>NC_064908.1:8239094-8543980 GCF_929443795.1 Astur gentilis
TGTTGTGCCAGTGGATAGGCTGCAGAGGGATAGTGAAAAACTGCATTAGTTTTCAGGGCTGGCACCTTCCCTGTGGGAGAAGGAGCCGTAAGTTTGCCTTTTCAGAAAAAAGCTTCTGCCGAGAGCGAGCACCGTGACATGCTGAGTCTCTGGGAAAGCAGAGATCCCCAAAGCTGTTGTGCCTGTGGATAGGCTGCAGAGGGATAGTGAAAAACTGCATTAGTTTTCAGGGCTGGCACCTTCCCTGTGGGAGAAGGAGCCGTAAGTTTGCCTTTTCAGAAAAAAGCTTCTGCCGAGAGCGAGCACCGTGACATGCTGAGTCTCTGGGAAAGCAGAGATCCCCAAAGCTGTTGTGCCTGTGGATAGGCTGCAGAGGGATAGTGAAAAACTGCATTAGTTTTCAGGGCTGGCACCTTCCCTGTGGGAGAAGGAGCCGTAAGTTTGCCTTCTCAGAAAAAAGCTTCTGCCGAGAGCGAGCACCGTGACATGCTGAGTCTCTGGGAAAGCAGAGATCCCCAAAGCTGTTGTGCCTGTGGATAGGCTGCAGAGGGATAGTGAAAAACTGCATTAGTTTTCAGGGCTGGCACCTTCCCTGTGGGAGAAGGAGCCGTAAGTTTGCCTTTTCAGAAAAAAGCTTCTGCCGAGAGCGAGCACCGTGACATGCTGAGTCTCTGGGAAAGCAGAGATCCCCAAAGCTGTTGTGCCTGTGGATAGGCTGCAGAGGGATAGTGAAAAACTGCATTAGTTTTCAGGGCTGGCACCTTCCCTGTGGGAGAAGGAGCCGTAAGTTTGCCTTTTCAGAAAAAAGCTTCTGCCGAGAGCGAGCACCGTGACATGCTGAGTCTCTGGGAAAGCAGAGATCCCCAAAGCTGTTGTGCCTGTGGATAGGCTGCAGAGGGATAGTGAAAAACTGCATTAGTTTTCAGGGCTGGCACCTTCCCTGTGGGAGAAGGAGCCGTAAGTTTGCCTTTTCAGAAAAAAGCTTCTGCCGAGAGCGAGCACCGTGACATGCTGAGTCTCTGGGAAAGCAGAGATCCCCAAAGCTGTTGTGCCTGTGGATAGGCTGCAGAGGGATAGTGAAAAACTGCATTAGTTTTCAGGGCTGGCACCTTCCCTGTGGGAGAAGGAGCCGTAAGTTTGCCTTTTCAGAAAAAAGCTTCTGCCGAGAGCGAGCACCGTGACATGCTGAGTCTCTGGGAAAGCAGAGATCCCCAAAGCTGTTGTGCCTGTGGATAGGCTGCAGAGGGATAGTGAAAAACTGCATTAGTTTTCAGGGCTGGCACCTTCCCTGTGGGAGAAGGAGCCGTAAGTTTGCCTTTTCAGAAAAAAGCTTCTGCCGAGAGCGAGCACCGTGACATGCTGAGTCTCTGGGAAAGCAGAGATCCCCAAAGCTGTTGTGCCTGTGGATAGGCTGCAGAGGGATAGTGAAAAACTGCATTAGTTTTCAGGGCCTGCACCTTCCCTGTGGGAGAAGGAGCCGTAAGTTTGCCTTTTCAGAAAAAAGCTTCTGCCGAGAGCGAGCACCGTGACATGCTGAGTCTCTGGGAAAGCAGAGATCCCAAAAGCTGTTGTGCCTGTGGATAGGCTGCAGAGGGATAGTGAAAAACTGCATTAGTTTTCAGGGCTGGCACCTTCCCTGTGGGAGAAGGAGCCGTAAGTTTGCCTTTTCAGAAAAAAGCTTCTGCCGAGAGCGAGCACCGTGACATGCTGAGTCTCTGGGAAAGCAGAGATCCCCAAAGCTGTTGTGCCTGTGGATAGGCTGCAGAGGGATAGTGAAAAACTGCATTAGTTTTCAGGGCTGGCACCTTCCCTGTGGGAGAAGGAGCCGTAAGTTTGCCTTTTCAGAAAAAAGCTTCTGCCGAGAGCGAGCACCGTGACATGCTGAGTCTCTGGGAAAGCAGAGATCCCCAAAGCTGTTGTGCCTGTGGATAGGCTGCTGGGGATAGTGTAAAACTGCATTAGTTTTCAGGGCTGGCACCTTCCCTGTGGGAGAAGGAGCCGTAAGTTTGCCTTTTCAGAAAAATCTTCTGCCGAGAGCGAGCACCGTGACATGCTGAGTCTCTGGGAAAGCAGAGATCCCCAAAGCTGTTGTGCCTGTGGATAGGCTGCAGAGGGATAGTGAAAAACTGCATTAGTTTTCAGGGCTGGCACCTTCCCTGTGGGAGAAGGAGCCGTAAGTTTGCCTTTTCAGAAAAAAGCTTCTGCCGAGAGCGAGCACCGTGACATGCTGAGTCTCTGGGAAAGCAGAGATCCCCAAAGCTGTTGTGCCTGTGGATAGGCTGCAGAGGGATAGTGAATACCAGCAAGATCTTTCAGGGCTGGCACCTTCCTTGTGGGAGAAGGAGCCGTAAGTTTGTCTTTTCAGAAAAAGGCTCTGGCGAGAGTGAGCACCGTGACATGCTGAGTCTCTGGGAAAGCAGAGATCCCCAAAGCTGTTGTGCCTGTGGATAGGCTGCAGAGGGATAGTGAAAAACTGCATTAGTTTTCAGGGCTGGCACCTTCCCTGTGGGAGAAGGAGCCGTAAGTTTGCCTTTTCAGAAAAAAGCTTCTGCCGAGAGCGAGCACCGTGACATGCTGAGTCTCTTGGAAAGCAGAGATCCCCAAAGCTGTTGTGCCTGTGGATAGGCTGCAGAGGGATAGTGAAAAACTGCATTAGTTTTCAGGGCTGGCACCTTCCCTGTGGGAGAAGGAGCCGTAAGTTTGCCTTTTCAGAAAAAAGCTTCTGCCGAGAGCGAGCACCGTGACATGCTGAGTCTCTGGGAAAGCAGAGATCCCCAAAGCTGTTGTGCCTGTGGATAGGCTGCAGAGGGATAGTGAAAAACTGCATTAGTTTTCAGGGCTGGCACCTTCCCTGTGGGAGAAGGAGCCGTAAGTTTGCCTTTTCAGAAAAAAGCTTCTGCCGAGAGCGAGCACCGTGACATGCTGAGTCTCTGGGAAAGCAGAGATCCCCAAAGCTGTTGTGCCTGTGGATAGGCTGCAGAGGGATAGTGAAAAACTGCATTAGTTTTCAGGGCTGGCACCTTCCCTGTGGGAGAAGGAGCCGTAAGTTTGCCTTTTCAGAAAAAAGCTTCTGCCGAGAGCGAGCACCGTGACATGCTGAGTCTCTGGGAAAGCAGAGATCCCCAAAGCTGTTGTGCCTGTGGATAGGCTGCAGAGGGATAGTGACAAACTGCATTAGTTTTCAGGGCTGGCACCTTCCCTGTGGGAGAAGGAGCCGTAAGTTTGCCTTCTCAGAAAAAAGCTTCTGCCGAGAGCGAGCACCGTGACATGCTGAGTCTCTGGGAAAGCAGAGATCCCCAAAGCTGTTGTGCCTGTGGATAGGCTGCAGAGGGATAGTGAAAAACTGCATTAGTTTTCAGGGCTGGCACCTTCCCTGTGGGAGAAGGAGCCGTAAGTTTGCCTTTTCAGAAAAAAGCTTCTGCCGAGAGCGAGCACCGTGACATGCTGAGTCTCTGGGAAAGCAGAGATCCCCAAAGCTGTTGTGCCTGTGGATAGGCTGCAGAGGGATAGTGAAAAACTGCATTAGTTTTCAGGGCTGGCACCTTCCCTGTGGGAGAAGGAGCCGTAAGTTTGCCTTTTCAGAAAAAAGCTTCTGCCGAGAGCGAGCACCGTGACATGCTGAGTCTCTGGGAAAGCAGAGATCCCCAAAGCTGTTGTGCCTGTGGATAGGCTGCAGAGGGATAGTGAAAAACTGCATTAGTTTTCAGGGCTGGCACCTTCCCTGTGGGAGAAGGAGCCGTAAGTTTGCCTTTTCAGAAAAAAGCTTCTGCCGAGAGCGAGCACCGTGACATGCTGAGTCTCTGGGAAAGCAGAGATCCCCAAAGCTGTTGTGCCTGTGGATAGGCTGCAGAGGGATAGTGAAAAACTGCATTAGTTTTCAGGGCTGGCACCTTCCCTGTGGGAGAAGGAGCCGTAAGTTTGCCTTTTCAGAAAAAAGCTTCTGCCGAGAGCGAGCACCGTGACATGCTGAGTCTCTGGGAAAGCAGAGATCCCCAAAGCTGTTGTGCCTGTGGATAGGCTGCAGAGGGATAGTGAAAAACTGCATTAGTTTTCAGGGCTGGCACCTTCCCTGTGGGAGAAGGAGCCGTAAGTTTGCCTTTTCAGAAAAAAGCTTCTGCCGAGAGCGAGCACCGTGACATGCTGAGTCTCTGGGAAAGCAGAGATCCCCAAAGCTGTTGTGCCTGTGGATAGGCTGCAGAGGGATAGTGAAAAACTGCATTAGTTTTCAGGGCCTGCACCTTCCCTGTGGGAGAAGGAGCCGTAAGTTTGCCTTTTCAGAAAAAAGCTTCTGCCGAGAGCGAGCACCGTGACATGCTGAGTCTCTGGGAAAGCAGAGATCCCCAAAGCTGTTGTGCCTGTGGATAGGCTGCAGAGGGATAGTGAAAAACTGCATTAGTTTTCAGGGCTGGCACCTTCCCTGTGGGAGAAGGAGCCGTAAGTTTGCCTTTTCAGAAAAAAGCTTCTGCCGAGAGCGAGCACCGTGACATGCTGAGTCTCTGGGAAAGCAGAGATCCCCAAAGCTGTTGTGCCTGTGGATAGGCTGCAGAGGGATAGTGAAAAACTGCATTAGTTTTCAGGGCTGGCACCTTCCCTGTGGGAGAAGGAGCCGTAAGTTTGCCTTTTCAGAAAAAAGCTTCTGCCGAGAGCGAGCACCGTGACATGCTGAGTCTCTGGGAAAGCAGAGATCCCCAAAGCTGTTGTGCCTGTGGATAGGCTGCAGGGGATAGTGAAAAACTGCATTAGTTTTCAGGGCTGGCACCTTCCCTGTGGGAGAAGGAGCCGTAAGTTTGCCTTTTCAGAAAAATCTTCTGCCGAGAGCGAGCACCGTGACATGCTGAGTCTCTGGGAAAGCAGAGATCCCCAAAGCTGTTGTGCCTGTGGATAGGCTGCAGAGGGATAGTGAAAAACTGCATTAGTTTTCAGGGCTGGCACCTTCCCTGTGGGAGAAGGAGCCGTAAGTTTGCCTTTTCAGAAAAAAGCTTCTGCCGAGAGCGAGCACCGTGACATGCTGAGTCTCTGGGAAAGCAGAGATCCCCAAAGCTGTTGTGCCTGTGGATAGGCTGCAGAGGGATAGTGAATACCAGCAAGATCTTTCAGGGCTGGCACCTTCCTTGTGGGAGAAGGAGCCGTAAGTTTGTCTTTTCAGAAAAAGGCTCTGGCGAGAGTGAGCACCGTGACATGCTGAGTCTCTGGGAAAGCAGAGATCCCCAAAGCTGTTGTGCCTGTGGATAGGCTGCAGAGGGATAGTGAAAAACTGCATTAGTTTTCAGGGCTGGCACCTTCCCTGTGGGAGAAGGAGCCGTAAGTTTGCCTTTTCAGAAAAAAACTTCTGCCGAGAGCGAGCACCGTGACATGCTGAGTCTCTGGGAAAGCAGAGATCCCCAAAGCTGTTGTGCCTGTGGATAGGCTGCAGAGGGATAGTGAAAAACTGCATTAGTTTTCAGGGCTGGCACCTTCCCTGTGGGAGAAGGAGCCGTAAGTTTGCCTTTTCAGAAAAAAGCTTCTGCCGAGAGCAAGCACCGTGACATGCTGAGTCTCTGGGAAAGCAGAGATCCCCAGTGCTGTTGCGGCTATAGATAGGCTGCAGAGGGATAGTGAAAACCAGCAAGATCTTTCAGGGCTGGCACCTTCCTTGTGGGAGAAGCAGCCGTAAGTTTGCCTTTTCAGAAAAAAGCTTCTGCCGAGAACGAGCACCGTGACATGCTGAGTCTCTGGGAAAGCAGAGATCCCCAATGCTGCGGTGCCTGTGGATAGGCTGCAGGGGGCGGTGAAGACCACAAGATCTTTCAGGGCTGGCACCTACCCTGTGGGACAAGGAGCCAGACTTTTGCCTTTCAAAAAAATATTTCTGCCCTGAACGAGCACCGTGACATGCTGAGTCTCTGGGAAAGCAGAGATCCCCAGTGCTGTTGCGGCTAAAGATAGGCTGCAGGGGGATAGTGCAGACCTGCTAGAGCTTTGAGGGCTGGCAGCTTTCTTGTGGGAGAAGGAGCCAGACTTTTGCCTTTCAAAAAATGTTTCTGCCCTGAACGAGCACCGTGACATGCTGAGTCTCTGGGAAAGCAGAGATCCCCAGTGCTGTTGTGCCTGTGGATAGGCTGCAGAGGGATAGTGAATACCAGCAAGATCTTTCAGGGCTGGAACCTTCCTTGTGGGAGAAGGAGCCATAAGTTTGCCTTTTCAGAAAAAGCTTCTGCCGAGAGTGAGCACCGTGACATGCTGAGTCTCTGGGAAAGCAGAGATCCCCAAAGCTGTTGTGCCTGTGGATAGGCTGCAGAGGGATAGTGAATACCAGCAAGATCTTTCAGGACTGGCACCTTCCTTGTTGGAGAAGGAGCCGTAAGTTTGCCTTTTCAGAAAAAGGCTCTGGCGAGAGTGAGCACCGTGACATGCTGAGTCTCTGGGAAAGCAGAGATCCCAAAAGCTGTTGTGCCTGTGGATAGGCTGCAGAGGGATAGTGAAAAACTGCATTAGTTTTCAGGGCTGGCACCTTCCCTGTGGGAGAAGGAGCCGTAAGTTTGCCTTTTCAGAAAAAAGCTTCTGCCGAGAGCGAGCACCGTGACATGCTGAGTCTCTGGGAAAGCAGAGATCCCCAAAGCTGTTGTGCCTGTGGATAGGCTGCAGAGGGATAGTGAAAAACTGCATTAGTTTTCAGGGCTGGCACCTTCCCTGTGGGAGAAGGAGCCGTAAGTTTGCCTTTTCAGAAAAAAGCTTCTGCCGAGAGCGAGCACCGTGACATGCTGAGTCTCTGGGAAAGCAGAGATCCCCAAAGCTGTTGTGCCTGTGGATAGGCTGCAGAGGGATAGTGAAAAACTGCATTAGTTTTCAGGGCTGGCACCTTCCCTGTGGGAGAAGGAGCCGTAAGTTTGCCTTCTCAGAAAAAAGCTTCTGCCGAGAGCGAGCACCGTGACATGCTGAGTCTCTGGGAAAGCAGAGATCCCCAAAGCTGTTGTGCCTGTGGATAGGCTGCAGAGGGATAGTGAAAAACTGCATTAGTTTTCAGGGCTGGCACCTTCCCTGTGGGAGAAGGAGCCGTAAGTTTGCCTTTTCAGAAAAAAGCTTCTGCCGAGAGCGAGCACCGTGACATGCTGAGTCTCTGGGAAAGCAGAGATCCCCAAAGCTGTTGTGCCTGTGGATAGGCTGCAGAGGGATAGTGAAAAACTGCATTAGTTTTCAGGGCTGGCACCTTCCCTGTGGGAGAAGGAGCCGTAAGTTTGCCTTTTCAGAAAAAAGCTTCTGCCGAGAGCGAGCACCGTGACATGCTGAGTCTCTGGGAAAGCAGAGATCCCCAAAGCTGTTGTGCCTGTGGATAGGCTGCAGAGGGATAGTGAAAAACTGCATTAGTTTTCAGGGCTGGCACCTTCCCTGTGGGAGAAGGAGCCGTAAGTTTGCCTTTTCAGAAAAAAGCTTCTGCCGAGAGCGAGCACCGTGACATGCTGAGTCTCTGGGAAAGCAGAGATCCCCAAAGCTGTTGTGCCTGTGGATAGGCTGCAGAGGGATAGTGAAAAACTGCATTAGTTTTCAGGGCTGGCACCTTCCCTGTGGGAGAAGGAGCCGTAAGTTTGCCTTTTCAGAAAAAAGCTTCTGCCGAGAGCGAGCACCGTGACATGCTGAGTCTCTGGGAAAGCAGAGATCCCCAAAGCTGTTGTGCCTGTGGATAGGCTGCAGGGGATAGTGAAAAACTGCATTAGTTTTCAGGGCTGGCACCTTCCCTGTGGGAGAAGGAGCCGTAAGTTTGCCTTTTCAGAAAAATCTTCTGCCGAGAGCGAGCACCGTGACATGCTGAGTCTCTGGGAAAGCAGAGATCCCCAAAGCTGTTGTGCCTGTGGATAGGCTGCAGAGGGATAGTGAAAAACTGCATTAGTTTTCAGGGCTGGCACCTTCCCTGTGGGAGAAGGAGCCGTAAGTTTGCCTTTTCAGAAAAAAGCTTCTGCCGAGAGCGAGCACCGTGACATGCTGAGTCTCTGGGAAAGCAGAGATCCCCAAAGCTGTTGTGCCTGTGGATAGGCTGCAGAGGGATAGTGAATACCAGCAAGATCTTTCAGGGCTGGCACCTTCCTTGTGGGAGAAGGAGCCGTAAGTTTGTCTTTTCAGAAAAAGGCTCTGGCGAGAGTGAGCACCGTGACATGCTGAGTCTCTGGGAAAGCAGAGATCCCCAAAGCTGTTGTGCCTGTGGATAGGCTGCAGAGGGATAGTGAAAAACTGCATTAGTTTTCAGGGCTGGCACCTTCCCTGTGGGAGAAGGAGCCGTAAGTTTGCCTTTTCAGAAAAAAGCTTCTGCCGAGAGCGAGCACCGTGACATGCTGAGTCTCTGGGAAAGCAGAGATCCCAAAAGCTGTTGTGCCTGTGGATAGGCTGCAGAGGGATAGTGAAAAACTGCATTAGTTTTCAGGGCTGGCACCTTCCCTGTGGGAGAAGGAGCCGTAAGTTTGCCTTTTCAGAAAAAAGCTTCTGCCGAGAGCGAGCACCGTGACATGCTGAGTCTCTGGGAAAGCAGAGATCCCCAAAGCTGTTGTGCCTGTGGATAGGCTGCAGAGGGATAGTGAATACCAGCAAGATTTTTCAGGGCTGGCACCTTCCCTGTGGGAGAAGGAGCCGTAAGTTTGCCTTTTCAGAAAAAAGCTTCTGCCGAGAGCGAGCACCGTGACATGCTGAGTCTCTGGGAAAGCAGAGATCCCCAAAGCTGTTGTGCCTGTGGATAGGCTGCAGAGGGATAGTGAAAAACTGCATTAGTTTTCAGGTCTGGCACCTTCCCTGTGGGAGAAGGAGCCGTAAGTTTGCCTTTTCAGAAAAAAGCTTCTGCCGAGAGCGAGCACCGTGACATGCTGAGTCTCTGGGAAAGCAGAGATCCCAAAAGCTGTTGTGCCTTTGGATAGGCTGCAGAGGGATAGTGAATACCAGCAAGATTTTTCAGGGCTGGCACCTTCCCTGTGGGAGAAGGAGCCGTAAGTTTGCCTTTTCAGAAAAAAGCTTCTGCCGAGAGCGAGCACCGTGACATGCTGAGTCTCTGGGAAAGCAGAGATCCCCAAAGCTGTTGTGCCTGTGGATAGGCTGCAGAGGGATAGTGAAAAACTGCATTAGTTTTCAGGGCTGGCACCTTCCCTGTGGGAGAAGGAGCCGTAAGTTTGCCTTTTCAGAAAAAAGCTTCTGCCGAGAGCGAGCACCGTGACATGCTGAGTCTCTGGGAAAGCAGAGATCCCCAAAGCTGTTGTGCCTGTGGATAGGCTGCAGAGGGATAGTGAAAAACTGCATTAGTTTTCAGGGCTGGCACCTTCCCTGTGGGAGAAGGAGCCGTAAGTTTGCCTTTTCAGAAAAAAGCTTCTGCCGAGAGCGAGCACCGTGACATGCTGAGTCTCTGGGAAAGCAGAGATCCCCAAAGCTGTTGTGCCTGTGGATAGGCTGCAGAGGGATAGTGAATACCAGCAAGATCTTTCAGGGCTGGCACCTTCCCTGTGGGAGAAGGAGCCGTAAGTTTGCCTTTTCAGAAAAAAGCTTCTGCCGAGAGCGAGCACCGTGACATGCTGAGTCTCTGGGAAAGCAGAGATCCCCAAAGCTGTTGTGCCTGTGGATAGGCTGCAGAGGGATAGTGAAAAACTGCATTAGTTTTCAGGGCTGGCACCTTCCCTGTGGGAGAAGGAGCCGTAAGTTTGCCTTCTCAGAAAAAAGCTTCTGCCGAGAGCGAGCACCGTGACATGCTGAGTCTCTGGGAAAGCAGAGATCCCAAAAGCTGTTGTGCCTGTGGATAGGCTGCAGAGGGATAGTGAATACCAGCAAGATTTTTCAGGGCTGGCACCTTCCCTGTGGGAGAAGGAGCCGTAAGTTTGCCTTTTCAGAAAAAAGCTTCTGCCGAGAGCGAGCACCGTGACATGCTGAGTCTCTGGGAAAGCAGAGATCCCCAAAGCTGTTGTGCCTGTGGATAGGCTGCAGAGGGATAGTGAAAAACTGCATTAGTTTTCAGGGCTGGCACCTTCCCTGTGGGAGAAGGAGCCGTAAGTTTGCCTTCTCAGAAAAAAGCTTCTGCCGAGAGCGAGCACCGTGACATGCTGAGTCTCTGGGAAAGCAGAGATCCCCAAAGCTGTTGTGCCTGTGGATAGGCTGCAGGGGATAGTGAAAAACTGCATTAGTTTTCAGGGCTGGCACCTTCCCTGTGGGAGAAGGAGCCGTAAGTTTGCCTTTTCAGAAAAATCTTCTGCCGAGAGCGAGCACCGTGACATGCTGAGTCTCTGGGAAAGCAGAGATCCCCAAAGCTGTTGTGCCTGTGGATAGGCTGCAGAGGGATAGTGAAAAACTGCATTAGTTTTCAGGGCTGGCACCTTCCCTGTGGGAGAAGGAGCCGTAAGTTTGCCTTTTCAGAAAAAAGCTTCTGCCGAGAGCGAGCACCGTGACATGCTGAGTCTCTGGGAAAGCAGAGATCCCCAAAGCTGTTGTGCCTGTGGATAGGCTGCAGAGGGATAGTGAATACCAGCAAGATCTTTCAGGGCTGGCACCTTCCTTGTGGGAGAAGGAGCCGTAAGTTTGTCTTTTCAGAAAAAGGCTCTGGCGAGAGTGAGCACCGTGACATGCTGAGTCTCTGGGAAAGCAGAGATCCCCAAAGCTGTTGTGCCTGTGGATAGGCTGCAGAGGGATAGTGAAAAACTGCATTAGTTTTCAGGGCTGGCACCTTCCCTGTGGGAGAAGGAGCCGTAAGTTTGCCTTTTCAGAAAAAAGCTTCTGCCGAGAGCGAGCACCGTGACATGCTGAGTCTCTGGGAAAGCAGAGATCCCAAAAGCTGTTGTGCCTGTGGATAGGCTGCAGAGGGATAGTGAAAAACTGCATTAGTTTTCAGGGCTGGCACCTTCCCTGTGGGAGAAGGAGCCGTAAGTTTGCCTTTTCAGAAAAAAGCTTCTGCCGAGAGCGAGCACCGTGACATGCTGAGTCTCTGGGAAAGCAGAGATCCCCAAAGCTGTTGTGCCTGTGGATAGGCTGCAGAGGGATAGTGAAAAACTGCATTAGTTTTCAGGGCCTGCACCTTCCCTGTGGGAGAAGGAGCCGTAAGTTTGCCTTTTCAGAAAAAAGCTTCTGCCGAGAGCGAGCACCGTGACATGCTGAGTCTCTGGGAAAGCAGAGATCCCCAAAGCTGTTGTGCCTGTGGATAGGCTGCAGAGGGATAGTGAAAAACTGCATTAGTTTTCAGGGCTGGCACCTTCCCTGTGGGAGAAGGAGCCGTAAGTTTGCCTTTTCAGAAAAAAGCTTCTGCCGAGAGCGAGCACCGTGACATGCTGAGTCTCTGGGAAAGCAGAGATCCCCAAAGCTGTTGTGCCTGTGGATAGGCTGCAGAGGGATAGTGAAAAACTGCATTAGTTTTCAGGGCTGGCACCTTCCCTGTGGGAGAAGGAGCCGTAAGTTTGCCTTTTCAGAAAAAAGCTTCTGCCGAGAGCGAGCACCGTGACATGCTGAGTCTCTGGGAAAGCAGAGATCCCCAAAGCTGTTGTGCCTGTGGATAGGCTGCAGGGGATAGTGAAAAACTGCATTAGTTTTCAGGGCTGGCACCTTCCCTGTGGGAGAAGGAGCCGTAAGTTTGCCTTTTCAGAAAAATCTTCTGCCGAGAGCGAGCACCGTGACATGCTGAGTCTCTGGGAAAGCAGAGATCCCCAAAGCTGTTGTGCCTGTGGATAGGCTGCAGAGGGATAGTGAAAAACTGCATTAGTTTTCAGGGCTGGCACCTTCCCTGTGGGAGAAGGAGCCGTAAGTTTGCCTTTTCAGAAAAAAGCTTCTGCCGAGAGCGAGCACCGTGACATGCTGAGTCTCTGGGAAAGCAGAGATCCCCAAAGCTGTTGTGCCTGTGGATAGGCTGCAGAGGGATAGTGAATACCAGCAAGATCTTTCAGGGCTGGCACCTTCCTTGTGGGAGAAGGAGCCGTAAGTTTGTCTTTTCAGAAAAAGGCTCTTGCGAGAGTGAGCACCGTGACATGCTGAGTCTCTGGGAAAGCAGAGATCCCCAAAGCTGTTGTGCCTGTGGATAGGCTGCAGAGGGATAGTGAAAAACTGCATTAGTTTTCAGGGCTGGCACCTTCCCTGTGGGAGAAGGAGCCGTAAGTTTGCCTTTTCAGAAAAAAGCTTCTGCCGAGAGCGAGCACCGTGACATGCTGAGTCTCTGGGAAAGCAGAGATCCCCAAAGCTGTTGTGCCTGTGGATAGGCTGCAGAGGGATAGTGAAAAACTGCATTAGTTTTCAGGGCTGGCACCTTCCCTGTGGGAGAAGGAGCCGTAAGTTTGCCTTTTCAGAAAAAAGCTTCTGCCGAGAGCGAGCACCGTGACATGCTGAGTCTCTGGGAAAGCAGAGATCCCCAAAGCTGTTGTGCCTGTGGATAGGCTGCAGAGGGATAGTGAAAAACTGCATTAGTTTTCAGGGCTGGCACCTTCCCTGTGGGAGAAGGAGCCGTAAGTTTGCCTTTTCAGAAAAAAGCTTCTGCCGAGAGCGAGCACCGTGACATGCTGAGTCTCTGGGAAAGCAGAGATCCCCAAAGCTGTTGTGCCTGTGGATAGGCTGCAGAGGGATAGTGAAAAACTGCATTAGTTTTCAGGGCCTGCACCTTCCCTGTGGGAGAAGGAGCCGTAAGTTTGCCTTTTCAGAAAAAAGCTTCTGCCGAGAGCGAGCACCGTGACATGCTGAGTCTCTGGGAAAGCAGAGATCCCAAAAGCTGTTGTGCCTGTGGATAGGCTGCAGAGGGATAGTGAAAAACTGCATTAGTTTTCAGGGCTGGCACCTTCCCTGTGGGAGAAGGAGCCGTAAGTTTGCCTTTTCAGAAAAAAGCTTCTGCCGAGAGCGAGCACCGTGACATGCTGAGTCTCTGGGAAAGCAGAGATCCCCAAAGCTGTTGTGCCTGTGGATAGGCTGCAGGGGATAGTGAAAAACTGCATTAGTTTTCAGGGCTGGCACCTTCCCTGTGGGAGAAGGAGCCGTAAGTTTGCCTTTTCAGAAAAATCTTCTGCCGAGAGCGAGCACCGTGACATGCTGAGTCTCTGGGAAAGCAGAGATCCCCAAAGCTGTTGTGCCTGTGGATAGGCTGCAGAGGGATAGTGAAAAACTGCATTAGTTTTCTGGGCTGGCACCTTCCCTGTGGGAGAAGGAGCCGTAAGTTTGCCTTTTCAGAAAAAAGCTTCTGCCGAGAGCGAGCACCGTGACATGCTGAGTCTCTGGGAAAGCAGAGATCCCCAAAGCTGTTGTGCCTGTGGATAGGCTGCAGAGGGATAGTGAATACCAGCAAGATCTTTCAGGGCTGGCACCTTCCCTGTGGGAGAAGGAGCCGTAAGTTTGTCTTTTCAGAAAAAGGCTCTGGCGAGAGTGAGCACCGTGACATGCTGAGTCTCTGGGAAAGCAGAGATCCCCAAAGCTGTTGTGCCTGTGGATAGGCTGCAGAGGGATAGTGAAAAACTGCATTAGTTTTCAGGGCTGGCACCTTCCCTGTGGGAGAAGGAGCCGTAAGTTTGCCTTTTCAGAAAAAAGCTTCTGCCGAGAGCGAGCACCGTGACATGCTGAGTCTCTGGGAAAGCAGAGATCCCCAAAGCTGTTGTGCCTGTGGATAGGCTGCAGAGGGATAGTGAAAAACTGCATTAGTTTTCAGGGCTGGCACCTTCCCTGTGGGAGAAGGAGCCGTAAGTTTGCCTTTTCAGAAAAAAGCTTCTGCCGAGAGCGAGCACCGTGACATGCTGAGTCTCTGGGAAAGCAGAGATCCCCAAAGCTGTTGTGCCTGTGGATAGGCTGCAGAGGGATAGTGAAAAACTGCATTAGTTTTCAGGGCTGGCACCTTCCCTGTGGGAGAAGGAGCCGTAAGTTTGCCTTTTCAGAAAAAAGCTTCTGCCGAGAGCGAGCACCGTGACATGCTGAGTCTCTGGGAAAGCAGAGATCCCCAAAGCTGTTGTGCCTGTGGATAGGCTGCAGAGGGATAGTGAAAAACTGCATTAGTTTTCAGGGCCTGCACCTTCCCTGTGGGAGAAGGAGCCGTAAGTTTGCCTTTTCAGAAAAAAGCTTCTGCCGAGAGCGAGCACCGTGACATGCTGAGTCTCTGGGAAAGCAGAGATCCCAAAAGCTGTTGTGCCTGTGGATAGGCTGCAGAGGGATAGTGAAAAACTGCATTAGTTTTCAGGGCTGGCACCTTCCCTGTGGGAGAAGGAGCCGTAAGTTTGCCTTTTCAGAAAAAAGCTTCTGCCGAGAGCGAGCACCGTGACATGCTGAGTCTCTGGGAAAGCAGAGATCCCCAAAGCTGTTGTGCCTGTGGATAGGCTGCAGAGGGATAGTGAAAAACTGCATTAGTTTTCAGGGCTGGCACCTTCCCTGTGGGAGAAGGAGCCGTAAGTTTGCCTTTTCAGAAAAAAGCTTCTGCCGAGAGCGAGCACCGTGACATGCTGAGTCTCTGGGAAAGCAGAGATCCCCAAAGCTGTTGTGCCTGTGGATAGGCTGCAGGGGATAGTGAAAAACTGCATTAGTTTTCAGGGCTGGCACCTTCCCTGTGGGAGAAGGAGCCGTAAGTTTGCCTTTTCAGAAAAATCTTCTGCCGAGAGCGAGCACCGTGACATGCTGTGTCTCTGGGAAAGCAGAGATCCCCAAAGCTGTTGTGCCTGTGGATAGGCTGCAGAGGGATAGTGAAAAACTGCATTAGTTTTCAGGGCTGGCACCTTCCCTGTGGGAGAAGGAGCCGTAAGTTTGCCTTTTCAGAAAAAAGCTTCTGCCGAGAGCGAGCACCGTGACATGCTGAGTCTCTGGGAAAGCAGAGATCCCCAAAGCTGTTGTGCCTGTGGATAGGCTGCAGAGGGATAGTGAAAAACTGCATTAGTTTTCAGGGCTGGCACCTTCCCTGTGGGAGAAGGAGCCGTAAGTTTGCCTTCTCAGAAAAAAGCTTCTGCCGAGAGCGAGCACCGTGACATGCTGAGTCTCTGGGAAAGCAGAGATCCCCAAAGCTGTTGTGCCTGTGGATAGGCTGCAGAGGGATAGTGAATACCAGCAAGATTTTTCAGGGATGGCACCTTCCCTGTGGGAGAAGGAGCCGTAAGTTTGCCTTTTCAGAAAAAGGCTCTGGCGAGAGTGAGCACCGTGACATGCTGAGTCTCTGGGAAAGCAGAGATCCCCAAAGCTGTTGTGCCTGTGGATAGGCTGCAGAGGGATAGTGAAAAACTGCATTAGTTTTCAGGGCTGGCACCTTCCCTGTGGGAGAAGGAGCCGTAAGTTTGCCTTCTCAGAAAAAAGCTTCTGCCGAGAGCGAGCAACGTGACATGCTGAGTCTCTGGGAAAGCAGAGATCCCCAAAGCTGTTGTGCCTGTGGATAGGCTGCAGAGGGATAGTGAAGACCAGCAAGATCTTTCAGGGCTGGCACCTTCCTTGTGGGAGAAGGAGCCGTAAGTTTGCCTTTTCAGAAAAAAGCTTCTGCCGAGAGCAAGCACCGTGACATGCTGAGTCTCTGGGAAAGCAGAGATCCCCAGTGCTGTTGCGGCTATAGATAGGCTGCAGAGGGATAGTGAAAACCAGCAAGATCTTTCAGGGCTGGCACCTTCCTTGTGGGAGAAGCAGCCGTAAGTTTGCCTTTTCAGAAAAAAGCTTCTGCCGAGAACGAGCACCGTGACATGCTGAGTCTCTGGGAAAGCAGAGATCCCCAATGCTGCGGTGCCTGTGGATAGGCTGCAGGGGGCGGTGAAGACCACAAGATCTTTCAGGGCTGGCACCTACCCTGTGGGACAAGGAGCCAGACTTTTGCCTTTCAAAAAAATATTTCTGCCCTGAACGAGCACCGTGACATGCTGAGTCTCTGGGAAAGCAGAGATCCCCAGTGCTGTTGCGGCTAAAGATAGGCTGCAGGGGGATAGTGCAGACCTGCTAGAGCTTTGAGGGCTGGCAGCTTTCTTGTGGGAGAAGGAGCCAGACTTTTGCCTTTCAAAAAATGTTTCTGCCCTGAACGAGCACCGTGACATGCTGAGTCTCTGGGAAAGCAGAGATCCCCAGTGCTGTTGTGCCTGTGGATAGGCTGCAGAGGGATAGTGAATACCAGCAAGATCTTTCAGGGCTGGAACCTTCCTTGTGGGAGAAGGAGCCATAAGTTTGCCTTTTCAGAAAAAGCTTCTGCCGAGAGTGAGCACCGTGACATGCTGAGTCTCTGGGAAAGCAGAGATCCCCAGTGCTGTTGTGCCTGTGGATAGGCTGCAGAGGGATAGTGAATACCAGCAAGATCTTTCAGGGCTGGAAGCTTCCTTGTGGGAGAAGGATCCATAAGTTTGCCTTTTCAGAAAAAGCTTCTGCCGAGAGGGAGCACCGTGACATGCTGAGTCTCTGGGAAAGCAGAGATCCCAAAAGCTGTTGTGCCTGTGGATAGGCTGCAGAGGGATAGTGAAAAACTGCATTAGTTTTCAGGGCTGGCACCTTCCCTGTGGGAGAAGGAGCCGTAAGTTTGCCTTCTCAGAAAAAAGCTTCTGCCGAGAGCGAGCACCGTGACATGCTGAGTCTCTGGGAAAGCAGAGATCCCAAAAGCTGTTGTGCCTGTGGATAGGCTGCAGAGGGATAGTGAATACCAGCAAGATCTTTCAGGGCTGGCACCTTCCTTGTGGGAGAAGGAGCCGTAAGTTTGCCTTTTCAGAAAAAGGCTCTGGCGAGAGTGAGCACCGTGACATGCTGAGTCTCTGGGAAAGCAGAGATCCCCAAAGCTGTTGTGCCTGTGGATAGGCTGCAGAGGGATAGTGAAAAACTGCATTAGTTTTCAGGGCTGGCACCTTCCCTGTGGGAGAAGGAGCCGTAAGTTTGCCTTTTCAGAAAAAAGCTTCTGCCGAGAGCGAGCACCGTGACATGCTGAGTCTCTGGGAAAGCAGAGATCCCCAAAGCTGTTGTGCCTGTGGATAGGCTGCAGAGGGATAGTGAAAAACTGCATTAGTTTTCAGGGCTGGCACCTTCCCTGTGGGAGAAGGAGCCGTAAGTTTGCCTTTTCAGAAAAAAGCTTCTGCCGAGAGCGAGCACCGTGACATGCTGAGTCTCTGGGAAAGCAGAGATCCCCAGTGCTGTTGTGCCTGTGGATAGGCTGCAGAGGGATAGTGAAAAACTGCATTAGTTTTCAGGGCTGGCACCTTCCCTGTGGGAGAAGGAGCCGTAAGTTTGCCTTTTCAGAAAAAAGCTTCTGCCGAGAGCGAGCACCGTGACATGCTGAGTCTCTGGGAAAGCAGAGATCCCAAAAGCTGTTGTGCCTGTGGATAGGCTGCAGAGGGATAGTGAAAAACTGCATTAGTTTTCAGGGCTGGCACCTTCCCTGTGGGAGAAGGAGCCGTAAGTTTGCCTTTTCAGAAAAAAGCTTCTGCCGAGAGCGAGCACCGTGACATGCTGAGTCTCTGGGAAAGCAGAGATCCCCAAAGCTGTTGTGCCTGTGGATAGGCTGCAGAGGGATAGTGAAAAACTGCATTAGTTTTCAGGGCTGGCACCTTCCCTGTGGGAGAAGGAGCCGTAAGTTTGCCTTCTCAGAAAAAAGCTTCTGCCGAGAGCGAGCACCGTGACATGCTGAGTCTCTGGGAAAGCAGAGATCCCCAAAGCTGTTGTGCCTGTGGATAGGCTGCAGAGGGATAGTGAAAAACTGCATTAGTTTTCAGGGCTGGCACCTTCCCTGTGGGAGAAGGAGCCGTAAGTTTGCCTTTTCAGAAAAAAGCTTCTGCCGAGAGCGAGCACCGTGACATGCTGAGTCTCTGGGAAAGCAGAGATCCCCAAAGCTGTTGTGCCTGTGGATAGGCTGCAGAGGGATAGTGAAAAACTGCATTAGTTTTCAGGGCTGGCACCTTCCCTGTGGGAGAAGGAGCCGTAAGTTTGCCTTTTCAGAAAAAAGCTTCTGCCGAGAGCGAGCACCGTGACATGCTGAGTCTCTGGGAAAGCAGAGATCCCCAAAGCTGTTGTGCCTGTGGATAGGCTGCAGAGGGATAGTGAAAAACTGCATTAGTTTTCAGGGCTGGCACCTTCCCTGTGGGAGAAGGAGCCGTAAGTTTGCCTTTTCAGAAAAAAGCTTCTGCCGAGAGCGAGCACCGTGACATGCTGAGTCTCTGGGAAAGCAGAGATCCCCAAAGCTGTTGTGCCTGTGGATAGGCTGCAGAGGGATAGTGAATACCAGCAAGATCTTTCAGGGCTGGCACCTTCCCTGTGGGAGAAGGAGCCGTAAGTTTGCCTTTTCAGAAAAAAGCTTCTGCCGAGAGCGAGCACCGTGACATGCTGAGTCTCTGGGAAAGCAGAGATCCCCAGTGCTGTTGTGCCTGTGGATAGGCTGCAGAGGGATAGTGAAAAACTGCATTAGTTTTCAGGGCTGGCACCTTCCCTGTGGGAGAAGGAGCCGTAAGTTTGCCTTCTCAGAAAAAAGCTTCTGCCGAGAGCGAGCACCGTGACATGCTGAGTCTCTGGGAAAGCAGAGATCCCCAAAGCTGTTGTGCCTGTGGATAGGCTGCAGAGGGATAGTGAAGACCAGCAAGATCTTTCAGGGCTGGCACCTTCCTTGTGGGAGAAGGAGCCGTAAGTTTGCCTTTTCAGAAAAAAGCTTCTGCCGAGAGCAAGCACCGTGACATGCTGAGTCTCTGGGAAAGCAGAGATCCCCAGTGCTGTTGCGGCTATAGATAGGCTGCAGAGGGATAGTGAAAACCAGCAAGATCTTTCAGGGCTGGCACCTTCCCTGTGGGAGAAGGAGCCGTAAGTTTGCTTTTTCAGAAAAAAGCTTCTGCCGAGAACGAGCACCGTGACATGCTGAGTCTCTGGGAAAGCAGAGATCCCCAATGCTGCGGTGCCTGTGGATAGGCTGCAGAGGGATAGTGAAAAACTGCATTAGTTTTCAGGGCTGGCACCTTCCCTGTGGGAGAAGGAGCCGTAAGTTTGCCTTCTCAGAAAAAAGCTTCTGCCGAGAGCGAGCACCGTGACATGCTGAGTCTCTGGGAAAGCAGAGATCCCAAAAGCTGTTGTGCCTGTGGATAGGCTGCAGAGGGATAGTGAATACCAGCAAGATCTTTCAGGACTGGCACCTTCCTTGTGGGAGAAGGAGCCGTAAGTTTGCCTTTTCAGAAAAAGGCTCTGGCGAGAGTGAGCACCGTGACATGCTGAGTCTCTGGGAAAGCAGAGATCCCCAAAGCTGTTGTGCCTGTGGATAGGCTGCAGAGGGATAGTGAAAAACTGCATTAGTTTTCAGGGCTGTCACCTTCCCTGTGGGAGAAGGAGCCGTAAGTTTGCCTTTTCAGAAAAAAGCTTCTGCCGAGAGCGAGCACCGTGACATGCTGAGTCTCTGGGAAAGCAGAGATCCCCAGTGCTGTTGTGCCTGTGGATAGGCTGCAGAGGGATAGTGAAAAACTGCATTAGTTTTCAGGGCTGGCACCTTCCCTGTGGGAGAAGGAGCCGTAAGTTTGCCTTTTCAGAAAAAAGCTTCTGCCGAGAGCGAGCACCGTGACATGCTGAGTCTCTGGGAAAGCAGAGATCCCAAAAGCTGTTGTGCCTGTGGATAGGCTGCAGAGGGATAGTGAAAAACTGCATTAGTTTTCAGGGCTGGCACCTTCCCTGTGGGAGAAGGAGCCGTAAGTTTGCCTTTTCAGAAAAAAGCTTCTGCCGAGAGCGAGCACCGTGACATGCTGAGTCTCTGGGAAAGCAGAGATCCCCAAAGCTGTTGTGCCTGTGGATAGGCTGCAGAGGGATAGTGAATACCAGCAAGATCTTTCAGGGCTGGCACCTTCCCTGTGGGAGAAGGAGCCGTAAGTTTGCCTTTTCAGAAAAAAGCTTCTGCCGAGAGCGAGCACCGTGACATGCTGAGTCTCTGGGAAAGCAGAGATCCCCAAAGCTGTTGTGCCTGTGGATAGGCTGCAGAGGGATAGTGAATACCAGCAAGATTTTTGAGGGCTGGCACCTTCCCTGTGGGAGAAGGAGCCGTAAGTTTGCCTTTTCAGAAAAAAGCTTCTGCCGAGAGCGAGCACCGTGACATGCTGAGTCTCTGGGAAAGCAGAGATCCCCAAAGCTGTTGTGCCTGTGGATAGGCTGCAGAGGGATAGTGAAAAACTGCATTAGTTTTCAGGGCTGGCACCTTCCCTGTGGGAGAAGGAGCCGTAAGTTTGCCTTCTCAGAAAAAAGCTTCTGCCGAGAGCGAGCACCGTGACATGCTGAGTCTCTGGGAAAGCAGAGATCCCAAAAGCTGTTGTGCCTGTGGATAGGCTGCAGAGGGATAGTGAAAAACTGCATTAGTTTTCAGGGCTGGCACCTTCCCTGTGGGAGAAGGAGCCGTAAGTTTGCCTTCTCAGAAAAAAGCTTCTGCCGAGAGCGAGCACCGTGACATGCTGAGTCTCTGGGAAAGCAGAGATCCCCAAAGCTGTTGTGCCTGTGGATAGGCTGCAGAGGGATAGTGAATACCAGCAAGATTTTTCAGGGCTGGCACCTTCCCTGTGGGAGAAGGAGCCGTAAGTTTGCCTTTTCAGAAAAAAGCTTCTGCCGAGAGCGAGCACCGTGACATGCTGAGTCTCTGGGAAAGCAGAGATCCCCAAAGCTGTTGTGCCTGTGGATAGGCTGCAGAGGGATAGTGAAAAACTGCATTAGTTTTCAGGGCTGGCACCTTCCCTGTGGGAGAAGGAGCCGTAAGTTTGCCTTTTCAGAAAAAAGCTTCTGCCGAGAGCGAGCACCGTGACATGCTGAGTCTCTGGGAAAGCAGAGATCCCAAAAGCTGTTGTGCCTGTGGATAGGCTGCAGAGGGATAGTGAAAAACTGCATTAGTTTTCAGGGCTGGCACCTTCCCTGTGTGAGAAGGAGCCGTAAGTTTGCCTTTTCAGAAAAAAGCTTCTGCCGAGAGCGAGCACCGTGACATGCTGAGTCTCTGGGAAAGCAGAGATCCCAAAAGCTGTTGTGCCTGTGGATAGGCTGCAGAGGGATAGTGAAAAACTGCATTAGTTTTCAGGGCTGGCACCTTCCCTGTGGGAGAAGGAGCCGTAAGTTTGCCTTCTCAGAAAAAAGCTTCTGCCGAGAGCGAGCACCGTGACATGCTGAGTCTCTGGGAAAGCAGAGATCCCCAAAGCTGTTGTGCCTGTGGATAGGCTGCAGAGGGATAGTGAAAAACTGCATTAGTTTTCAGGGCTGGCACCTTCCCTGTGGGAGAAGGAGCCGTAAGTTTGCCTTTTCAGAAAAAAGCTTCTGCCGAGAGCGAGCACCGTGACATGCTGAGTCTCTGGGAAAGCAGAGATCCCCAGTGCTGTTGTGCCTGTGGATAGGCTGCAGAGGGATAGTGAAAAACTGCATTAGTTTTCAGGGCTGGCACCTTCCCTGTGGGAGAAGGAGCCGTAAGTTTGCCTTTTCAGAAAAAAGCTTCTGCCGAGAGCGAGCACCGTGACATGCTGAGTCTCTGGGAAAGCAGAGATCCCAAAAGCTGTTGTGCCTGTGGATAGGCTGCAGAGGGATAGTGAAAAACTGCATTAGTTTTCAGGGCTGGCACCTTCCCTGTGGGAGAAGGAGCCGTAAGTTTGCCTTTTCAGAAAAAAGCTTCTGCCGAGAGCGAGCACCGTGACATGCTGAGTCTCTGGGAAAGCAGAGATCCCCAAAGCTGTTGTGCCTGTGGATAGGCTGCAGAGGGATAGTGAATACCAGCAAGATTTTTCAGGGCTGGCACCTTCCCTGTGGGAGAAGGAGCCGTAAGTTTGCCTTTTCAGAAAAAGGCTCTGGCGAGAGTGAGCACCGTGACATGCTGAGTCTCTGGGAAAGCAGAGATCCCCAAAGCTGTTGTGCCTGTGGATAGGCTGCAGAGGGATAGTGAAAAACTGCATTAGTTTTCAGGGCTGGCACCTTCCCTGTGGGAGAAGGAGCCGTAAGTTTGCCTTCTCAGAAAAAAGCTTCTGCCGAGAGCGAGCACCGTGACATGCTGAGTCTCTGGGAAAGCAGAGATCCCCAAAGCTGTTGTGCCTGTGGATAGGCTGCAGAGGGATAGTGAATACCAGCAAGATTTTTCAGGGCTGGCACCTTCCCTGTGGGAGAAGGAGCCGTAAGTTTGCCTTTTCAGAAAAAAGCTTCTGCCGAGAGCGAGCACCGTGACATGCTGAGTCTCTGGGAAAGCAGAGATCCCCAAAGCTGTTGTGCCTGTGGATAGGCTGCAGAGGGATAGTGAAAAACTGCATTAGTTTTCAGGGCTGGCACCTTCCCTGTGGGAGAAGGAGCCGTAAGTTTGCCTTCTCAGAAAAAAGCTTCTGCCGAGAGCGAGCACCGTGACATGCTGAGTCTCTGGGAAAGCAGAGATCCCAAAAGCTGTTGTGCCTGTGGATAGGCTGCAGAGGGATAGTGAAAAACTGCATTAGTTTTCAGGGCTGGCACCTTCCCTGTGGGAGAAGGAGCCGTAAGTTTGCCTTTTCAGAAAAAAGCTTCTGCCGAGAGCGAGCACCGTGACATGCTGAGTCTCTGGGAAAGCAGAGATCCCCAAAGCTGTTGTGCCTGTGGATAGGCTGCAGAGGGATAGTGAAAAACTGCATTAGTTTTCAGGGCTGGCACCTTCCCTGTGGGAGAAGGAGCCGTAAGTTTGCCTTCTCAGAAAAAAGCTTCTGCCGAGAGCGAGCACCGTGACATGCTGAGTCTCTGGGAAAGCAGAGATCCCCAAAGCTGTTGTGCCTGTGGATAGGCTGCAGAGGGATAGTGAAAAACTGCATTAGTTTTCAGGGCTGGCACCTTCCCTGTGGGAGAAGGAGCCGTAAGTTTGCCTTTTCAGAAAAAAGCTTCTGCCGAGAGCGAGCACCGTGACATGCTGAGTCTCTGGGAAAGCAGAGATCCCCAGTGCTGTTGTGCCTGTGGATAGGCTGCAGAGGGATAGTGAAAAACTGCATTAGTTTTCAGGGCTGGCACCTTCCCTGTGGGAGAAGGAGCCGTAAGTTTGCCTTTTCAGAAAAAAGCTTCTGCCGAGAGCGAGCACCGTGACATGCTGAGTCTCTGGGAAAGCAGAGATCCCCAAAGCTGTTGTGCCTGTGGATAGGCTGCAGAGGGATAGTGAAAAACTGCATTAGTTTTCAGGGCTGGCACCTTCCCTGTGGGAGAAGGAGCCGTAAGTTTGTCTTTTCAGAAAAAGGCTCTGGCGAGAGTGAGCACCGTGACATGCTGAGTCTCTGGGAAAGCAGAGATCCCCAAAGCTGTTGTGCCTGTGGATAGGCTGCAGAGGGATAGTGAAAAACTGCATTAGTTTTCAGGGCTGGCACCTTCCCTGTGGGAGAAGGAGCCGTAAGTTTGCCTTCTCAGAAAAAAGCTTCTGCCGAGAGCGAGCACCGTGACATGCTGAGTCTCTGGGAAAGCAGAGATCCCCAAAGCTGTTGTGCCTGTGGATAGGCTGCAGAGGGATAGTGAATACCAGCAAGATTTTTCAGGGCTGGCACCTTCCCTGTGGGAGAAGGAGCCGTAAGTTTGCCTTTTCAGAAAAAAGCTTCTGCCGAGAGCGAGCACCGTGACATGCTGAGTCTCTGGGAAAGCAGAGATCCCCAAAGCTGTTGTGCCTGTGGATAGGCTGCAGAGGGATAGTGAAAAACTGCATTAGTTTTCAGGGCTGGCACCTTCCCTGTGGGAGAAGGAGCCGTAAGTTTGCCTTTTCAGAAAAAAGCTTCTGCCGAGAGCGAGCACCGTGACATGCTGAGTCTCTGGGAAAGCAGAGATCCCCAAAGCTGTTGTGCCTGTGGATAGGCTGCAGAGGGATAGTGAAAAACTGCATTAGTTTTCAGGGCTGGCACCTTCCCTGTGGGAGAAGGAGCCGTAAGTTTGCCTTTTCAGAAAAAAGCTTCTGCCGAGAGCGAGCACCGTGACATGCTGAGTCTCTGGGAAAGCAGAGATCCCCAGTGCTGTTGTGCCTGTGGATAGGCTGCAGAGGGATAGTGAAAAACTGCATTAGTTTTCAGGGCTGGCACCTTCCCTGTGGGAGAAGGAGCCGTAAGTTTGCCTTTTCAGAAAAAAGCTTCTGCCGAGAGCGAGCACCGTGACATGCTGAGTCTCTGGGAAAGCAGAGATCCCCAAAGCTGTTGTGCCTGTGGATAGGCTGCAGAGGGATAGTGAAAAACTGCATTAGTTTTCAGGGCTGGCACCTTCCCTGTGGGAGAAGGAGCCGTAAGTTTGCCTTTTCAGAAAAAAGCTTCTGCCGAGAGCGAGCACCGTGACATGCTGAGTCTCTGGGAAAGCAGAGATCCCCAAAGCTGTTGTGCCTGTGGATAGGCTGCAGATGGATAGTGAAAAACTGCATTAGTTTTCAGGGCTGGCACCTTCCCTGTGGGAGAAGGAGCCGTAAGTTTGCCTTCTCAGAAAAAAGCTTCTGCCGAGAGCGAGCACCGTGACATGCTGAGTCTCTGGGAAAGCAGAGATCCCCAATGCTGCGGTGCCTGTGGATAGGCTGCAGGGGGCGGTGAAGACCACAAGATCTTTCAGGGCTGGCACCTACCCTGTGGGACAAGGAGCCAGACTTTTGCCTTTCAAAAAAATATTTCTGCCCTGAACGAGCACCGTGACATGCTGAGTCTCTGGGAAAGCAGAGATCCCCAGTGCTGTTGCGGCTAAAGATAGGCTGCAGGGGGATAGTGCAGACCTGCTAGAGCTTTGAGGGCTGGCAGCTTTCTTGTGGGAGAAGGAGCCAGACTTTTGCTTTTCAAAAAATGTTTCTGCCCTGAACGAGCACCGTGACATGCTGAGTCTCTGGGAAAGCAGAGATCCCCAGTGCTGTTGTGCCTGTGGATAGGCTGCAGAGGGATAGTGAATACCAGCAAGATCTTTCAGGGCTGGAACCTTCCTTGTGGGAGAAGGAGCCGTAAGTTTGCCTTTTCAGAAAAAGCTTCTGCCGAGAGTGAGCACCGTGACATGCTGAGTCTCTGGGAAAGCAGAGATCCCCAGTGCTGTTGTGCCTGTGGATAGGCTGCAGAGGGATAGTGAATACCAGCAAGATCTTTCAGGGCTGGAAGCTTCCTTGTGGGAGAAGGATCCATAAGTTTGCCTTTTCAGAAAAAGCTTCTGCCGAGAGTGAGCACCGTGACATGCTGAGTCTCTGGAAAAGCAGAGATCCC
Organism: Astur gentilis; assembly: GCF_929443795.1. Classification (NCBI taxonomy): domain Eukaryota; kingdom Metazoa; phylum Chordata; class Aves; order Accipitriformes; family Accipitridae; genus Astur; species Astur gentilis. The sequence goes on from NC_064908.1 coordinate 8,264,099, forward strand.
AAAAGCTGTTGTGCCTGTGGATAGGCTGCAGAGGGATAGTGAAAAACTGCATTAGTTTTCAGGGCTGGCACCTTCCCTGTGGGAGAAGGAGCCGTAAGTTTGCCTTTTCAGAAAAAAGCTTCTGCCGAGAGCGAGCACCGTGACATGCTGAGTCTCTGGGAAAGCAGAGATCCCAAAAGCTGTTGTGCCTGTGGATAGGCTGCAGAGGGATAGTGAATACCAGCAAGATCTTTCAGGACTGGCACCTTCCTTGTGGGAGAAGGAGCCGTAAGTTTGCCTTTTCAGAAAAAGGCTCTGGCGAGAGTGAGCACCGTGACATGCTGAGTCTCTGGGAAAGCAGAGATCCCCAAAGCTGTTGTGCCTGTGGATAGGCTGCAGAGGGATAGTGAAAAACTGCATTAGTTTTCAGGGCTGTCACCTTCCCTGTGGGAGAAGGAGCCGTAAGTTTGCCTTTTCAGAAAAAAGCTTCTGCCGAGAGCGAGCACCGTGACATGCTGAGTCTCTGGGAAAGCAGAGATCCCCAAAGCTGTTGTGCCTGTGGATAGGCTGCAGAGGGATAGTGAAAAACTGCATTAGTTTTCAGGGCTGGCACCTTCCCTGTGGGAGAAGGAGCCGTAAGTTTGCCTTTTCAGAAAAAAGCTTCTGCCGAGAGCGAGCACCGTGACATGCTGAGTCTCTGGGAAAGCAGAGATCCCAAAAGCTGTTGTGCCTGTGGATAGGCTGCAGAGGGATAGTGAAAAACTGCATTAGTTTTCAGGGCTGGCACCTTCCCTGTGGGAGAAGGAGCCGTAAGTTTGCCTTTTCAGAAAAAAGCTTCTGCCGAGAGCGAGCACCGTGACATGCTGAGTCTCTGGGAAAGCAGAGATCCCCAAAGCTGTTGTGCCTGTGGATAGGCTGCAGAGGGATAGTGAAAAACTGCATTAGTTTTCAGGGCTGGCACCTTCCCTGTGGGAGAAGGAGCCGTAAGTTTGCCTTTTCAGAAAAAAGCTTCTGCCGAGAGCGAGCACCGTGACATGCTGAGTCTCTGGGAAAGCAGAGATCCCCAGTGCTGTTGTGCCTGTGGATAGGCTGCAGAGGGATAGTGAAAAACTGCATTAGTTTTCAGGGCTGGCACCTTCCCTGTGGGAGAAGGAGCCGTAAGTTTGCCTTTTCAGAAAAAAGCTTCTGCCGAGAGCGAGCACCGTGACATGCTGAGTCTCTGGGAAAGCAGAGATCCCAAAAGCTGTTGTGCCTGTGGATAGGCTGCAGAGGGATAGTGAAAAACTGCATTAGTTTTCAGGGCTGGCACCTTCCCTGTGGGAGAAGGAGCCGTAAGTTTGTCTTTTCAGAAAAAGGCTCTGGCGAGAGTGAGCACCGTGACATGCTGAGTCTCTGGGAAAGCAGAGATCCCCAAAGCTGTTGTGCCTGTGGATAGGCTGCAGAGGGATAGTGAAAAACTGCATTAGTTTTCAGGGCTGGCACCTTCCCTGTGGGAGAAGGAGCCGTAAGTTTGCCTTCTCAGAAAAAAGCTTCTGCCGAGAGCGAGCACCGTGACATGCTGAGTCTCTGGGAAAGCAGAGATCCCCAAAGCTGTTGTGCCTGTGGATAGGCTGCAGAGGGATAGTGAATACCAGCAAGATTTTTCAGGGCTGGCACCTTCCCTGTGGGAGAAGGAGCCGTAAGTTTGCCTTTTCAGAAAAAAGCTTCTGCCGAGAGCGAGCACCGTGACATGCTGAGTCTCAGGGAAAGCAGAGATCCCCAAAGCTGTTGTGCCTGTGGATAGGCTGCAGAGGGATAGTGAAAAACTGCATTAGTTTTCAGGGCTGGCACCTTCCCTGTGGGAGAAGGAGCCGTAAGTTTGCCTTTTCAGAAAAAAGCTTCTGCCGAGAGCGAGCACCGTGACATGCTGAGTCTCTGGGAAAGCAGAGATCCCCAAAGCTGTTGTGCCTGTGGATAGGCTGCAGAGGGATAGTGAAAAACTGCATTAGTTTTCAGGGCTGGCACCTTCCCTGTGGGAGAAGGAGCCGTAAGTTTGCCTTTTCAGAAAAAAGCTTCTGCCGAGAGCGAGCACCGTGACATGCTGAGTCTCTGGGAAAGCAGAGATCCCCAAAGCTGTTGTGCCTGTGGATAGGCTGCAGAGGGATAGTGAAAAACTGCATTAGTTTTCAGGGCTGGCACCTTCCCTGTGGGAGAAGGAGCCGTAAGTTTGCCTTTTCAGAAAAAAGCTTCTGCCGAGAGCGAGCACCGTGACATGCTGAGTCTCTGGGAAAGCAGAGATCCCCAAAGCTGTTGTGCCTGTGGATAGGCTGCAGAGGGATAGTGAAAAACTGCATTAGTTTTCAGGGCTGGCACCTTCCCTGTGGGAGAAGGAGCCGTAAGTTTGCCTTTTCAGAAAAAAGCTTCTGCCGAGAGCGAGCACCGTGACATGCTGAGTCTCTGGGAAAGCAGAGATCCCCAAAGCTGTTGTGCCTGTGGATAGGCTGCAGATGGATAGTGAAAAACTGCATTAGTTTTCAGGGCTGGCACCTTCCCTGTGGGAGAAGGAGCCGTAAGTTTGCCTTCTCAGAAAAAAGCTTCTGCCGAGAGCGAGCACCGTGACATGCTGAGTCTCTGGGAAAGCAGAGATCCCCAATGCTGCGGTGCCTGTGGATAGGCTGCAGGGGGCGGTGAAGACCACAAGATCTTTCAGGGCTGGCACCTACCCTGTGGGACAAGGAGCCAGACTTTTGCCTTTCAAAAAAATATTTCTGCCCTGAACGAGCACCGTGACATGCTGAGTCTCTGGGAAAGCAGAGATCCCCAGTGCTGTTGCGGCTAAAGATAGGCTGCAGGGGGATAGTGCAGACCTGCTAGAGCTTTGAGGGCTGGCAGCTTTCTTGTGGGAGAAGGAGCCAGACTTTTGCCTTTCAAAAAATGTTTCTGCCCTGAACGAGCACCGTGACATGCTGAGTCTCTGGGAAAGCAGAGATCCCCAGTGCTGTTGTGCCTGTGGATAGGCTGCAGAGGGATAGTGAATACCAGCAAGATCTTTCAGGGCTGGAACCTTCCTTGTGGGAGAAGGAGCCGTAAGTTTGCCTTTTCAGAAAAAGCTTCTGCCGAGAGTGAGCACCGTGACATGCTGAGTCTCTGGGAAAGCAGAGATCCCCAGTGCTGTTGTGCCTGTGGATAGGCTGCAGAGGGATAGTGAATACCAGCAAGATCTTTCAGGGCTGGAAGCTTCCTTGTGGGAGAAGGATCCATAAGTTTGCCTTTTCAGAAAAAGCTTCTGCCGAGAGTGAGCACCGTGACATGCTGAGTCTCTGGAAAAGCAGAGATCCCAAAAGCTGTTGTGCCTGTGGATAGGCTGCAGAGGGATAGTGAAAAACTGCATTAGTTTTCAGGGCTGGCACCTTCCCTGTGGGAGAAGGAGCCGTAAGTTTGCCTTTTCAGAAAAAAGCTTCTGCCGAGAGCGAGCACCGTGACATGCTGAGTCTCTGGGAAAGCAGAGATCCCAAAAGCTGTTGTGCCTGTGGATAGGCTGCAGAGGGATAGTGAATACCAGCAAGATCTTTCAGGACTGGCACCTTCCTTGTGGGAGAAGGAGCCGTAAGTTTGCCTTTTCAGAAAAAGGCTCTGGCGAGAGTGAGCACCGTGACATGCTGAGTCTCTGGGAAAGCAGAGATCCCCAAAGCTGTTGTGCCTGTGGATAGGCTGCAGAGGGATAGTGAAAAACTGCATTAGTTTTCAGGGCTGGCACCTTCCCTGTGGGAGAAGGTGCCGTAAGTTTGCCTTTTCAGAAAAAAGCTTCTGCCGAGAGCGAGCACCGTGACATGCTGAGTCTCTGGGAAAGCAGAGATCCCCAAAGCTGTTGTGCCTGTGGATAGGCTGCAGAGGGATAGTGAAAAACTGCATTAGTTTTCAGGGCTGGCACCTTCCCTGTGGGAGAAGGAGCCGTAAGTTTGCCTTTTCAGAAAAAAGCTTCTGCCGAGAGCGAGCACCGTGACATGCTGAGTCTCTGGGAAAGCAGAGATCCCAAAAGCTGTTGTGCCTGTGGATAGGCTGCAGAGGGATAGTGAAAAACTGCATTAGTTTTCAGGGCTGGCACCTTCCCTGTGGGAGAAGGAGCCGTAAGTTTGCCTTTTCAGAAAAAAGCTTCTGCCGAGAGCGAGCACCGTGACATGCTGAGTCTCTGGGAAAGCAGAGATCCCCAAAGCTGTTGTGCCTGTGGATAGGCTGCAGAGGGATAGTGAAAAACTGCATTAGTTTTCAGGGCTGGCACCTTCCCTGTGGGAGAGGGAGCCGTAAGTTTGCCTTCTCAGAAAAAAGCTTCTGCCGAGAGCGAGCACCGTGACATGCTGAGTCTCTGGGAAAGCAGAGATCCCCAAAGCTGTTGTGCCTGTGGATAGGCTGCAGAGGGATAGTGAAAAACTGCATTAGTTTTCAGGGCTGGCACCTTCCCTGTGGGAGAAGGAGCCGTAAGTTTGCCTTTTCAGAAAAAAGCTTCTGCCGAGAGCGAGCACCGTGACATGCTGAGTCTCTGGGAAAGCAGAGATCCCAAAAGCTGTTGTGCCTGTGGATAGGCTGCAGAGGGATAGTGAAAAACTGCATTAGTTTTCAGGGCTGGCACCTTCCCTGTGGGAGAAGGAGCCGTAAGTTTGCCTTCTCAGAAAAAAGCTTCTGCCGAGAGCGAGCACCGTTACATGCTGAGTCTCTGGGAAAGCAGAGATCCCCAAAGCTGTTGTGCCTGTGGATAGGCTGCAGAGGGATAGTGAATACCAGCAAGATCTTTCAGGACTGGCACCTTCCTTGTGGGAGAAGGAGCCGTAAGTTTGCCTTTTCAGAAAAAGGCTCTGGCGAGAGTGAGCACCGTGACATGCTGAGTCTCTGGGAAAGCAGAGATCCCCAAAGCTGTTGTGCCTGTGGATAGGCTGCAGAGGGATAGTGAAAAACTGCATTAGTTTTCAGGGCTGTCACCTTCCCTGTGGGAGAAGGAGCCGTAAGTTTGCCTTTTCAGAAAAAAGCTTCTGCCGAGAGCGAGCACCGTGACATGCTGAGTCTCTGGGAAAGCAGAGATCCCCAGTGCTGTTGTGCCTGTGGATAGGCTGCAGAGGGATAGTGAAAAACTGCATTAGTTTTCAGGGCTGGCACCTTCCCTGTGGGAGAAGGAGCCGTAAGTTTGCCTTTTCAGAAAAAAGCTTCTGCCGAGAGCGAGCACCGTGACATGCTGAGTCTCTGGGAAAGCAGAGATCCCAAAAGCTGTTGTGCCTGTGGATAGGCTGCAGAGGGATAGTGAAAAACTGCATTAGTTTTCAGGGCTGGCACCTTCCCTGTGGGAGAAGGAGCCGTAAGTTTGCCTTTTCAGAAAAAAGCTTCTGCCGAGAGCGAGCACCGTGACATGCTGAGTCTCTGGGAAAGCAGAGATCCCCAAAGCTGTTGTGCCTGTGGATAGGCTGCAGAGGGATAGTGAAAAACTGCATTAGTTTTCAGGGCTGGCACCTTCCCTGTGGGAGAAGGAGCCGTAAGTTTGCCTTCTCAGAAAAAAGCTTCTGCCGAGAGCGAGCACCGTGACATGCTGAGTCTCTGGGAAAGCAGAGATCCCCAAAGCTGTTGTGCCTGTGGATAGGCTGCAGAGGGATAGTGAAAAACTGCATTAGTTTTCAGGGCTGGCACCTTCCCTGTGGGAGAAGGAGCCGTAAGTTTGCCTTTTCAGAAAAAAGCTTCTGCCGAGAGCGAGCACCGTGACATGCTGAGTCTCTGGGAAAGCAGAGATCCCAAAAGCTGTTGTGCCTGTGGATAGGCTGCAGAGGGATAGTGAATACCAGCAAGATTTTTCAGGGCTGGCACCTTCCCTGTGGGAGAAGGAGCCGTAAGTTTGCCTTTTCAGAAAAAAGCTTCTGCCGAGAGCGAGCACCGTGACATGCTGAGTCTCTGGGAAAGCAGAGATCCCCAAAGCTGTTGTGCCTGTGGATAGGCTGCAGAGGGATAGTGAAAAACTGCATTAGTTTTCAGGGCTGGCACCTTCCCTGTGGGAGAAGGAGCCGTAAGTTTGCCTTTTCAGAAAAAAGCTTCTGCCGAGAGCGAGCACCGTGACATGCTGAGTCTCTGGGAAAGCAGAGATCCCAAAAGCTGTTGTGCCTGTGGATAGGCTGCAGAGGGATAGTGAAAAACTGCATTAGTTTTCAGGGCTGGCACCTTCCCTGTGGGAGAAGGAGCCGTAAGTTTGCCTTTTCAGAAAAAAGCTTCTGCCGAGAGCGAGCACCGTGACATGCTGAGTCTCTGGGAAAGCAGAGATCCCCAAAGCTGTTGTGCCTGTGGATAGGCTGCAGAGGGATAGTGAAAAACTGCATTAGTTTTCAGGGCTGGCACCTTCCCTGTGGGAGAGGGAGCCGTAAGTTTGCCTTCTCAGAAAAAAGCTTCTGCCGAGAGCGAGCACCGTGACATGCTGAGTCTCTGGGAAAGCAGAGATCCCCAAAGCTGTTGTGCCTGTGGATAGGCTGCAGAGGGATAGTGAAAAACTGCATTAGTTTTCAGGGCTGGCACCTTCCCTGTGGGAGAAGGAGCCGTAAGTTTGCCTTTTCAGAAAAAAGCTTCTGCCGAGAGCGAGCACCGTGACATGCTGAGTCTCTGGGAAAGCAGAGATCCCAAAAGCTGTTGTGCCTGTGGATAGGCTGCAGAGGGATAGTGAAAAACTGCATTAGTTTTCAGGGCTGGCACCTTCCCTGTGGGAGAAGGAGCCGTAAGTTTGCCTTCTCAGAAAAAAGCTTCTGCCGAGAGCGAGCACCGTGACATGCTGAGTCTCTGGGAAAGCAGAGATCCCCAAAGCTGTTGTGCCTGTGGATAGGCTGCAGAGGGATAGTGAATACCAGCAAGATCTTTCAGGACTGGCACCATCCTTGTGGGAGAAGGAGCCGTAAGTTTGCCTTTTCAGAAAAAGGCTCTGGCGAGAGTGAGCACCGTGACATGCTGAGTCTCTGGGAAAGCAGAGATCCCCAAAGCTGTTGTGCCTGTGGATAGGCTGCAGAGGGATAGTGAAAAACTGCATTAGTTTTCAGGGCTGTCACCTTCCCTGTGGGAGAAGGAGCCGTAAGTTTGCCTTTTCAGAAAAAAGCTTCTGCCGAGAGCGAGCACCGTGACATGCTGAGTCTCTGGGAAAGCAGAGATCCCCAGTGCTGTTGTGCCTGTGGATAGGCTGCAGAGGGATAGTGAAAAACTGCATTAGTTTTCAGGGCTGGCACCTTCCCTGTGGGAGAAGGAGCCGTAAGTTTGCCTTTTCAGAAAAAAGCTTCTGCCGAGAGCGAGCACCGTGACATGCTGAGTCTCTGGGAAAGCAGAGATCCCAAAAGCTGTTGTGCCTGTGGATAGGCTGCAGAGGGATAGTGAAAAACTGCATTAGTTTTCAGGGCTGGCACCTTCCCTGTGGGAGAAGGAGCCGTAAGTTTGCCTTTTCAGAAAAAAGCTTCTGCCGAGAGCGAGCACCGTGACATGCTGAGTCTCTGGGAAAGCAGAGATCCCCAAAGCTGTTGTGCCTGTGGATAGGCTGCAGAGGGATAGTGAAAAACTGCATTAGTTTTCAGGGCTGGCACCTTCCCTGTGGGAGAAGGAGCCGTAAGTTTGCCTTCTCAGAAAAAAGCTTCTGCCGAGAGCGAGCACCGTGACATGCTGAGTCTCTGGGAAAGCAGAGATCCCCAAAGCTGTTGTGCCTGTGGATAGGCTGCAGAGGGATAGTGAAAAACTGCATTAGTTTTCAGGGCTGGCACCTTCCCTGTGGGAGAAGGAGCCGTAAGTTTGCCTTTTCAGAAAAAAGCTTCTGCCGAGAGCGAGCACCGTGACATGCTGAGTCTCTGGGAAAGCAGAGATCCCAAAAGCTGTTGTGCCTGTGGATAGGCTGCAGAGGGATAGTGAATACCTGCAAGATTTTTCAGGGCTGGCACCTTCCCTGTGGGAGAAGGAGCCGTAAGTTTGCCTTTTCAGAAAAAAGCTTCTGCCGAGAGCGAGCACCGTGACATGCTGAGTCTCTGGGAAAGCAGAGATCCCCAAAGCTGTTGTGCCTGTGGATAGGCTGCAGAGGGATAGTGAAAAACTGCATTAGTTTTCAGGGCTGGCACCTTCCCTGTGGGAGAAGGAGCCGTAAGTTTGCCTTTTCAGAAAAAAGCTTCTGCCGAGAGCGAGCACCGTGACATGCTGAGTCTCTGGGAAAGCAGAGATCCCCAAAGCTGTTGTGCCTGTGGATAGGCTGCAGAGGGATAGTGAAAAACTGCATTAGTTTTCAGGGCTGGCACCTTCCCTGTGGGAGAAGGAGCCGTAAGTTTGCCTTTTCAGAAAAAAGCTTCTGCCGAGAGCGAGCACCGTGACATGCTGAGTCTCTGGGAAAGCAGAGATCCCCAAAGCTGTTGTGCCTGTGGATAGGCTGCAGAGGGATAGTGAAAAACTGCATTAGTTTTCAGGGCTGGCACCTTCCCTGTGGGAGAAGGAGCCGTAAGTTTGCCTTTTCAGAAAAAAGCTTCTGCCGAGAGCGAGCACCGTGACATGCTGAGTCTCTGGGAAAGCAGAGATCCCAAAAGCTGTTGTGCCTGTGGATAGGCTGCAGAGGGATAGTGAAAAACTGCATTAGTTTTCAGGGCTGGCACCTTCCCTGTGGGAGACGGAGCCGTAAGTTTGCCTTATCAGAAAAAAGCTTCTGCCGAGAGCGAGCACCGTGACATGCTGAGTCTCTGGGAAAGCAGAGATCCCCAAAGCTGTTGTGCCTGTGGATAGGCTGCAGAGGGATAGTGAATACCAGCAAGATTTTTCAGGGCTGGCACCTTCCCTGTGGGAGAAGGAGCCGTAAGTTTGCCTTTTCAGAAAAAAGCTTCTGCCGAGAGCGAGCACCGTGACATGCTGAGTCTCTGGGAAAGCAGAGATCCCCAAAGCTGTTGTGCCTGTGGATAGGCTGCAGAGGGATAGTGAAAAACTGCATTAGTTTTCAGGGCTGGCACCTTCCCTGTGGGAGAAGGAGCCGTAAGTTTGCCTTTTCAGAAAAAAGCTTCTGCCGAGAGCGAGCACCGTGACATGCTGAGTCTCTGGGAAAGCAGAGATCCCAAAAGCTGTTGTGCCTGTGGATAGGCTGCAGAGGGATAGTGAAAAACTGCATTAGTTTTCAGGGCTGGCACCTTCCCTGTGGGAGAAGGAGCCGTAAGTTTGCCTTTTCAGAAAAAAGCTTCTGCCGAGAGCGAGCACCGTGACATGCTGAGTCTCTGGGAAAGCAGAGATCCCAAAAGCTGTTGTGCCTGTGGATAGGCTGCAGAGGGATAGTGAAAAACTGCATTAGTTTTCAGGGCTGGCACCTTCCCTGTGGGAGAAGGAGCCGTAAGTTTGCCTTTTCAGAAAAAAGCTTCTGCCGAGAGCGAGCACCGTGACATGCTGAGTCTCTGGGAAAGCAGAGATCCCCAAAGCTGTTGTGCCTGTGGATAGGCTGCAGAGGGATAGTGAATACCAGCAAGATTTTTCAGGGCTGGCACCTTCCCTGTGGGAGAAGGAGCCGTAAGTTTGCCTTTTCAGAAAAAGGCTCTGGCGAGAGTGAGCACCGTGACATGCTGAGTCTCTGGGAAAGCAGAGATCCCCAGTGCTGTTGTGCCTGTGGATAGGCTGCAGAGGGATAGTGAAAAACTGCATTAGTTTTCAGGGCTGGCACCTTCCCTGTGGGAGAAGGAGCCGTAAGTTTGCCTTTTCAGAAAAAAGCTTCTGCCGAGAGCGAGCACCGTGACATGCTGAGTCTCTGGGAAAGCAGAGATCCCAAAAGCTGTTGTGCCTGTGGATAGGCTGCAGAGGGATAGTGAATACCAGCAAGATTTTTCAGGGCTGGCACCTTCCCTGTGGGAGAAGGAGCCGTAAGTTTGCCTTTTCAGAAAAAAGCTTCTGCCGAGAGCGAGCACCGTGACATGCTGAGTCTCTGGGAAAGCAGAGATCCCCAAAGCTGTTGTGCCTGTGGATAGGCTGCAGAGGGATAGTGAAAAACTGCATTAGTTTTCAGGGCTGGCACCTTCCCTGTGGGAGAAGGAGCCGTAAGTTTGCCTTTTCAGAAAAAAGCTTCTGCCGAGAGCGAGCACCGTGACATGCTGAGTCTCTGGGAAAGCAGAGATCCCCAAAGCTGTTGTGCCTGTGGATAGGCTGCAGAGGGATAGTGAAAAACTGCATTAGTTTTCAGGGCTGGCACCTTCCCTGTGGGAGAAGGAGCCGTAAGTTTGCCTTCTCAGAAAAAAGCTTCTGCCGAGAGCGAGCACCGTGACATGCTGAGTCTCTGGGAAAGCAGAGATCCCCAAAGCTGTTGTGCCTGTGGATAGGCTGCAGAGGGATAGTGAATACCAGCAAGATCTTTCAGGACTGGCACCTTCCTTGTGGGAGAAGGAGCCGTAAGTTTGCCTTTTCAGAAAAAGGCTCTGGCGAGAGTGAGCACCGTGACATGCTGAGTCTCTGGGAAAGCAGAGATCCCCAAAGCTGTTGTGCCTGTGGATAGGCTGCAGAGGGATAGTGAAAAACTGCATTAGTTTTCAGGGCTGTCACCTTCCCTGTGGGAGAAGGAGCCGTAAGTTTGCCTTTTCAGAAAAAAGCTTCTGCCGAGAGCGAGCACCGTGACATGCTGAGTCTCTGGGAAAGCAGAGATCCCCAGTGCTGTTGTGCCTGTGGATAGGCTGCAGAGGGATAGTGAAAAACTGCATTAGTTTTCAGGGCTGGCACCTTCCCTGTGGGAGAAGGAGCCGTAAGTTTGCCTTTTCAGAAAAAAGCTTCTGCCGAGAGCGAGCACCGTGACATGCTGAGTCTCTGGGAAAGCAGAGATCCCAAAAGCTGTTGTGCCTGTGGATAGGCTGCAGAGGGATAGTGAAAAACTGCATTAGTTTTCAGGGCTGGCACCTTCCCTGTGGGAGAAGGAGCCGTAAGTTTGCCTTTTCAGAAAAAAGCTTCTGCCGAGAGCGAGCACCGTGACATGCTGAGTCTCTGGGAAAGCAGAGATCCCCAAAGCTGTTGTGCCTGTGGATAGGCTGCAGAGGGATAGTGAAAAACTGCATTAGTTTTCAGGGCTGGCACCTTCCCTGTGGGAGAAGGAGCCGTAAGTTTGCCTTCTCAGAAAAAAGCTTCTGCCGAGAGCGAGCACCGTGACATGCTGAGTCTCTGGGAAAGCAGAGATCCCCAAAGCTGTTGTGCCTGTGGATAGGCTGCAGAGGGATAGTGAAAAACTGCATTAGTTTTCAGGGCTGGCACCTTCCCTGTGGGAGAAGGAGCCGTAAGTTTGCCTTTTCAGAAAAAAGCTTCTGCCGAGAGCGAGCACCGTGACATGCTGAGTCTCTGGGAAAGCAGAGATCCCCAAAGCTGTTGTGCCTGTGGATAGGCTGCAGAGGGATAGTGAAAAACTGCATTAGTTTTCAGGGCTGGCACCTTCCCTGTGGGAGAAGGAGCCGTAAGTTTGCCTTCTCAGAAAAAAGCTTCTGCCGAGAGCGAGCACCGTGACATGCTGAGTCTCTGGGAAAGCAGAGATCCCCAAAGCTGTTGTGCCTGTGGATAGGCTGCAGAGGGATAGTGAAAAACTGCATTAGTTTTCAGGTCTGGCACCTTCCCTGTGGGAGAAGGAGCCGTAAGTTTGCCTTCTCAGAAAAAAGCTTCTGCCGAGAGCGAGCACCGTGACATGCTGAGTCTCTGGGAAAGCAGAGATCCCCAAAGCTGTTGTGCCTGTGGATAGGCTGCAGAGGGATAGTGAATACCAGCAAGATCTTTCAGGACTGGCACCTTCCCTGTGGGAGAAGGAGCCGTAAGTTTGCCTTTTCAGAAAAAGGCTCTGGCGAGAGTGAGCACCGTGACATGCTGAGTCTCTGGGAAAGCAGAGATCCCCAAAGCTGTTGTGCCTGTGGATAGGCTGCAGAGGGATAGTGAAAAACTGCATTAGTTTTCAGGGCTGTCACCTTCCCTGTGGGAGAAGGAGCCGTAAGTTTGCCTTTTCAGAAAAAAGCTTCTGCCGAGAGCGAGCACCGTGACATGCTGAGTCTCTGGGAAAGCAGAGATCCCCAGTGCTGTTGTGCCTGTGGATAGGCTGCAGAGGGATAGTGAAAAACTGCATTAGTTTTCAGGGCTGGCACCTTCCCTGTGGGAGAAGGAGCCGTAAGTTTGCCTTTTCAGAAAAAAGCTTCTGCCGAGAGCGAGCACCGTGACATGCTGAGTCTCTGGGAAAGCAGAGATCCCAAAAGCTGTTGTGCCTGTGGATAGGCTGCAGAGGGATAGTGAAAAACTGCATTAGTTTTCAGGGCTGGCACCTTCCCTGTGGGAGAAGGAGCCGTAAGTTTGCCTTTTCAGAAAAAAGCTTCTGCCGAGAGCGAGCACCGTGACATGCTGAGTCTCTGGGAAAGCAGAGATCCCAAAAGCTGTTGTGCCTGTGGATAGGCTGCAGAGGGATAGTGAAAAACTGCATTAGTTTTCAGGGCTGGCACCTTCCCTGTGGGAGAAGGAGCCGTAAGTTTGCCTTTTCAGAAAAAAGCTTCTGCCGAGAGCGAGCACCGTGACATGCTGAGTCTCTGGGAAAGCAGAGATCCCCAAAGCTGTTGTGCCTGTGGATAGGCTGCAGAGGGATAGTGAATACCAGCAAGATTTTTCAGGGCTGGCACCTTCCCTGTGGGAGAAGGAGCCGTAAGTTTGCCTTTTCAGAAAAAAGCTTCTGCCGAGAGCGAGCACCGTGACATGCTGAGTCTCTGGGAAAGCAGAGATCCCCAAAGCTGTTGTGCCTGTGGATAGGCTGCAGAGGGATAGTGAAAAACTGCATTAGTTTTCAGGGCTGGCACCTTCCCTGTGGGAGAAGGAGCCGTAAGTTTGCCTTTTCAGAAAAAAGCTTCTGCCGAGAGCGAGCACCGTGACATGCTGAGTCTCTGGGAAAGCAGAGATCCCAAAAGCTGTTGTGCCTGTGGATAGGCTGCAGAGGGATAGTGAAAAACTGCATTAGTTTTCAGGGCTGGCACCTTCCCTGTGGGAGAAGGAGCCGTAAGTTTGCCTTTTCAGAAAAAAGCTTCTGCCGAGAGCGAGCACCGTGACATGCTGAGTCTCTGGGAAAGCAGAGATCCCCAAAGCTGTTGTGCCTGTGCATAGGCTGCAGAGGGATAGTGAAAAACTGCATTAGTTTTCAGGGCTGGCACCTTCCCTGTGGGAGAAGGAGCCGTAAGTTTGCCTTTTCAGAAAAAAGCTTCTGCCGAGAGCGAGCACCGTGACATGCTGAGTCTCTGGGAAAGCAGAGATCCCCAAAGCTGTTGTGCCTGTGGATAGGCTGCAGAGGGATAGTGAAAAACTGCATTAGTTTTCAGGGCTGGCACCTTCCCTGTGGGAGAAGGAGCCGTAAGTTTGCCTTCTCAGAAAAAAGCTTCTGCCGAGAGCGAGCACCGTGACATGCTGAGTCTCTGGGAAAGCAGAGATCCCCAAAGCTGTTGTGCCTGTGGATAGGCTGCAGAGGGATAGTGAAAAACTGCATTATTTTTCAGGGCTGGCACCTTCCCTGTGGGAGAAGGAGCCGTAAGTTTGCCTTCTCAGAAAAAAGCTTCTGCCGAGAGCGAGCACCGTGACATGCTGAGTCTCTGGGAAAGCAGAGATCCCCAAAGCTGTTGTGCCTGTGGATAGGCTGCAGAGGGATAGTGAAAAACTGCATTAGTTTTCAGGGCTGGCACCTTCCCTGTGGGAGAAGGAGCCGTAAGTTTGCCTTTTCAGAAAAAAGCTTCTGCCGAGAGCGAGCACCGTGACATGCTGAGTCTCTGGGAAAGCAGAGATCCCCAAAGCTGTTGTGCCTGTGGATAGGCTGCAGAGGGATAGTGAATACCAGCAAGATCTTTCAGGACTGGCACCTTCCTTGTGGGAGAAGGAGCCGTAAGTTTGCCTTTTCAGAAAAAGGCTCTGGCGAGAGTGAGCACCGTGACATGCTGAGTCTCTGGGAAAGCAGAGATCCCCAAAGCTGTTGTGCCTGTGGATAGGCTGCAGAGGGATAGTGAAAAACTGCATTAGTTTTCAGGGCTGTCACCTTCCCTGTGGGAGAAGGAGCCGTAAGTTTGCCTTTTCAGAAAAAAGCTTCTGCCGAGAGCGAGCACCGTGACATGCTGAGTCTCTGGGAAAGCAGAGATCCCCAGTGCTGTTGTGCCTGTGGATAGGCTGCAGAGGGATAGTGAAAAACTGCATTAGTTTTCAGGGCTGGCACCTTCCCTGTGGGAGAAGGAGCCGTAAGTTTGCCTTTTCAGAAAAAAGCTTCTGCCGAGAGCGAGCACCGTGACATGCTGAGTCTCTGGGAAAGCAGAGATCCCAAAAGCTGTTGTGCCTGTGGATAGGCTGCAGAGGGATAGTGAAAAACTGCATTAGTTTTCAGGGCTGGCACCTTCCCTGTGGGAGAAGGAGCCGTAAGTTTGCCTTCTCAGAAAAAAGCTTCTGCCGAGAGCGAGCACCGTGACATGCTGAGTCTCTGGGAAAGCAGAGATCCCCAAAGCTGTTGTGCCTGTGGATAGGCTGCAGAGGGATAGTGAAAAACTGCATTAGTTTTCAGGTCTGGCACCTTCCCTGTGGGAGAAGGAGCCGTAAGTTTGCCTTCTCAGAAAAAAGCTTCTGCCGAGAGCGAGCACCGTGACATGCTGAGTCTCTGGGAAAGCAGAGATCCCCAAAGCTGTTGTGCCTGTGGATAGGCTGCAGAGGGATAGTGAATACCAGCAAGATCTTTCAGGACTGGCACCTTCCCTGTGGGAGAAGGAGCCGTAAGTTTGCCTTTTCAGAAAAAGGCTTCTGCCGAGAGCGAGCACCGTGACATGCTGAGTCTCTGGGAAAGCAGAGATCCCCAAAGCTGTTGTGCCTGTGGATAGGCTGCAGAGGGATAGTGAAAAAATGCATTAGTTTTCAGGGCTGTCACCTTCCCTGTGGGAGAAGGAGCCGTAAGTTTGCCTTTTCAGAAAAAAGCTTCTGCCGAGAGCGAGCACCGTGACATGCTGAGTCTCTGGGAAAGCAGAGATCCCCAGTGCTGTTGTGCCTGTGGATAGGCTGCAGAGGGATAGTGAAAAACTGCATTAGTTTTCAGGGCTGGCACCTTCCCTGTGGGAGAAGGAGCCGTAAGTTTGCCTTTTCAGAAAAAAGCTTCTGCCGAGAGCGAGCACCGTGACATGCTGAGTCTCTGGGAAAGCAGAGATCCCAAAAGCTGTTGTGCCTGTGGATAGGCTGCAGAGGGATAGTGAAAAACTGCATTAGTTTTCAGGGCTGGCACCTTCCCTGTGGGAGAAGGAGCCGTAAGTTTGCCTTTTCAGAAAAAAGCTTCTGCCGAGAGCGAGCACCGTGACATGCTGAGTCTCTGGGAAAGCAGAGATCCCAAAAGCTGTTGTGCCTGTGGATAGGCTGCAGAGGGATAGTGAAAAACTGCATTAGTTTTCAGGGCTGGCACCTTCCCTGTGGGAGAAGGAGCCGTAAGTTTGCCTTTTCAGAAAAAAGCTTCTGCCGAGAGCGAGCACCGTGACATGCTGAGTCTCTGGGAAAGCAGAGATCCCAAAAGCTGTTGTGCCTGTGGATAGGCTGCAGAGGGATAGTGAAAAACTGCATTAGTTTTCAGGGCTGGCACCTTCCCTGTGGGAGAAGGAGCCGTAAGTTTGCCTTCTCAGAAAAAAGCTTCTGCCGAGAGCGAGCACCGTGACATGCTGAGTCTCTGGGAAAGCAGAGATCCCAAAAGCTGTTGTGCCTGTGGATAGGCTGCAGAGGGATAGTGAAAAACTGCATTAGTTTTCAGGGCTGGCACCTTCCCTGTGGGAGAAGGAGCCGTAAGTTTGCCTTCTCAGAAAAAAGCTTCTGCCGAGAGCGAGCACCGTGACATGCTGAGTCTCTGGGAAAGCAGAGATCCCCAAAGCTGTTGTGCCTGTGGATAGGCTGCAGAGGGATAGTGAAAAACTGCATTAGTTTTCAGGTCTGGCACCTTCCCTGTGGGAGAAGGAGCCGTAAGTTTGCCTTCTCAGAAAAAAGCTTCTGCCGAGAGCGAGCACCGTGACATGCTGAGTCTCTGGGAAAGCAGAGATCCCCAAAGCTGTTGTGCCTGTGGATAGGCTGCAGAGGGATAGTGAATACCAGCAAGATCTTTCAGGACTGGCACCTTCCCTGTGGGAGAAGGAGCCGTAAGTTTGCCTTTTCAGAAAAAGGCTCTGGCGAGAGTGAGCACCGTGACATGCTGAGTCTCTGGGAAAGCAGAGATCCCCAAAGCTGTTGTGCCTGTGGATAGGCTGCAGAGGGATAGTGAAAAACTGCATTAGTTTTCAGGGCTGGCACCTTCCCTGTGGGAGAAGGAGCCGTAAGTTTGCCTTTTCAGAAAAAAGCTTCTGCCGAGAGCGAGCACCGTGACATGCTGAGTCTCTGGGAAAGCAGAGATCCCAAAAGCTGTTGTGCCTGTGGATAGGCTGCAGAGGGATAGTGAATACCAGCAAGATTTTTCAGGGCTGGCACCTTCCCTGTGGGAGAAGGAGCCGTAAGTTTGCCTTTTCAGAAAAAGGCTCTGGCGAGAGTGAGCACCGTGACATGCTGAGTCTCTGGGAAAGCAGAGATCCCCAAAGCTGTTGTGCCTGTGGATAGGCTGCAGAGGGATAGTGAAAAACTGCATTAGTTTTCAGGGCTGGCACCTTCCCTGTGGGAGAAGGAGCCGTAAGTTTGCCTTTTCAGAAAAAAGCTTCTGCCGAGAGCGAGCACCGTGACATGCTGAGTCTCTGGGAAAGCAGAGATCCCAAAAGCTGTTGTGCCTGTGGATAGGCTGCAGAGGGATAGTGAATACCAGCAAGATTTTTCAGGGCTGTCACCTTCCCTGTGGGAGAAGGAGCCGTAAGTTTGCCTTTTCAGAAAAAAGCTTCTGCCGAGAGCGAGCACCGTGACATGCTGAGTCTCTGGGAAAGCAGAGATCCCCAATGCTGTTGTGCCTGTGGATAGGCTGCAGAGGGATAGTGAAAAACTGCATTAGTTTTCAGGGCTGGCACCTTCCCTGTGGGAGAAGGAGCCGTAAGTTTGCCTTTTCAGAAAAAAGCTTCTGCCGAGAGCGAGCACCGTGACATGCTGAGTCTCTGGGAAAGCAGAGATCCCAAAAGCTGTTGTGCCTGTGGATAGGCTGCAGAGGGATAGTGAAAAACTGCATTAGTTTTCAGGGCTGGCACCTTCCCTGTGGGAGAAGGAGCCGTAAGTTTGCCTTTTCAGAAAAAAGCTTCTGCCGAGAGCGAGCACCGTGACATGCTGAGTCTCTGGGAAAGCAGAGATCCCCAAAGCTGTTGTGCCTGTGGATAGGCTGCAGAGGGATAGTGAAAAACTGCATTAGTTTTCAGGGCTGGCACCTTCCCTGTGGGAGAAGGAGCCGTAAGTTTGCCTTCTCAGAAAAAAGCTTCTGCCGAGAGCGAGCACCGTGACATGCTGAGTCTCTGGGAAAGCAGAGATCCCCAAAGCTGTTGTGCCTGTGGATAGGCTGCAGAGGGATAGTGAAAAACTGCATTAGTTTTCAGGGCTGGCACCTTCCCTGTGGGAGAAGGAGCCGTAAGTTTGCCTTTTCAGAAAAAAGCTTCTGCCGAGAGCGAGCACCGTGACATGCTGAGTCTCTGGGAAAGCAGAGATCCCCAAAGCTGTTGTGCCTGTGGATAGGCTGCAGAGGGATAGTGAAAAACTGCATTAGTTTTCAGGGCTGGCACCTTCCCTGTGGGAGAAGGAGCCGTAAGTTTGCCTTTTCAGAAAAAAGCTTCTGCCGAGAGCGAGCACCGTGACATGCTGAGTCTCTGGGAAAGCAGAGATCCCCAAAGCTGTTGTGCCTGTGGATAGGCTGCAGAGGGATAGTGAAAAACTGCATTAGTTTTCAGGGCTGGCACCTTCCCTGTGGGAGAAGGAGCCGTAAGTTTGCCTTCTCAGAAAAAAGCTTCTGCCGAGAGCGAGCACCGTGACATGCTGAGTCTCTGGGAAAGCAGAGATCCCAAAAGCTGTTGTGCCTGTGGATAGGCTGCAGAGGGATAGTGAAAAACTGCATTAGTTTTCAGGGCTGGCACCTTCCCTGTGGGAGAAGGAGCCGTAAGTTTGCCTTCTCAGAAAAAAGCTTCTGCCGAGAGCGAGCACCGTGACATGCTGAGTCTCTGGGAAAGCAGAGATCCCCAAAGCTGTTGTGCCTGTGGATAGGCTGCAGAGGGATAGTGAATACCAGCAAGATCTTTCAGGACTGGCACCTTCCTTGTGGGAGAAGGAGCCGTAAGTTTGCCTTTTCAGAAAAAGGCTCTGGCGAGAGTGAGCACCGTGACATGCTGAGTCTCTGGGAAAGCAGAGATCCCCAAAGCTGTTGTGCCTGTGGATAGGCTGCAGAGGGATAGTGAAAAACTGCATTAGTTTTCAGGGCTGTCACCTTCCCTGTGGGAGAAGGAGCCGTAAGTTTGCCTTTTCAGAAAAAAGCTTCTGCCGAGAGCGAGCACCGTGACATGCTGAGTCTCTGGGAAAGCAGAGATCCCCAGTGCTGTTGTGCCTGTGGATAGGCTGCAGAGGGATAGTGAAAAACTGCATTAGTTTTCAGGGCTGGCACCTTCCCTGTGGGAGAAGGAGCCGTAAGTTTGCCTTCTCAGAAAAAAGCTTCTGCCGAGAGCGAGCACCGTGACATGCTGAGTCTCTGGGAAAGCAGAGATCCCCAAAGCTGTTGTGCCTGTGGATAGGCTTCAGAGGGATAGTGAATACCAGCAAGATTTTTCAGGGCTGGCACCTTCCCTGTGGGAGAAGGAGCCGTAAGTTTGCCTTTTCAGAAAAAAGCTTCTGCCGAGAGCGAGCACCGTGACATGCTGAGTCTCTGGGAAAGCAGAGATCCCAAAAGCTGTTGTGCCTGTGGATAGGCTGCAGAGGGATAGTGAAAAACTGCATTAGTTTTCAGGGCTGGCACCTTCCCTGTGGGAGAAGGAGCCGTAAGTTTGCCTTTTCAGAAAAAAGCTTCTGCCGAGAGCGAGCACCGTGACATGCTGAGTCTCTGGGAAAGCAGAGATCCCCAAAGCTGTTGTGCCTGTGGATAGGCTGCAGAGGGATAGTGAAAAACTGCATTAGTTTTCAGGGCTGGCACCTTCCCTGTGGGAGAAGGAGCCGTAAGTTTGCCTTCTCAGAAAAAAGCTTCTGCCGAGAGCGAGCACCGTGACATGCTGAGTCTCTGGGAAAGCAGAGATCCCCAAAGCTGTTGTGCCTGTGGATAGGCTGCAGAGGGATAGTGAAAAACTGCATTAGTTTTCAGGGCTGGCACCTTCCCTGTGGGAGAAGGAGCCGTAAGTTTGCCTTTTCAGAAAAAAGCTTCTGCCGAGAGCGAGCACCGTGACATGCTGAGTCTCTGGGAAAGCAGAGATCCCCAAAGCTGTTGTGCCTGTGGATAGGCTGCAGAGGGATAGTGAAAAACTGCATTAGTTTTCAGGGCTGGCACCTTCCCTGTGGGAGAAGGAGCCGTAAGTTTGCCTTTTCAGAAAAAAGCTTCTGCCGAGAGCGAGCACCGTGACATGCTGAGTCTCTGGGAAAGCAGAGATCCCCAAAGCTGTTGTGCCTGTGGATAGGCTGCAGAGGGATAGTGAAAAACTGCATTAGTTTTCAGGGCTGGCACCTTCCCTGTGGGAGAAGGAGCCGTAAGTTTGCCTTCTCAGAAAAAAGCTTCTGCCGAGAGCGAGCACCGTGACATGCTGAGTCTCTGGGAAAGCAGAGATCCCCAAAGCTGTTGTGCCTGTGGATAGGCTGCAGAGGGATAGTGAAAAACTGCATTAGTTTTCAGGGCTGGCACCTTCCCTGTGGGAGAAGGAGCCGTAAGTTTGCCTTCTCAGAAAAAAGCTTCTGCCGAGAGCGAGCACCGTGACATGCTGAGTCTCTGGGAAAGCAGAGATCCCCAAAGCTGTTGTGCCTGTGGATAGGCTGCAGAGGGATAGTGAATACCAGCAAGATCTTTCAGGACTGGCACCTTCCTTGTGGGAGAAGGAGCCGTAAGTTTGCCTTTTCAGAAAAAGGCTCTGGCGAGAGTGAGCACCGTGACATGCTGAGTCTCTGGGAAAGCAGAGATCCCCAAAGCTGTTGTGCCTGTGGATAGGCTGCAGAGGGATAGTGAAAAACTGCATTAGTTTTCAGGGCTGTCACCTTCCCTGTGGGAGAAGGAGCCGTAAGTTTGCCTTTTCAGAAAAAAGCTTCTGCCGAGAGCGAGCACCGTGACATGCTGAGTCTCTGGGAAAGCAGAGATCCCCAGTGCTGTTGTGCCTGTGGATAGGCTGCAGAGGGATAGTGAAAAACTGCATTAGTTTTCAGGGCTGGCACCTTCCCTGTGGGAGAAGGAGCCGTAAGTTTGCCTTTTCAGAAAAAAGCTTCTGCCGAGAGCGAGCACCGTGACATGCTGAGTCTCTGGGAAAGCAGAGATCCCCAAAGCTGTTGTGCCTGTGGATAGGCTGCAGAGGGATAGTGAAAAACTGCATTAGTTTTCAGGGCTGGCACCTTCCCTGTGGGAGAAGGAGCCGTAAGTTTGCCTTCTCAGAAAAAAGCTTCTGCCGAGAGCGAGCACCGTGACATGCTGAGTCTCTGGGAAAGCAGAGATCCCCAAAGCTGTTGTGCCTGTGGATAGGCTGCAGAGGGACAGTGAAAAACTGCATTAGTTTTCAGGTCTGGCACCTTCCCTGTGGGAGAAGGAGCCGTAAGTTTGCCTTCTCAGAAAAAAGCTTCTGCCGAGAGCGAGCACCGTGACATGCTGAGTCTCTGGGAAAGCAGAGATCCCCAAAGCTGTTGTGCCTGTGGATAGGCTGCAGAGGGATAGTGAATACCAGCAAGATCTTTCAGGACTGGCACCTTCCCTGTGGGAGAAGGAGCCGTAAGTTTGCCTTTTCAGAAAAAGGCTCTGGCGAGAGCGAGCACCGTGACATGCTGAGTCTCTGGGAAAGCAGAGATCCCCAAAGCTGTTGTGCCTGTGGATAGGCTGCAGAGGGATAGTGAAAAACTGCATTAGTTTTCAGGGCTGGCACCTTCCCTGTGGGAGAAGGAGCCGTAAGTTTGCCTTTTCAGAAAAAAGCTTCTGCCGAGAGCGAGCACCGTGACATGCTGAGTCTCTGGGAAAGCAGAGATCCCAAAAGCTGTTGTGCCTGTGGATAGGCTGCAGAGGGATAGTGAAAAACTGCATTAGTTTTCAGGGCTGGCACCTTCCCTGTGGGAGAAGGAGCCGTAAGTTTGCCTTTTCAGAAAAAAGCTTCTGCCGAGAGCGAGCACCGTGACATGCTGAGTCTCTGGGAAAGCAGAGATCCCCAAAGCTGTTGTGCCTGTGGATAGGCTGCAGAGGGATAGTGAAAAACTGCATTAGTTTTCAGGGCTGGCACCTTCCCTGTGGGAGAAGGAGCCGTAAGTTTGCCTTCTCAGAAAAAAGCTTCTGCCGAGAGCGAGCACCGTGACATGCTGAGTCTCTGGGAAAGCAGAGATCCCAAAAGCTGTTGTGCCTGTGGATAGGCTGCAGAGGGATAGTGAAAAACTGCATTAGTTTTCAGGGCTGGCACCTTCCCTGTGGGAGAAGGAGCCGTAAGTTTGCCTTCTCAGAAAAAAGCTTCTGCCGAGAGCGAGCACCGTGACATGCTGAGTCTCTGGGAAAGCAGAGATCCCCAAAGCTGTTGTGCCTGTGGATAGGCTGCAGAGGGATAGTGAAAAACTGCATTAGTTTTCAGGGCTGGCACCTTCCCTGTGGGAGAAGGAGCCGTAAGTTTGCCTTCTCAGAAAAAAGCTTCTGCCGAGAGCGAGCACCGTGACATGCTGAGTCTCTGGGAAAGCAGAGATCCCAAAAGCTGTTGTGCCTGTGGATAGGCTGCAGAGGGATAGTGAAAAACTGCATTAGTTTTCAGGGCTGGCACCTTCCCTGTGGGAGAAGGAGCCGTAAGTTTGCCTTCTCAGAAAAAAGCTTCTGCCGAGAGCGAGCACCGTGACATGCTGAGTCTCTGGGAAAGCAGAGATCCCCAAAGCTGTTGTGCCTGTGGATAGGCTGCAGAGGGATAGTGAATACCAGCAAGATTTTTCAGGGCTGGCACCTTCCCTGTGGGAGAAGGAGCCGTAAGTTTGCCTTTTCAGAAAAAAGCTTCTGCCGAGAGCGAGCACCGTGACATGCTGAGTCTCTGGGAAAGCAGAGATCCCCAAAGCTGTTGTGCCTGTGGATAGGCTGCAGAGGGATAGTGAAAAACTGCATTAGTTTTCAGGGCTGTCACCTTCCCTGTGGGAGAAGGAGCCGTAAGTTTGCCTTTTCAGAAAAAAGCTTCTGCCGAGAGCGAGCACCGTGACATGCTGAGTCTCTGGGAAAGCAGAGATCCCCAGAGCTGTTGTGCCTGTGGATAGGCTGCAGAGGGATAGTGAAAAACTGCATTAGTTTTCAGGGCTGGCACCTTCCCTGTGGGAGAAGGAGCCGTAAGTTTGCCTTTTCAGAAAAAAGCTTCTGCCGAGAGCGAGCACCGTGACATGCTGAGTCTCTGGGAAAGCAGAGATCCCCAAAGCTGTTGTGCCTGTGGATAGGCTGCAGAGGGATAGTGAAAAACTGCATTAGTTTTCAGGGCTGGCACCTTCCCTGTGGGAGAAGGAGCCGTAAGTTTGCCTTCTCAGAAAAAAGCTTCTGCCGAGAGCGAGCACCGTGACATGCTGAGTCTCTGGGAAAGCAGAGATCCCCAAAGCTGTTGTGCCTGTGGATAGGCTGCAGAGGGACAGTGAAAAACTGCATTAGTTTTCAGGTCTGGCACCTTCCCTGTGGGAGAAGGAGCCGTAAGTTTGCCTTCTCAGAAAAAAGCTTCTGCCGAGAGCGAGCACCGTGACATGCTGAGTCTCTGGGAAAGCAGAGATCCCCAAAGCTGTTGTGCCTGTGGATAGGCTGCAGAGGGATAGTGAATACCAGCAAGATCTTTCAGGACTGGCACCTTCCCTGTGGGAGAAGGAGCCGTAAGTTTGCCTTTTCAGAAAAAGGCTCTGGCGAGAGCGAGCACCGTGACATGCTGAGTCTCTGGGAAAGCAGAGATCCCCAAAGCTGTTGTGCCTGTGGATAGGCTGCAGAGGGATAGTGAAAAACTGCATTAGTTTTCAGGGCTGGCACCTTCCCTGTGGGAGAAGGAGCCGTAAGTTTGCCTTTTCAGAAAAAAGCTTCTGCCGAGAGCGAGCACCGTGACATGCTGAGTCTCTGGGAAAGCAGAGATCCCAAAAGCTGTTGTGCCTGTGGATAGGCTGCAGAGGGATAGTGAAAAACTGCATTAGTTTTCAGGGCTGGCACCTTCCCTGTGGGAGAAGGAGCCGTAAGTTTGCCTTTTCAGAAAAAAGCTTCTGCCGAGAGCGAGCACCGTGACATGCTGAGTCTCTGGGAAAGCAGAGATCCCCAAAGCTGTTGTGCCTGTGGATAGGCTGCAGAGGGATAGTGAAAAACTGCATTAGTTTTCAGGGCTGGCACCTTCCCTGTGGGAGAAGGAGCCGTAAGTTTGCCTTCTCAGAAAAAAGCTTCTGCCGAGAGCGAGCACCGTGACATGCTGAGTCTCTGGGAAAGCAGAGATCCCAAAAGCTGTTGTGCCTGTGGATAGGCTGCAGAGGGATAGTGAAAAACTGCATTAGTTTTCAGGGCTGGCACCTTCCCTGTGGGAGAAGGAGCCGTAAGTTTGCCTTCTCAGAAAAAAGCTTCTGCCGAGAGCGAGCACCGTGACATGCTGAGTCTCTGGGAAAGCAGAGATCCCCAAAGCTGTTGTGCCTGTGGATAGGCTGCAGAGGGATAGTGAAAAACTGCATTAGTTTTCAGGGCTGGCACCTTCCCTGTGGGAGAAGGAGCCGTAAGTTTGCCTTCTCAGAAAAAAGCTTCTGCCGAGAGCGAGCACCGTGACATGCTGAGTCTCTGGGAAAGCAGAGATCCCAAAAGCTGTTGTGCCTGTGGATAGGCTGCAGAGGGATAGTGAAAAACTGCATTAGTTTTCAGGGCTGGCACCTTCCCTGTGGGAGAAGGAGCCGTAAGTTTGCCTTCTCAGAAAAAAGCTTCTGCCGAGAGCGAGCACCGTGACATGCTGAGTCTCTGGGAAAGCAGAGATCCCCAAAGCTGTTGTGCCTGTGGATAGGCTGCAGAGGGATAGTGAATACCAGCAAGATTTTTCAGGGCTGGCACCTTCCCTGTGGGAGAAGGAGCCGTAAGTTTGCCTTTTCAGAAAAAAGCTTCTGCCGAGAGCGAGCACCGTGACATGCTGAGTCTCTGGGAAAGCAGAGATCCCCAAAGCTGTTGTGCCTGTGGATAGGCTGCAGAGGGATAGTGAAAAACTGCATTAGTTTTCAGGGCTGGCACCTTCCCTGTGGGAGAAGGAGCCGTAAGTTTGCCTTTTCAGAAAAAAGCTTCTGCCGAGAGCGAGCACCGTGACATGCTGAGTCTCTGGGAAAGCAGAGATCCCCAAAGCTGTTGTGCCTGTGGATAGGCTGCAGAGGGATAGTGAAAAACTGCATTAGTTTTCAGGGCTGGCACCTTCCCTGTGGGAGAAGGAGCCGTAAGTTTGCCTTCTCAGAAAAAAGCTTCTGCCGAGAGCGAGCACCGTGACATTCTGAGTCTCTGGGAAAGCAGAGATCCCCAAAGCTGTTGTGCCTGTGGATAGGCTGCAGAGGGATAGTGAATACCAGCAAGATTTTTCAGGGCTGGCACCTTCCCTGTGGGAGAAGGAGCCGTAAGTTTGCCTTTTCAGAAAAAAGCTTCTGCCGAGAGCGAGCACCGTGACATGCTGAGTCTCTGGGAAAGCAGAGATCCCCAAAGCTGTTGTGCCTGTGGATAGGCTGCAGAGGGATAGTGAAAAACTGCATTAGTTTTCAGGGCTGGCACCTTCCCTGTGGGAGAAGGAGCCGTAAGTTTGCCTTTTCAGAAAAAAGCTTCTGCCGAGAGCGAGCACCGTGACATGCTGAGTCTCTGGGAAAGCAGAGATCCCCAAAGCTGTTGTGCCTGTGGATAGGCTGCAGAGGGATAGTGAAAAACTGCATTAGTTTTCAGGGCTGGCACCTTCCCTGTGGGAGAAGGAGCCGTAAGTTTGCCTTCTCAGAAAAAAGCTTCTGCCGAGAGCGAGCACCGTGACATGCTGAGTCTCTGGGAAAGCAGAGATCCCAAAAGCTGTTGTGCCTGTGGATAGGCTGCAGAGGGATAGTGAAAAACTGCATTAGTTTTCAGGGCTGGCACCTTCCCTGTGGGAGAAGGAGCCGTAAGTTTGCCTTTTCAGAAAAAAGCTTCTGCCGAGAGCGAGCACCGTGACATGCTGAGTCTCTGGGAAAGCAGAGATCCCAAAAGCTGTTGTGCCTGTGGATAGGCTGCAGAGGGATAGTGAAAAACTGCATTAGTTTTCAGGGCTGGCACCTTCCCTGTGGGAGAAGGAGCCGTAAGTTTGCCTTTTCAGAAAAAAGCTTCTGCCGAGAGCGAGCACCGTGACATGCTGAGTCTCTGGGAAAGCAGAGATCCCCAAAGCTGTTGTGCCTGTGGATAGGCTGCAGAGGGATAGTGAATACCAGCAAGATTTTTCAGGGCTGGCACCTTCCCTGTGGGAGAAGGAGCCGTAAGTTTGCCTTTTCAGAAAAAAGCTTCTGCCGAGAGCGAGCACCGTGACATGCTGAGTCTCTGGGAAAGCAGAGATCCCCAAAGCTGTTGTGCCTGTGGATAGGCTGCAGAGGGATAGTGAAAAACTGCATTAGTTTTCAGGGCTGGCACCTTCCCTGTGGGAGAAGGAGCCGTAAGTTTGCCTTTTCAGAAAAAAGCTTCTGCCGAGAGCGAGCACCGTGACATGCTGAGTCTCTGGGAAAGCAGAGATCCCAAAAGCTGTTGTGCCTGTGGATAGGCTGCAGAGGGATAGTGAAAAACTGCATTAGTTTTCAGGGCTGGCACCTTCCCTGTGGGAGAAGGAGCCGTAAGTTTGCCTTTTCAGAAAAAAGCTTCTGCCGAGAGCGAGCACCGTGACATGCTGAGTCTCTGGGAAAGCAGAGATCCCCAAAGCTGTTGTGCCTGTGGATAGGCTGCAGAGGGATAGTGAATACCAGCAAGATTTTTCTGGGCTGGCACCTTCCCTGTGGGAGAAGGAGCCGTAAGTTTGCCTTTTCAGAAAAAGGCTCTGGCGAGAGTGAGCACCGTGACATGCTGAGTCTCTGGGAAAGCAGAGATCCCCAAAGCTGTTGTGCCTGTGGATAGGCTGCAGAGGGATAGTGAAAAACTGCATTAGTTTTCAGGGCTGGCACCTTCCCTGTGGGAGAAGGAGCCGTAAGTTTGCCTTTTCAGAAAAAAGCTTCTGCCGAGAGCGAGCACCGTGACATGCTGAGTCTCTGGGAAAGCAGAGATCCCAAAAGCTGTTGTGCCTGTGGATAGGCTGCAGAGGGATAGTGAATACCAGCAAGATTTTTCAAGGGCTGTCACCTTCCCTGTGGGAGAAGGAGCCGTAAGTTTGCCTTTTCAGAAAAAAGCTTCTGCCGAGAGCGAGCACCGTGACATGCTGAGTCTCTGGGAAAGCAGAGATCCCCAGTGCTGTTGTGCCTGTGGATAGGCTGCAGAGGGATAGTGAAAAACTGCATTAGTTTTCAGGGCTGGCACCTTCCCTGTGGGAGAAGGAGCCGTAAGTTTGCCTTTTCAGAAAAAAGCTTCTGCCGAGAGCGAGCACCGTGACATGCTGAGTCTCTGGGAAAGCAGAGATCCCAAAAGCTGTTGTGCCTGTGGATAGGCTGCAGAGGGATAGTGAAAAACTGCATTAGTTTTCAGGGCTGGCACCTTCCCTGTGGGAGAAGGAGCCGTAAGTTTGCCTTTTCAGAAAAAAGCTTCTGCCGAGAGCGAGCACCGTGACATGCTGAGTCTCTGGGAAAGCAGAGATCCCCAAAGCTGTTGTGCCTGTGGATAGGCTGCAGAGGGATAGTGAAAAACTGCATTAGTTTTCAGGGCTGGCACCTTCCCTGTGGGAGAAGGAGCCGTAAGTTTGCCTTCTCAGAAAAAAGCTTCTGCCGAGAGCGAGCACCGTGACATGCTGAGTCTCTGGGAAAGCAGAGATCCCAAAAGCTGTTGTGCCTGTGGATAGGCTGCAGAGGGATAGTGAAAAACTGCATTAGTTTTCAGGGCTGGCACCTTCCCTGTGGGAGAAGGAGCCGTAAGTTTGCCTTCTCAGAAAAAAGCTTCTGCCGAGAGCGAGCACCGTGACATGCTGAGTCTCTGGGAAAGCAGAGATCCCCAAAGCTGTTGTGCCTGTGGATAGGCTGCAGAGGGATAGTGAAAAACTGCATTAGTTTTCAGGGCTGGCACCTTCCCTGTGGGAGAAGGAGCCGTAAGTTTGCCTTCTCAGAAAAAAGCTTCTGCCGAGAGCGAGCACCGTGACATGCTGAGTCTCTGGGAAAGCAGAGATCCCAAAAGCTGTTGTGCCTGTGGATAGGCTGCAGAGGGATAGTGAAAAACTGCATTAGTTTTCAGGGCTGGCACCTTCCCTGTGGGAGAAGGAGCCGTAAGTTTGCCTTCTCAGAAAAAAGCTTCTGCCGAGAGCGAGCACCGTGACATGCTGAGTCTCTGGGAAAGCAGAGATCCCCAAAGCTGTTGTGCCTGTGGATAGGCTGCAGAGGGATAGTGAATACCAGCAAGATTTTTCAGGGCTGGCACCTTCCCTGTGGGAGAAGGTGCCGTAAGTTTGCCTTTTCAGAAAAAAGCTTCTGCCGAGAGCGAGCACCGTGACATGCTGAGTCTCTGGGAAAGCAGAGATCCCCAAAGCTGTTGTGCCTGTGGATAGGCTGCAGAGGGATAGTGAAAAACTGCATTAGTTTTCAGGGCTGGCACCTTCCCTGTGGGAGAAGGAGCCGTAAGTTTGCCTTCTCAGAAAAAAGCTTCTGCCGAGAGCGAGCACCGTGACATGCTGAGTCTCTGGGAAAGCAGAGATCCCCAAAGCTGTTGTGCCTGTGGATAGGCTGCAGAGGGATAGTGAATACCAGCAAGATCTTTCAGGACTGGCACCTTCCCTGTGGGAGAAGGAGCCGTAAGTTTGCCTTTTCAGAAAAAGGCTCTGGCGAGAGTGAGCACCGTGACATGCTGAGTCTCTGGGAAAGCAGAGATCCCCAAAGCTGTTGTGCCTGTGGATAGGCTGCAGAGGGATAGTGAAAAACTGCATTAGTTTTCAGGGCTGGCACCTTCCCTGTGGGAGAAGGAGCCGTAAGTTTGCCTTTTCAGAAAAAAGCTTCTGCCGAGAGCGAGCACCGTGACATGCTGAGTCTCTGGGAAAGCAGAGATCCCAAAAGCTGTTGTGCCTGTGGATAGGCTGCAGAGGGATAGTGAATACCAGCAAGATTTTTCAGGGCTGGCACCTTCCCTGTGGGAGAAGGAGCCGTAAGTTTGCCTTTTCAGAAAAAGGCTCTGGCGAGAGTGAGCACCGTGACATGCTGAGTCTCTGGGAAAGCAGAGATCCCCAAAGCTGTTGTGCCTGTGGATAGGCTGCAGAGGGATAGTGAAAAACTGCATTAGTTTTCAGGGCTGGCACCTTCCCTGTGGGAGAAGGAGCCGTAAGTTTGCCTTTTCAGAAAAAAGCTTCTGCCGAGAGCGAGCACCGTGACATGCTGAGTCTCTGGGAAAGCAGAGATCCCAAAAGCTGTTGTGCCTGTGGATAGGCTGCAGAGGGATAGTGAATACCAGCAAGATTTTTCAGGGCTGTCACCTTCCCTGTGGGAGAAGGAGCCGTAAGTTTGCCTTTTCAGAAAAAAGCTTCTGCCGAGAGCGAGCACCGTGACATGCTGAGTCTCTGGGAAAGCAGAGATCCCCAGTGCTGTTGTGCCTGTGGATAGGCTGCAGAGGGATAGTGAAAAACTGCATTAGTTTTCAGGGCTGGCACCTTCCCTGTGGGAGAAGGAGCCGTAAGTTTGCCTTTTCAGAAAAAAGCTTCTGCCGAGAGCGAGCACCGTGACATGCTGAGTCTCTGGGAAAGCAGAGATCCCAAAAGCTGTTGTGCCTGTGGATAGGCTGCAGAGGGATAGTGAAAAACTGCATTAGTTTTCAGGGCTGGCACCTTCCCTGTGGGAGAAGGAGCCGTAAGTTTGCCTTTTCAGAAAAAAGCTTCTGCCGAGAGCGAGCACCGTGACATGCTGAGTCTCTGGGAAAGCAGAGATCCCCAAAGCTGTCGTGCCTGTGGATAGGCTGCAGAGGGATAGTGAAAAACTACATTAGTTTTCAGGGCTGGCACCTTCCCTGTGGGAGAAGGAGCCGTAAGTTTGCCTTCTCAGAAAAAAGCTTCTGCCGAGAGCGAGCACCGTGACATGCTGAGTCTCTGGGAAAGCAGAGATCCCCAAAGCTGTTGTGCCTGTGGATAGGCTGCAGAGGGATAGTGAAAAACTGCATTAGTTTTCAGGGCTGGCACCTTCCCTGTGGGAGAAGGAGCCGTAAGTTTGCCTTTTCAGAAAAAAGCTTCTGCCGAGAGCGAGCACCGTGACATGCTGAGTCTCTGGGAAAGCAGAGATCCCCAAAGCTGTTGTGCCTGTGGATAGGCTGCAGAGGGATAGTGAAAAACTGCATTAGTTTTCAGGGCTGGCACCTTCCCTGTGGGAGAAGGAGCCGTAAGTTTGCCTTTTCAGAAAAAAGCTTCTGCCGAGAGCGAGCACCGTGACATGCTGAGTCTCTGGGAAAGCAGAGATCCCCAAAGCTGTTGTGCCTGTGGATAGGCTGCAGAGGGATAGTGAAAAACTGCATTAGTTTTCAGGGCTGGCACCTTCCCTGTGGGAGAAGGAGCCGTAAGTTTGCCTTCTCAGAAAAAAGCTTCTGCCGAGAGCGAGCACCGTGACATGCTGAGTCTCTGGGAAAGCAGAGATCCCAAAAGCTGTTGTGCCTGTGGATAGGCTGCAGAGGGATAGTGAAAAACTGCATTAGTTTTCAGGGCTGGCACCTTCCCTGTGGGAGAAGGAGCCGTAAGTTTGCCTTCTCAGAAAAAAGCTTCTGCCGAGAGCGAGCACCGTGACATGCTGAGTCTCTGGGAAAGCAGAGATCCCCAAAGCTGTTGTGCCTGTGGATAGGCTGCAGAGGGATAGTGAATACCAGCAAGATCTTTCAGGACTGGCACCTTCCTTGTGGGAGAAGGAGCCGTAAGTTTGCCTTTTCAGAAAAAGGCTCTGGCGAGAGTGAGCACCGTGACATGCTGAGTCTCTGGGAAAGCAGAGATCCCCAAAGCTGTTGTGCCTGTGGATAGGCTGCAGAGGGATAGTGAAAAACTGCATTAGTTTTCAGGGCTGTCACCTTCCCTGTGGGAGAAGGAGCCGTAAGTTTGCCTTTTCAGAAAAAAGCTTCTGCCGAGAGCGAGCACCGTGACATGCTGAGTCTCTGGGAAAGCAGAGATCCCCAGTGCTGTTGTGCCTGTGGATAGGCTGCAGAGGGATAGTGAAAAACTGCATTAGTTTTCAGGGCTGGCACCTTCCCTGTGGGAGAAGGAGCCGTAAGTTTGCCTTCTCAGAAAAAAGCTTCTGCCGAGAGCGAGCACCGTGACATGCTGAGTCTCTGGGAAAGCAGAGATCCCCAAAGCTGTTGTGCCTGTGGATAGGCTTCAGAGGGATAGTGAATAACAGCAAGATTTTTCAGGGCTGGCACCTTCCCTGTGGGAGAAGGAGCCGTAAGTTTGCCTTTTCAGAAAAAAGCTTCTGCCGAGAGCGAGCACCGTGACATGCTGAGTCTCTGGGAAAGCAGAGATCCCTAAAGCTGTTGTGCCTGTGGATAGGCTGCAGAGGGATAGTGAAAAACTGCATTAGTTTTCAGGGCTGGCACCTTCCCTGTGGGAGAAGGAGCCGTAAGTTTGCCTTTTCAGAAAAAAGCTTCTGCCGAGAGCGAGCACCGTGACATGCTGAGTCTCTGGGAAAGCAGAGATCCCCAAAGCTGTTGTGCCTGTGGATAGGCTGCAGAGGGATAGTGAAAAACTGCATTAGTTTTCAGGGCTGGCACCTTCCCTGTGGGAGAAGGAGCCGTAAGTTTGCCTTATCAGAAAAAAGCTTCTGCCGAGAGCGAGCACCGTGACATGCTGAGTCTCTGGGAAAGCAGAGATCCCCAAAGCTGTTGTGCCTGTGGATAGGCTGCAGAGGGATAGTGAAAAACTGCATTAGTTTTCAGGGCTGGCACCTTCCCTGTGGGAGAAGGAGCCGTAAGTTTGCCTTTTCAGAAAAAAGCTTCTGCCGAGAGCGAGCACCGTGACATGCTGAGTCTCTGGGAAAGCAGAGATCCCCAAAGCTGTTGTGCCTGTGGATAGGCTGCAGAGGGATAGTGAAAAACTGCATTAGTTTTCAGGGCTGGCACCTTCCCTGTGGGAGAAGGAGCCGTAAGTTTGCCTTTTCAGAAAAAAGCTTCTGCCGAGAGCGAGCACCGTGACATGCTGAGTCTCTGGGAAAGCAGAGATCCCCAAAGCTGTTGTGCCTGTGGATAGGCTGCAGAGGGATAGTGAAAAACTGCATTAGTTTTCAGGGCTGGCACCTTCCCTGTGGGAGAAGGAGCCGTAAGTTTGCCTTCTCAGAAAAAAGCTTCTGCCGAGAGCGAGCACCGTGACATGCTGAGTCTCTGGGAAAGCAGAGATCCCCAAAGCTGTTGTGCCTGTGGATAGGCTGCAGAGGGATAGTGAAAAACTGCATTAGTTTTCAGGGCTGGCACCTTCCCTGTGGGAGAAGGAGCCGTAAGTTTGCCTTCTCAGAAAAAAGCTTCTGCCGAGAGCGAGCACCGTGACATGCTGAGTCTCTGGGAAAGCAGAGATCCCCAAAGCTGTTGTGCCTGTGGATAGGCTGCAGAGGGATAGTGAATACCAGCAAGATCTTTCAGGACTGGCACCTTCCTTGTGGGAGAAGGAGCCGTAAGTTTGCCTTTTCAGAAAAAGGCTCTGGCGAGAGTGAGCACCGTGACATGCTGAGTCTCTGGGAAAGCAGAGATCCCCAAAGCTGTTGTGCCTGTGGATAGGCTGCAGAGGGATAGTGAAAAACTGCATTAGTTTTCAGGGCTGTCACCTTCCCTGTGGGAGAAGGAGCCGTAAGTTTGCCTTTTCAGAAAAAAGCTTCTGCCGAGAGCGAGCACCGTGACATGCTGAGTCTCTGGGAAAGCAGAGATCCCCAGTGCTGTTGTGCCTGTGGATAGGCTGCAGAGGGATAGTGAAAAACTGCATTAGTTTTCAGGGCTGGCACCTTCCCTGTGGGAGAAGGAGCCGTAAGTTTGCCTTTTCAGAAAAAAGCTTCTGCCGAGAGCGAGCACCGTGACATGCTGAGTCTCTGGGAAAGCAGAGATCCCCAAAGCTGTTGTGCCTGTGGATAGGCTGCAGAGGGATAGTGAAAAACTGCATTAGTTTTCAGGGCTGGCACCTTCCCTGTGGGAGAAGGAGCCGTAAGTTTGCCTTCTCAGAAAAAAGCTTCTGCCGAGAGCGAGCACCGTGACATGCTGAGTCTCTGGGAAAGCAGAGATCCCCAAAGCTGTTGTGCCTGTGGATAGGCTGCAGAGGGATAGTGAATACCAGCAAGATCTTTCAGGACTGGCACCTTCCCTGTGGGAGAAGGAGCCGTAAGTTTGCCTTTTCAGAAAAAGGCTCTGGCGAGAGCGAGCACCGTGACATGCTGAGTCTCTGGGAAAGCAGAGATCCCCAAAGCTGTTGTGCCTGTGGATAGGCTGCAGAGGGATAGTGAAAAACTGCATTAGTTTTCAGGGCTGGCACCTTCCCTGTGGGAGAAGGAGCCGTAAGTTTGCCTTTTCAGAAAAAAGCTTCTGCCGAGAGCGAGCACCGTGACATGCTGAGTCTCTGGGAAAGCAGAGATCCCAAAAGCTGTTGTGCCTGTGGATAGGCTGCAGAGGGATAGTGAAAAACTGCATTAGTTTTCAGGGCTGGCACCTTCCCTGTGGGAGAAGGAGCCGTAAGTTTGCCTTTTCAGAAAAAAGCTTCTGCCGAGAGCGAGCACCGTGACATGCTGAGTCTCTGGGAAAGCAGAGATCCCCAAAGCTGTTGTGCCTGTGGATAGGCTGCAGAGGGATAGTGAAAAACTGCATTAGTTTTCAGGGCTGGCACCTTCCCTGTGGGAGAAGGAGCCGTAAGTTTGCCTTCTCAGAAAAAAGCTTCTGCCGAGAGCGAGCACCGTGACATGCTGAGTCTCTGGGAAAGCAGAGATCCCAAAAGCTGTTGTGCCTGTGGATAGGCTGCAGAGGGATAGTGAAAAACTGCATTAGTTTTCAGGGCTGGCACCTTCCCTGTGGGAGAAGGAGCCGTAAGTTTGCCTTCTCAGAAAAAAGCTTCTGCCGAGAGCGAGCACCGTGACATGCTGAGTCTCTGGGAAAGCAGAGATCCCCAAAGCTGTTGTGCCTGTGGATAGGCTGCAGAGGGATAGTGAATACCAGCAAGATTTTTCAGGGCTGGCACCTTCCCTGTGGGAGAAGGAGCCGTAAGTTTGCCTTCTCAGAAAAAAGCTTCTGCCGAGAGCGAGCACCGTGACATGCTGAGTCTCTGGGAAAGCAGAGATCCCCAAAGCTGTTGTGCCTGTGGATAGGCTGCAGAGGGATAGTGAAAAACTGCATTAGTTTTCAGGGCTGGCACCTTCCCTGTGGGAGAAGGAGCCGTAAGTTTGCCTTCTCAGAAAAAAGCTTCTGCCGAGAGCGAGCACCGTGACATGCTGAGTCTCTGGGAAAGCAGAGATCCCCAAAGCTGTTGTGCCTGTGGATAGGCTGCAGAGGGATAGTGAAAAACTGCATTAGTTTTCAGGGCTGGCACCTTCCCTGTGGGAGAAGGAGCCGTAAGTTTGCCTTCTCAGAAAAAAGCTTCTGCCGAGAGCGAGCACCGTGACATGCTGAGTCTCTGGGAAAGCAGAGATCCCCAAAGCTGTTGTGCCTGTGGATAGGCTGCAGAGGGATAGTGAATACCAGCAAGATTTTTCAGGGCTGGCACCTTCCCTGTGGGAGAAGGAGCCGTAAGTTTGCCTTTTCAGAAAAAAGCTTCTGCCGAGAGCGAGCACCGTGACATGCTGAGTCTCTGGGAAAGCAGAGATCCCCAAAGCTGTTGTGCCTGTGGATAGGCTGCAGAGGGATAGTGAAAAACTGCATTAGTTTTCAGGGCTGGCACCTTCCCTGTGGGAGAAGGAGCCGTAAGTTTGCCTTTTCAGAAAAAAGCTTCTGCCGAGAGCGAGCACCGTGACATGCTGAGTCTCTGGGAAAGCAGAGATCCCCAAAGCTGTTGTGCCTGTGGATAGGCTGCAGAGGGATAGTGAAAAACTGCATTAGTTTTCAGGGCTGGCACCTTCCCTGTGGGAGAAGGAGCCGTAAGTTTGCCTTCTCAGAAAAAAGCTTCTGCCGAGAGCGAGCACCGTGACATGCTGAGTCTCTGGGAAAGCAGAGATCCCAAAAGCTGTTGTGCCTGTGGATAGGCTGCAGAGGGATAGTGAAAAACTGCATTAGTTTTCAGGGCTGGCACCTTCCCTGTGGGAGAAGGAGCCGTAAGTTTGCCTTTTCAGAAAAAAGCTTCTGCCGAGAGCGAGCACCGTGACATGCTGAGTCTCTGGGAAAGCAGAGATCCCAAAAGCTGTTGTGCCTGTGGATAGGCTGCAGAGGGATAGTGAAAAACTGCATTAGTTTTCAGGGCTGGCACCTTCCCTGTGGGAGAAGGAGCCGTAAGTTTGCCTTTTCAGAAAAAAGCTTCTGCCGAGAGCGAGCACCGTGACATGCTGAGTCTCTGGGAAAGCAGAGATCCCCAAAGCTGTTGTGCCTGTGGATAGGCTGCAGAGGGATAGTGAATACCAGCAAGATTTTTCAGGGCTGGCACCTTCCCTGTGGGAGAAGGAGCCGTAAGTTTGCCTTTTCAGAAAAAAGCTTCTGCCGAGAGCGAGCACCGTGACATGCTGAGTCTCTGGGAAAGCAGAGATCCCCAAAGCTGTTGTGCCTGTGGATAGGCTGCAGAGGGATAGTGAAAAACTGCATTAGTTTTCAGGGCTGGCACCTTCCCTGTGGGAGAAGGAGCCGTTAGTTTGCCTTTTCAGAAAAAAGCTTCTGCCGAGAGCGAGCACCGTGACATGCTGAGTCTCTGGGAAAGCAGAGATCCCAAAAGCTGTTGTGCCTGTGGATAGGCTGCAGAGGGATAGTGAAAAACTGCATTAGTTTTCAGGGCTGGCACCTTCCCTGTGGGAGAAGGAGCCGTAAGTTTGCCTTTTCAGAAAAAAGCTTCTGCCGAGAGCGAGCACCGTGACATGCTGAGTCTCTGGGAAAGCAGAGATCCCCAAAGCTGTTGTGCCTGTGGATAGGCTGCAGAGGGATAGTGAAAAACTGCATTAGTTTTCAGGGCTGGCACCTTCCCTGTGGGAGAAGGAGCCGTAAGTTTGCCTTCTCAGAAAAAAGCTTCTGCCGAGAGCGAGCACCGTGACATGCTGAGTCTCTGGGAAAGCAGAGATCCCCAAAGCTGTTGTGCCTGTGGATAGGCTGCAGAGGGATAGTGAATACCAGCAAGATTTTTCAGGGCTGGCACCTTCCCTGTGGGAGAAGGAGCCGTAAGTTTGCCTTTTCAGAAAAAGGCTCTGGCGAGAGTGAGCACCGTGACATGCTGAGTCTCTGGGAAAGCAGAGATCCCCAAAGCTGTTGTGCCTGTGGATAGGCTGCAGAGGGATAGTGAAAAACTGCATTAGTTTTCAGGGCTGGCACCTTCCCTGTGGGAGAAGGAGCCGTAAGTTTGCCTTTTCAGAAAAAAGCTTCTGCCGAGAGCGAGCACCGTGACATGCTGAGTCTCTGGGAAAGCAGAGATCCCAAAAGCTGTTGTGCCTGTGGATAGGCTGCAGAGGGATAGTGAATACCAGCAAGATTTTTCAAGGGCTGTCACCTTCCCTGTGGGAGAAGGAGCCGTAAGTTTGCCTTTTCAGAAAAAAGCTTCTGCCGAGAGCGAGCACCGTGACATGCTGAGTCTCTGGGAAAGCAGAGATCCCCAGTGCTGTTGTGCCTGTGGATAGGCTGCAGAGGGATAGTGAAAAACTGCATTAGTTTTCAGGGCTGGCACCTTCCCTGTGGGAGAAGGAGCCGTAAGTTTGCCTTTTCAGAAAAAAGCTTCTGCCGAGAGCGAGCACCGTGACATGCTGAGTCTCTGGGAAAGCAGAGATCCCAAAAGCTGTTGTGCCTGTGGATAGGCTGCAGAGGGATAGTGAAAAACTGCATTAGTTTTCAGGGCTGGCACCTTCCCTGTGGGAGAAGGAGCCGTAAGTTTGCCTTTTCAGAAAAAAGCTTCTGCCGAGAGCGAGCACCGTGACATGCTGAGTCTCTGGGAAAGCAGAGATCCCCAAAGCTGTTGTGCCTGTGGATAGGCTGCAGAGGGATAGTGAAAAACTGCATTAGTTTTCAGGGCTGGCACCTTCCCTGTGGGAGAAGGAGCCGTAAGTTTGCCTTCTCAGAAAAAAGCTTCTGCCGAGAGCGAGCACCGTGACATGCTGAGTCTCTGGGAAAGCAGAGATCCCAAAAGCTGTTGTGCCTGTGGATAGGCTGCAGAGGGATAGTGAAAAACTGCATTAGTTTTCAGGGCTGGCACCTTCCCTGTGGGAGAAGGAGCCGTAAGTTTGCCTTCTCAGAAAAAAGCTTCTGCCGAGAGCGAGCACCGTGACATGCTGAGTCTCTGGGAAAGCAGAGATCCCCAAAGCTGTTGTGCCTGTGGATAGGCTGCAGAGGGATAGTGAAAAACTGCATTAGTTTTCAGGGCTGGCACCTTCCCTGTGGGAGAAGGAGCCGTAAGTTTGCCTTCTCAGAAAAAAGCTTCTGCCGAGAGCGAGCACCGTGACATGCTGAGTCTCTGGGAAAGCAGAGATCCCCAAAGCTGTTGTGCCTGTGGATAGGCTGCAGAGGGATAGTGAATACCAGCAAGATTTTTCAGGGCTGGCACCTTCCCTGTGGGAGAAGGAGCCGTAAGTTTGCCTTTTCAGAAAAAAGCTTCTGCCGAGAGCGAGCACCGTGACATGCTGAGTCTCTGGGAAAGCAGAGATCCCCAAAGCTGTTGTGCCTGTGGATAGGCTGCAGAGGGATAGTGAAAAACTGCATTAGTTTTCAGGGCTGGCACCTTCCCTGTGGGAGAAGGAGCCGTAAGTTTGCCTTTTCAGAAAAAAGCTTCTGCCGAGAGCGAGCACCGTGACATGCTGAGTCTCTGGGAAAGCAGAGATCCCCAAAGCTGTTGTGCCTGTGGATAGGCTGCAGAGGGATAGTGAAAAACTGCATTAGTTTTCAGGGCTGGCACCTTCCCTGTGGGAGAAGGAGCCGTAAGTTTGCCTTCTCAGAAAAAAGCTTCTGCCGAGAGCGAGCACCGTGACATGCTGAGTCTCTGGGAAAGCAGAGATCCCAAAAGCTGTTGTGCCTGTGGATAGGCTGCAGAGGGATAGTGAAAAACTGCATTAGTTTTCAGGTCTGGCACCTTCCCTGTGGGAGAAGGAGCCGTAAGTTTGCCTTCTCAGAAAAAAGCTTCTGCCGAGAGCGAGCACCGTGACATGCTGAGTCTCTGGGAAAGCAGAGATCCCCAAAGCTGTTGTGCCTGTGGATAGGCTGCAGAGGGATAGTGAATACCAGCAAGATCTTTCAGGACTGGCACCTTCCTTGTGGGAGAAGGAGCCGTAAGTTTGCCTTTTCAGAAAAAGGCTCTGGCGAGAGAGAGCACCGTGACATGCTGAGTCTCTGGGAAAGCAGAGATCCCCAAAGCTGTTGTGCCTGTGGATAGGCTGCAGAGGGATAGTGAAAAACTGCATTAGTTTTCAGGGCTGTCACCTTCCCTGTGGGAGAAGGAGCCGTAAGTTTGCCTTTTCAGAAAAAAGCTTCTGCCGAGAGCGAGCACCGTGACATGCTGAGTCTCTGGGAAAGCAGAGATCCCCAGTGCTGTTGTGCCTGTGGATAGGCTGCAGAGGGATAGTGAAAAACTGCATTAGTTTTCAGGGCTGGCACCTTCCCTGTGGGAGAAGGAGCCGTAAGTTTGCCTTCTCAGAAAAAAGCTTCTGCCGAGAGCGAGCACCGTGACATGCTGAGTCTCTGGGAAAGCAGAGATCCCAAAAGCTGTTGTGCCTGTGGATAGGCTGCAGAGGGATAGTGAAAAACTGCATTAGTTTTCAGGGCTGGCACCTTCCCTGTGGGAGAAGGAGCCGTAAGTTTGCCTTTTCAGAAAAAAGCTTCTGCCGAGAGCGAGCACCGTGACATGCTGAGTCTCTGGGAAAGCAGAGATCCCCAAAGCTGTTGTGCCTGTGGATAGGCTGCAGAGGGATAGTGAAAAACTGCATTAGTTTTCAGGGCTGTCACCTTCCCTGTGGGAGAAGGAGCCGTAAGTTTGCCTTCTCAGAAAAAAGCTTCTGCCGAGAGCGAGCACCGTGACATGCTGAGTCTCTGGGAAAGCAGAGATCCCCAAAGCTGTTGTGCCTGTGGATAGGCTGCAGAGGGATAGTGAATACCAGCAAGATTTTTCAGGGCTGGCACCTTCCCTGTGGGAGAAGGAGCCGTAAGTTTGCCTTCTCAGAAAAAAGCTTCTGCCGAGAGCGAGCACCGTGACATGCTGAGTCTCTGGGAAAGCAGAGATCCCCAAAGCTGTTGTGCCTGTGGATAGGCTGCAGAGGGATAGTGAAAAACTGCATTAGTTTTCAGGGCTGGCACCTTCCCTGTGGGAGAAGGAGCCGTAAGTTTGCCTTTTCAGAAAAAAGCTTCTGCCGAGAGCGAGCACCGTGACATGCTGAGTCTCTGGGAAAGCAGAGATCCCCAAAGCTGTTGTGCCTGTGGATAGGCTGCAGAGGGATAGTGAAAAACTGCATTAGTTTTCAGGGCTGGCACCTTCCCTGTGGGAGAAGGAGCCGTAAGTTTGCCTTCTCAGAAAAAAGCTTCTGCCGAGAGCGAGCACCGTGACATGCTGAGTCTCTGGGAAAGCAGAGATCCCCAAAGCTGTTGTGCCTGTGGATAGGCTGCAGAGGGATAGTGAAAAACTGCATTAGTTTTCAGGGCTGGCACCTTCCCTGTGGGAGAAGGAGCCGTAAGTTTGCCTTTTCAGAAAAAATCTTCTGCCGAGAGCGAGCACCGTGACATGCTGAGTCTCTGGGAAAGCAGAGATCCCCAAAGCTGTTGTGCCTGTGGATAGGCTGCAGAGGGATAGTGAAAAACTGCATTAGTTTTCAGGGCTGGCACCTTCCCTGTGGGAGAAGGAGCCGTAAGTTTGCCTTTTCAGAAAAAAGCTTCTGCCGAGAGCGAGCACCGTGACATGCTGAGTCTCTGGGAAAGCAGAGATCCCCAAAGCTGTTGTGCCTGTGGATAGGCTGCAGAGGGATAGTGAAAAACTGCATTATTTTTCAGGGCTGGCACCTTCCCTGTGGGAGAAGGAGCCGTAAGTTTGCCTTCTCAGAAAAAAGCTTCTGCCGAGAGCGAGCACCGTGACATGCTGAGTCTCTGGGAAAGCAGAGATCCCCAAAGCTGTTGTGCCTGTGGATAGGCTGCAGAGGGATAGTGAAAAACTGCATTAGTTTTCAGGGCTGGCACCTTCCCTGTGGGAGAAGGAGCCGTAAGTTTGCCTTCTCAGAAAAAAGCTTCTGCCGAGAGCGAGCACCGTGACATGCTGAGTCTCTGGGAAAGCAGAGATCCCCAAAGCTGTTGTGCCTGTGGATAGGCTGCAGAGGGATAGTGAATACCAGCAAGATCTTTCAGGGCTGGCACCTTCCTTGTGGGAGAAGGAGCCGTAAGTTTGCCTTTTCAGAAAAAGGCTCTGGCGAGAGTGAGCACCGTGACATGCTGAGTCTCTGGGAAAGCAGAGATCCCCAAAGCTGTTGTGCCTGTGGATAGGCTGCAGAGGGATAGTGAAAAACTGCATTAGTTTTCAGGGCTGTCACCTTCCCTGTGGGAGAAGGAGCCGTAAGTTTGCCTTTTCAGAAAAAAGCTTCTGCCGAGAGCGAGCACCGTGACATGCTGAGTCTCTGGGAAAGCAGAGATCCCCAGTGCTGTTGTGCCTGTGGATAGGCTGCAGAGGGATAGTGAAAAACTGCATTAGTTTTCAGGGCTGGCACCTTCCCTGTGGGAGAAGGAGCCGTAAGTTTGCCTTTTCAGAAAAAAGCTTCTGCCGAGAGCGAGCACCGTGACATGCTGAGTCTCTGGGAAAGCAGAGATCCCAAAAGCTGTTGTGCCTGTGGATAGGCTGCAGAGGGATAGTGAAAAACTGCATTAGTTTTCAGGGCTGGCACCTTCCCTGTGGGAGAAGGAGCCGTAAGTTTGCCTTTTCAGAAAAAAGCTTCTGCCGAGAGCGAGCACCGTGACATGCTGAGTCTCTGGGAAAGCAGAGATCCCCAAAGCTGTTGTGCCTGTGGATAGGCTGCAGAGGGATAGTGAAAAACTGCATTAGTTTTCAGGGCTGGCACCTTCCCTGTGGGAGAAGGAGCCGTAAGTTTGCCTTCTCAGAAAAAAGCTTCTGCCGAGAGCGAGCACCGTGACATGCTGAGTCTCTGGGAAAGCAGAGATCCCAAAAGCTGTTGTGCCTGTGGATAGGCTGCAGAGGGATAGTGAAAAACTGCATTAGTTTTCAGGGCTGGCACCTTCCCTGTGGGAGAAGGAGCCGTAAGTTTGCCTTATCAGAAAAAAGCTTCTGCCGAGAGCGAGCACCGTGACATGCTGAGTCTCTGGGAAAGCAGAGATCCCCAAAGCTGTTGTGCCTGTGGATAGGCTGCAGAGGGATAGTGAAAAACTGCATTAGTTTTCAGGGCTGGCACCTTCCCTGTGGGAGAAGGAGCCGTAAGTTTGCCTTTTCAGAAAAAAGCTTCTGCCGAGAGCGAGCACCGTGACATGCTGAGTCTCTGGGAAAGCAGAGATCCCCAAAGCTGTTGTGCCTGTGGATAGGCTGCAGAGGGATAGTGAAAAACTGCATTAGTTTTCAGGGCTGGCACCTTCCCTGTGGGAGAAGGAGCCGTAAGTTTGCCTTTTCAGAAAAAAGCTTCTGCCGAGAGCGAGCACCGTGACATGCTGAGTCTCTGGGAAAGCAGAGATCCCCAAAGCTGTTGTGCCTGTGGATAGGCTGCAGAGGGATAGTGAAAAACTGCATTAGTTTTCAGGGCTGGCACCTTCCCTGTGGGAGAAGGAGCCGTAAGTTTGCCTTCTCAGAAAAAAGCTTCTGCCGAGAGCGAGCACCGTGACATGCTGAGTCTCTGGGAAAGCAGAGATCCCCAAAGCTGTTGTGCCTGTGGATAGGCTGCAGAGGGATAGTGAAAAACTGCATTAGTTTTCAGGGCTGGCACCTTCCCTGTGGGAGAAGGAGCCGTAAGTTTGCCTCCTCAGAAAAAAGCTTCTGCCGAGAGCGAGCACCGTGACATGCTGAGTCTCTGGGAAAGCAGAGATCCCCAAAGCTGTTGTGCCTGTGGATAGGCTGCAGAGGGATAGTGAATACCAGCAAGATCTTTCAGGACTGGCACCTTCCTTGTGGGAGAAGGAGCCGTAAGTTTGCCTTTTCAGAAAAAGGCTCTGGCGAGAGTGAGCACCGTGACATGCTGAGTCTCTGGGAAAGCAGAGATCCCCAAAGCTGTTGTGCCTGTGGATAGGCTGCAGAGGGATAGTGAAAAACTGCATTAGTTTTCAGGGCTGTCACCTTCCCTGTGGGAGAAGGAGCCGTAAGTTTGCCTTTTCAGAAAAAAGCTTCTGCCGAGAGCGAGCACCGTGACATGCTGAGTCTCTGGGAAAGCAGAGATCCCCAAAGCTGTTGTGCCTGTGGATAGGCTGCAGAGGGATAGTGAAAAACTGCATTAGTTTTCAGGGCTGGCACCTTCCCTGTGGGAGAAGGAGCCGTAAGTTTGCCTTCTCAGAAAAAAGCTTCTGCCGAGAGCGAGCACCGTGACATGCTGAGTCTCTGGGAAAGCAGAGATCCCCAAAGCTGTTGTGCCTGTGGATAGGCTGCAGAGGGATAGTGAATACCAGCAAGATCTTTCAGGACTGGCACCTTCCTTGTGGGAGAAGGAGCCGTAAGTTTGCCTTTTCAGAAAAAGGCTCTGGCGAGAGTGAGCACCGTGACATGCTGAGTCTCTGGGAAAGCAGAGATCCCCAAAGCTGTTGTGCCTGTGGATAGGCTGCAGAGGGATAGTGAAAAACTGCATTAGTTTTCAGGGCTGTCACCTTCCC
Organism: Astur gentilis; assembly: GCF_929443795.1. Classification (NCBI taxonomy): domain Eukaryota; kingdom Metazoa; phylum Chordata; class Aves; order Accipitriformes; family Accipitridae; genus Astur; species Astur gentilis. The sequence goes on from NC_064908.1 coordinate 8,306,079, forward strand.
TGTGGGAGAAGGAGCCGTAAGTTTGCCTTTTCAGAAAAAAGCTTCTGCCGAGAGCGAGCACCGTGACATGCTGAGTCTCTGGGAAAGCAGAGATCCCCAGTGCTGTTGTGCCTGTGGATAGGCTGCAGAGGGATAGTGAAAAACTGCATTAGTTTTCAGGGCTGGCACCTTCCCTGTGGGAGAAGGAGCCGTAAGTTTGCCTTTTCAGAAAAAAGCTTCTGCCGAGAGCGAGCACCGTGACATGCTGAGTCTCTGGGAAAGCAGAGATCCCAAAAGCTGTTGTGCCTGTGGATAGGCTGCAGAGGGATAGTGAAAAACTGCATTAGTTTTCAGGGCTGGCACCTTCCCTGTGGGAGAAGGAGCCGTAAGTTTGCCTTTTCAGAAAAAAGCTTCTGCCGAGAGCGAGCACCGTGACATGCTGAGTCTCTGGGAAAGCAGAGATCCCCAAAGCTGTTGTGCCTGTGGATAGGCTGCAGAGGGATAGTGAAAAACTGCATTAGTTTTCAGGGCTGGCACCTTCCCTGTGGGAGAAGGAGCCGTAAGTTTGCCTTCTCAGAAAAAAGCTTCTGCCGAGAGCGAGCACCGTGACATGCTGAGTCTCTGGGAAAGCAGAGATCCCAAAAGCTGTTGTGCCTGTGGATAGGCTGCAGAGGGATAGTGAAAAACTGCATTAGTTTTCAGGGCTGGCACCTTCCCTGTGGGAGAAGGAGCCGTAAGTTTGCCTTCTCAGAAAAAAGCTTCTGCCGAGAGCGAGCACCGTGACATGCTGAGTCTCTGGGAAAGCAGAGATCCCCAAAGCTGTTGTGCCTGTGGATAGGCTGCAGAGGGATAGTGAATACCAGCAAGATTTTTCAGGGCTGGCACCTTCCCTGTGGGAGAAGGAGCCGTAAGTTTGCCTTTTCAGAAAAAAGCTTCTGCCGAGAGCGAGCACCGTGACATGCTGAGTCTCTGGGAAAGCAGAGATCCCCAAAGCTGTTGTGCCTGTGGATAGGCTGCAGAGGGATAGTGAAAAACTGCATTAGTTTTCAGGGCTGGCACCTTCCCTGTGGGAGAAGGAGCCGTAAGTTTGCCTTTTCAGAAAAAAGCTTCTGCCGAGAGCGAGCACCGTGACATGCTGAGTCTCTGGGAAAGCAGAGATCCCCAAAGCTGTTGTGCCTGTGGATAGGCTGCAGAGGGATAGTGAAAAACTGCATTAGTTTTCAGGGCTGGCACCTTCCCTGTGGGAGAAGGAGCCGTAAGTTTGCCTTTTCAGAAAAAAGCTTCTGCCGAGAGCGAGCACCGTGACATGCTGAGTCTCTGGGAAAGCAGAGATCCCAAAAGCTGTTGTGCCTGTGGATAGGCTGCAGAGGGATAGTGAAAAACTGCATTAGTTTTCAGGGCTGGCACCTTCCCTGTGGGAGAAGGAGCCGTAAGTTTGCCTTTTCAGAAAAAAGCTTCTGCCGAGAGCGAGCACCGTGACATGCTGAGTCTCTGGGAAAGCAGAGATCCCCAAAGCTGTTGTGCCTGTGGATAGGCTGCAGAGGGATAGTGAATACTAGCAAGATCTTTCAGGACTGGCACCTTCCTTGTGGGAGAAGGAGCCGTAAGTTTGCCTTTTCAGAAAAAGGCTCTGGCGAGAGTGAGCACCGTGACATGCTGAGTCTCTGGGAAAGCAGAGATCCCCAAAGCTGTTGTGCCTGTGGATAGGCTGCAGAGGGATAGTGAAAAACTGCATTAGTTTTCAGGGCTGTCACCTTCCCTGTGGGAGAAGGAGCCGTAAGTTTGCCTTTTCAGAAAAAAGCTTCTGCCGAGAGCGAGCACCGTGACATGCTGAGTCTCTGGGAAAGCAGAGATCCCCAGTGCTGTTGTGCCTGTGGATAGGCTGCAGAGGGATAGTGAAAAACTGCATTAGTTTTCAGGGCTGGCACCTTCCCTGTGGGAGAAGGAGCCGTAAGTTTGCCTTCTCAGAAAAAAGCTTCTGCCGAGAGCGAGCACCGTGACATGCTGAGTCTCTGGGAAAGCAGAGATCCCAAAAGCTGTTGTGCCTGTGGATAGGCTGCAGAGGGATAGTGAAAAACTGCATTAGTTTTCAGGGCTGGCACCTTCCCTGTGGGAGAAGGAGCCGTAAGTTTGCCTTTTCAGAAAAAAGCTTCTGCCGAGAGCGAGCACCGTGACATGCTGAGTCTCTGGGAAAGCAGAGATCCCCAAAGCTGTTGTGCCTGTGGATAGGCTGCAGAGGGATAGTGAAAAACTGCATTAGTTTTCAGGGCTGGCACCTTCCCTGTGGGAGAAGGAGCCGTAAGTTTGCCTTTTCAGAAAAAAGCTTCTGCCGAGAGCGAGCACCGTGACATGCTGAGTCTCTGGGAAAGCAGAGATCCCCAAAGCTGTTGTGCCTGTGGATAGGCTGCAGAGGGATAGTGAATACCAGCAAGATTTTTCAGGGCTGGCACCTTCCCTGTGGGAGAAGGAGCCGTAAGTTTGCCTTTTCAGAAAAAAGCTTCTGCCGAGAGCGAGCACCGTGACATGCTGAGTCTCTGGGAAAGCAGAGATCCCCAAAGCTGTTGTGCCTGTGGATAGGCTGCAGAGGGATAGTGAAAAACTGCATTAGTTTTCAGGGCTGGCACCTTCCCTGTGGGAGAAGGAGCCGTAAGTTTGCCTTTTCAGAAAAAAGCTTCTGCCGAGAGCGAGCACCGTGACATGCTGAGTCTCTGGGAAAGCAGAGATCCCCAAAGCTGTTGTGCCTGTGGATAGGCTGCAGAGGGATAGTGAAAAACTGCATTAGTTTTCAGGGCTGGCACCTTCCCTGTGGGAGAAGGAGCCGTAAGTTTGCCTTCTCAGAAAAAAGCTTCTGCCGAGAGCGAGCACCGTGACATGCTGAGTCTCTGGGAAAGCAGAGATCCCCAAAGCTGTTGTGCCTGTGGATAGGCTGCAGAGGGATAGTGAAAAACTGCATTAGTTTTCAGGGCTGGCACCTTCCCTGTGGGAGAAGGAGCCGTTAGTTTGCCTTTTCAGAAAAAAGCTTCTGCCGAGAGCGAGCACCGTGACATGCTGAGTCTCTGGGAAAGCAGAGATCCCCAAAGCTGTTGTGCCTGTGGATAGGCTGCAGAGGGATAGTGAAAAACTGCATTAGTTTTCAGGGCTGGCACCTTCCCTGTGGGAGAAGGAGCCGTAAGTTTGCCTTTTCAGAAAAAAGCTTCTGCCGAGAGCGAGCACCGTGACATGCTGAGTCTCTGGGAAAGCAGAGATCCCCAAAGCTGTTGTGCCTGTGGATAGGCTGCAGAGGGATAGTGAAAAACTGCATTATTTTTCAGGGCTGGCACCTTCCCTGTGGGAGAAGGAGCCGTAAGTTTGCCTTCTCAGAAAAAAGCTTCTGCCGAGAGCGAGCACCGTGACATGCTGAGTCTCTGGGAAAGCAGAGATCCCCAAAGCTGTTGTGCCTGTGGATAGGCTGCAGAGGGATAGTGAAAAACTGCATTAGTTTTCAGGGCTGGCACCTTCCCTGTGGGAGAAGGAGCCGTAAGTTTGCCTTCTCAGAAAAAAGCTTCTGCCGAGAGCGAGCACCGTGACATGCTGAGTCTCTGGGAAAGCAGAGATCCCCAAAGCTGTTGTGCCTGTGGATAGGCTGCAGAGGGATAGTGAATACCAGCAAGATCTTTCAGGACTGGCACCTTCCTTGTGGGAGAAGGAGCCGTAAGTTTGCCTTTTCAGAAAAAGGCTCTGGCGAGAGTGAGCACCGTGACATGCTGAGTCTCTGGGAAAGCAGAGATCCCCAAAGCTGTTGTGCCTGTGGATAGGCTGCAGAGGGATAGTGAAAAACTGCATTAGTTTTCAGGGCTGTCACCTTCCCTGTGGGAGAAGGAGCCGTAAGTTTGCCTTTTCAGAAAAAAGCTTCTGCCGAGAGCGAGCACCGTGACATGCTGAGTCTCTGGGAAAGCAGAGATCCCCAGTGCTGTTGTGCCTGTGGATAGGCTGCAGAGGGATAGTGAAAAACTGCATTAGTTTTCAGGGCTGGCACCTTCCCTGTGGGAGAAGGAGCCGTAAGTTTGCCTTTTCAGAAAAAAGCTTCTGCCGAGAGCGAGCACCGTGACATGCTGAGTCTCTGGGAAAGCAGAGATCCCAAAAGCTGTTGTGCCTGTGGATAGGCTGCAGAGGGATAGTGAAAAACTGCATTAGTTTTCAGGGCTGGCACCTTCCCTGTGGGAGAAGGAGCCGTAAGTTTGCCTTTTCAGAAAAAAGCTTCTGCCGAGAGCGAGCACCGTGACATGCTGAGTCTCTGGGAAAGCAGAGATCCCCAAAGCTGTTGTGCCTGTGGATAGGCTGCAGAGGGATAGTGAAAAACTGCATTAGTTTTCAGGGCTGGCACCTTCCCTGTGGGAGAAGGAGCCGTAAGTTTGCCTTCTCAGAAAAAAGCTTCTGCCGAGAGCGAGCACCGTGACATGCTGAGTCTCTGGGAAAGCAGAGATCCCAAAAGCTGTTGTGCCTGTGGATAGGCTGCAGAGGGATAGTGAAAAACTGCATTAGTTTTCAGGGCTGGCACCTTCCCTGTGGGAGAAGGAGCCGTAAGTTTGCCTTCTCAGAAAAAAGCTTCTGCCGAGAGCGAGCACCGTGACATGCTGAGTCTCTGGGAAAGCAGAGATCCCCACAGCTGTTGTGCCTGTGGATAGGCTGCAGAGGGATAGTGAAAAACTGCATTAGTTTTCAGGGCTGGCACCTTCCCTGTGGGAGAAGGAGCCGTAAGTTTGCCTTTTCAGAAAAAAGCTTCTGCCGAGAGCGAGCACCGTGACATGCTGAGTCTCTGGGAAAGCAGAGATCCCCAAAGCTGTTGTGCCTGTGGATAGGCTGCAGAGGGATAGTGAAAAACTGCATTAGTTTTCAGGGCTGGCACCTTCCCTGTGGGAGAAGGAGCCGTAAGTTTGCCTTTTCAGAAAAAAGCTTCTGCCGAGAGCGAGCACCGTGACATGCTGAGTCTCTGGGAAAGCAGAGATCCCCAAAGCTGTTGTGCCTGTGGATAGGCTGCAGAGGGATAGTGAAAAACTGCATTAGTTTTCAGGGCTGGCACCTTCCCTGTGGGAGAAGGAGCCGTAAGTTTGCCTTCTCAGAAAAAAGCTTCTGCCGAGAGCGAGCACCGTGACATGCTGAGTCTCTGGGAAAGCAGAGATCCCCAAAGCTGTTGTGCCTGTGGATAGGCTGCAGAGGGATAGTGAAAAACTGCATTAGTTTTCAGGGCTGGCACCTTCCCTGTGGGAGAAGGAGCCGTAAGTTTGCCTCCTCAGAAAAAAGCTTCTGCCGAGAGCGAGCACCGTGACATGCTGAGTCTCTGGGAAAGCAGAGATCCCCAAAGCTGTTGTGCCTGTGGATAGGCTGCAGAGGGATAGTGAATACCAGCAAGATCTTTCAGGACTGGCACCTTCCCTGTGGGAGAAGGAGCCGTAAGTTTGCCTTTTCAGAAAAAGGCTCTGGCGAGAGTGAGCACCGTGACATGCTGAGTCTCTGGGAAAGCAGAGATCCCCAAAGCTGTTGTGCCTGTGGATAGGCTGCAGAGGGATAGTGAAAAACTGCATTAGTTTTCAGGGCTGTCACCTTCCCTGTGGGAGAAGGAGCCGTAAGTTTGCCTTTTCAGAAAAAAGCTTCTGCCGAGAGCGAGCACCGTGACATGCTGAGTCTCTGGGAAAGCAGAGATCCCCAGTGCTGTTGTGCCTGTGGATAGGCTGCAGAGGGATAGTGAAAAACTGCATTAGTTTTCAGGGCTGGCACCTTCCCTGTGGGAGAAGGAGCCGTAAGTTTGCCTTTTCAGAAAAAAGCTTCTGCCGAGAGCGAGCACCGTGACATGCTGAGTCTCTGGGAAAGCAGAGATCCCAAAAGCTGTTGTGCCTGTGGATAGGCTGCAGAGGGATAGTGAAAAACTGCATTAGTTTTCAGGGCTGGCACCTTCCCTGTGGGAGAAGGAGCCGTAAGTTTGCCTTTTCAGAAAAAAGCTTCTGCCGAGAGCGAGCACCGTGACATGCTGAGTCTCTGGGAAAGCAGAGATCCCCAAAGCTGTTGTGCCTGTGGATAGGCTGCAGAGGGGTAGTGAAAAACTGCATTAGTTTTCAGGGCTGGCACCTTCCCTGTGGGAGAAGGAGCCGTAAGTTTGCCTTCTCAGAAAAAAGCTTCTGCCGAGAGCGAGCACCGTGACATGCTGAGTCTCTGGGAAAGCAGAGATCCCAAAAGCTGTTGTGCCTGTGGATAGGCTGCAGAGGGATAGTGAAAAACTGCATTAGTTTTCAGGGCTGGCACCTTCCCTGTGGGAGAAGGAGCCGTAAGTTTGCCTTCTCAGAAAAAAGCTTCTGCCGAGAGCGAGCACCGTGACATGCTGAGTCTCTGGGAAAGCAGAGATCCCCAAAGCTGTTGTGCCTGTGGATAGGCTGCAGAGGGATAGTGAATACCAGCAAGATTTTTCAGGGCTGGCACCTTCCCTGTGGGAGAAGGAGCCGTAAGTTTGCCTTTTCAGAAAAAAGCTTCTGCCGAGAGCGAGCACCGTGACATGCTGAGTCTCTGGGAAAGCAGAGATCCCCAAAGCTGTTGTGCCTGTGGATAGGCTGCAGAGGGATAGTGAAAAACTGCATTAGTTTTCAGGGCTGGCACCTTCCCTGTGGGAGAAGGAGCCGTAAGTTTGCCTTTTCAGAAAAAAGCTTCTGCCGAGAGCGAGCACCGTGACATGCTGAGTCTCTGGGAAAGCAGAGATCCCCAAAGCTGTTGTGCCTGTGGATAGGCTGCAGAGGGATAGTGAAAAACTGCATTAGTTTTCAGGGCTGGCACCTTCCCTGTGGGAGAAGGAGCCGTAAGTTTGCCTTTTCAGAAAAAAGCTTCTGCCGAGAGCGAGCACCGTGACATGCTGAGTCTCTGGGAAAGCAGAGATCCCAAAAGCTGTTGTGCCTGTGGATAGGCTGCAGAGGGATAGTGAAAAACTGCATTAGTTTTCAGGGCTGGCACCTTCCCTGTGGGAGAAGGAGCCGTAAGTTTGCCTTTTCAGAAAAAAGCTTCTGCCGAGAGCGAGCACCGTGACATGCTGAGTCTCTGGGAAAGCAGAGATCCCCAAAGCTGTTGTGCCTGTGGATAGGCTGCAGAGGGATAGTGAAAAACTGCATTAGTTTTCAGGGCTGGCACCTTCCCTGTGGGAGAAGGAGCCGTAAGTTTGCCTTCTCAGAAAAAAGCTTCTGCCGAGAGCGAGCACCGTGACATGCTGAGTCTCTGGGAAAGCAGAGATCCCAAAAGCTGTTGTGCCTGTGGATAGGCTGCAGAGGGATAGTGAAAAACTGCATTAGTTTTCAGGGCTGGCACCTTCCCTGTGGGAGAAGGAGCCGTAAGTTTGCCTTCTCAGAAAAAAGCTTCTGCCGAGAGCGAGCACCGTGACATGCTGAGTCTCTGGGAAAGCAGAGATCCCCAAAGCTGTTGTGCCTGTGGATAGGCTGCAGAGGGATAGTGAATACCAGCAAGATTTTTCAGGGCTGGCACCTTCCCTGTGGGAGAAGGAGCCGTAAGTTTGCCTTTTCAGAAAAAAGCTTCTGCCGAGAGCGAGCACCGTGACATGCTGAGTCTCTGGGAAAGCAGAGATCCCAAAAGCTGTTGTGCCTGTGGATAGGCTGCAGAGGGATAGTGAAAAACTGCATTAGTTTTCAGGGCTGGCACCTTCCCTGTGGGAGAAGGAGCCGTAAGTTTGCCTTTTCAGAAAAAAGCTTCTGCCGAGAGCGAGCACCGTGACATGCTGAGTCTCTGGGAAAGCAGAGATCCCCAAAGCTGTTGTGCCTGTGGATAGGCTGCAGAGGGATAGTGAATACCAGCAAGATTTTTCAGGGCTGGCACCTTCCCTGTGGGAGAAGGAGCCGTAAGTTTGCCTTTTCAGAAAAAGGCTCTGGCGAGAGTGAGCACCGTGACATGCTGAGTCTCTGGGAAAGCAGAGATCCCCAAAGCTGTTGTGCCTGTGGATAGGCTGCAGAGGGATAGTGAAAAACTGCATTAGTTTTCAGGGCTGGCACCTTCCCTGTGGGAGAAGGAGCCGTAAGTTTGCCTTCTCAGAAAAAAGCTTCTGCCGAGAGCGAGCACCGTGACATGCTGAGTCTCTGGGAAAGCAGAGATCCCCAAAGCTGTTGTGCCTGTGGATAGGCTGCAGAGGGATAGTGAATACCAGCAAGATTTTTCAGGGCTGGCACCTTCCCTGTGGGAGAAGGAGCCGTAAGTTTGCCTTTTCAGAAAAAAGCTTCTGCCGAGAGCGAGCACCGTGACATGCTGAGTCTCTGGGAAAGCAGAGATCCCCAAAGCTGTTGTGCCTGTGGATAGGCTGCAGAGGGATAGTGAAAAACTGCATTAGTTTTCAGGGCTGGCACCTTCCCTGTGGGAGAAGGAGCCGTAAGTTTGCCTTTTCAGAAAAAAGCTTCTGCCGAGAGCGAGCACCGTGACATGCTGAGTCTCTGGGAAAGCAGAGATCCCCAAAGCTGTTGTGCCTGTGGATAGGCTGCAGAGGGATAGTGAAAAACTGCATTAGTTTTCAGGGCTGGCACCTTCCCTGTGGGAGAAGGAGCCGTAAGTTTGCCTTTTCAGAAAAAAGCTTCTGCCGAGAGCGAGCACCGTGACATGCTGAGTCTCTGGGAAAGCAGAGATCCCCAAAGCTGTTGTGCCTGTGGATAGGCTGCAGAGGGATAGTGAATACCAGCAAGATTTTTCAGGGCTGGCACCTTCCCTGTGGGAGAAGGAGCCGTAAGTTTGCCTTTTCAGAAAAAAGCTTCTGCCGAGAGCGAGCACCGTGACATGCTGAGTCTCTGGGAAAGCAGAGATCCCAAAAGCTGTTGTGCCTGTGGATAGGCTGCAGAGGGATAGTGAAAAACTGCATTAGTTTTCAGGGCTGGCACCTTCCCTGTGGGAGAAGGAGCCGTAAGTTTGCCTTTTCAGAAAAAAGCTTCTGCCGAGAGCGAGCACCGTGACATGCTGAGTCTCTGGGAAAGCAGAGATCCCCAAAGCTGTTGTGCCTGTGGATAGGCTGCAGAGGGATAGTGAATACCAGCAAGATTTTTCAGGGCTGGCACCTTCCCTGTGGGAGAAGGAGCCGTAAGTTTGCCTTTTCAGAAAAAGGCTCTGGCGAGAGTGAGCACCGTGACATGCTGAGTCTCTGGGAAAGCAGAGATCCCCAAAGCTGTTGTGCCTGTGGATAGGCTGCAGAGGGATAGTGAAAAACTGCATTAGTTTTCAGGGCTGGCACCTTCCCTGTGGGAGAAGGAGCCGTAAGTTTGCCTTCTCAGAAAAAAGCTTCTGCCGAGAGCGAGCACCGTGACATGCTGAGTCTCTGGGAAAGCAGAGATCCCCAAAGCTGTTGTGCCTGTGGATAGGCTGCAGAGGGATAGTGAATACCAGCAAGATTTTTCAGGGCTGGCACCTTCCCTGTGGGAGAAGGAGCCGTAAGTTTGCCTTTTCAGAAAAAAGCTTCTGCCGAGAGCGAGCACCGTGACATGCTGAGTCTCTGGGAAAGCAGAGATCCCCAAAGCTGTTGTGCCTGTGGATAGGCTGCAGAGGGATAGTGAAAAACTGCATTAGTTTTCAGGGCTGGCACCTTCCCTGTGGGAGAAGGAGCCGTAAGTTTGCCTTTTCAGAAAAAAGCTTCTGCCGAGAGCGAGCACCGTGACATGCTGAGTCTCTGGGAAAGCAGAGATCCCCAAAGCTGTTGTGCCTGTGGATAGGCTGCAGAGGGATAGTGAAAAACTGCATTAGTTTTCAGGGCTGGCACCTTCCCTGTGGGAGAAGGAGCCGTAAGTTTGCCTTTTCAGAAAAAAGCTTCTGCCGAGAGCGAGCACCGTGACATGCTGAGTCTCTGGGAAAGCAGAGATCCCCAAAGCTGTTGTGCCTGTGGATAGGCTGCAGAGGGATAGTGAAAAACTGCATTAGTTTTCAGGGCTGGCACCTTCCCTGTGGGAGAAGGAGCCGTAAGTTTGCCTTCTCAGAAAAAAGCTTCTGCCGAGAGCGAGCACCGTGACATGCTGAGTCTCTGGGAAAGCAGAGATCCCCAGTGCTGTTGTGCCTGTGGATAGGCTGCAGAGGGATAGTGAAAAACTGCATTAGTTTTCAGGGCTGGCACCTTCCCTGTGGGAGAAGGAGCCGTAAGTTTGCCTTTTCAGAAAAAAGCTTCTGCCGAGAGCGAGCACCGTGACATGCTGAGTCTCTGGGAAAGCAGAGATCCCCAAAGCTGTTGTGCCTGTGGATAGGCTGCAGAGGGATAGTGAATACCAGCAAGATTTTTCAGGGCTGGCACCTTCCCTGTGGGAGAAGGAGCCGTAAGTTTGCCTTTTCAGAAAAAGGCTCTGGCGAGAGTGAGCACCGTGACATGCTGAGTCTCTGGGAAAGCAGAGATCCCCAAAGCTGTTGTGCCTGTGGATAGGCTGCAGAGGGATAGTGAAAAACTGCATTAGTTTTCAGGGCTGGCACCTTCCCTGTGGGAGAAGGAGCCGTAAGTTTGCCTTCTCAGAAAAAAGCTTCTGCCGAGAGCGAGCACCGTGACATGCTGAGTCTCTGGGAAAGCAGAGATCCCCAAAGCTGTTGTGCCTGTGGATAGGCTGCAGAGGGATAGTGAATACCAGCAAGATTTTTCAGGGCTGGCACCTTCCCTGTGGGAGAAGGAGCCGTAAGTTTGCCTTTTCAGAAAAAAGCTTCTGCCGAGAGCGAGCACCGTGACATGCTGAGTCTCTGGGAAAGCAGAGATCCCCAAAGCTGTTGTGCCTGTGGATAGGCTGCAGAGGGATAGTGAAAAACTGCATTAGTTTTCAGGGCTGGCACCTTCCCTGTGGGAGAAGGAGCCGTAAGTTTGCCTTTTCAGAAAAAAGCTTCTGCCGAGAGCGAGCACCGTGACATGCTGAGTCTCTGGGAAAGCAGAGATCCCCAAAGCTGTTGTGCCTGTGGATAGGCTGCAGAGGGATAGTGAAAAACTGCATTAGTTTTCAGGGCTGGCACCTTCCCTGTGGGAGAAGGAGCCGTAAGTTTGCCTTTTCAGAAAAAAGCTTCTGCCGAGAGCGAGCACCGTGACATGCTGAGTCTCTGGGAAAGCAGAGATCCCCAAAGCTGTTGTGCCTGTGGATAGGCTGCAGAGGGATAGTGAAAAACTGCATTAGTTTTCAGGGCTGGCACCTTCCCTGTGGGAGAAGGAGCCGTAAGTTTGCCTTTTCAGAAAAAAGCTTCTGCCGAGAGCGAGCACCGTGACATGCTGAGTCTCTGGGAAAGCAGAGATCCCCAAAGCTGTTGTGCCTGTGGATAGGCTGCAGAGGGATAGTGAAAAACTGCATTAGTTTTCAGGGCTGGCACCTTCCCTGTGGGAGAAGGAGCCGTAAGTTTGCCTTTTCAGAAAAAAGCTTCTGCCGAGAGCGAGCACCGTGACATGCTGAGTCTCTGGGAAAGCAGAGATCCCAAAAGCTGTTGTGCCTGTGGATAGGCTGCAGAGGGATAGTGAATACCAGCAAGATTTTTCAGGGCTGGCACCTTCCCTGTGGGAGAAGGAGCCGTAAGTTTGCCTTTTCAGAAAAAAGCTTCTGCCGAGAGCGAGCACCGTGACATGCTGAGTCTCTGGGAAAGCAGAGATCCCCAGTGCTGTTGTGCCTGTGGATAGGCTGCAGAGGGATAGTGAAAAACTGCATTAGTTTTCAGGGCTGGCACCTTCCCTGTGGGAGAAGGAGCCGTAAGTTTGCCTTTTCAGAAAAAAGCTTCTGCCGAGAGCGAGCACCGTGACATGCTGAGTCTCTGGGAAAGCAGAGATCCCAAAAGCTGTTGTGCCTGTGGATAGGCTGCAGAGGGATAGTGAAAAACTGCATTAGTTTTCAGGGCTGGCACCTTCCCTGTGGGAGAAGGAGCCGTAAGTTTGCCTTTTCAGAAAAAAGCTTCTGCCGAGAGCGAGCACCGTGACATGCTGAGTCTCTGGGAAAGCAGAGATCCCAAAAGCTGTTGTGCCTGTGGATAGGCTGCAGAGGGATAGTGAAAAACTGCATTAGTTTTCAGGGCTGGCACCTTCCCTGTGGGAGAAGGAGCCGTAAGTTTGCCTTTTCAGAAAAAAGCTTCTGCCGAGAGCGAGCACCGTGACATGCTGAGTCTCTGGGAAAGCAGAGATCCCCAAAGCTGTTGTGCCTGTGGATAGGCTGCAGAGGGATAGTGAAAAACTGCATTAGTTTTCAGGGCTGGCACCTTCCCTGTGGGAGAAGGAGCCGTAAGTTTGCCTTCTCAGAAAAAAGCTTCTGCCGAGAGCGAGCACCGTGACATGCTGAGTCTCTGGGAAAGCAGAGATCCCCAAAGCTGTTGTGCCTGTGGATAGGCTGCAGAGGGATAGTGAAAAACTGCATTAGTTTTCAGGGCTGGCACCTTCCCTGTGGGAGAAGGAGCCGTAAGTTTGCCTTTTCAGAAAAAAGCTTCTGCCGAGAGCGAGCACCGTGACATGCTGAGTCTCTGGGAAAGCAGAGATCCCCAAAGCTGTTGTGCCTGTGGATAGGCTGCAGAGGGATAGTGAAAAACTGCATTAGTTTTCAGGGCTGGCACCTTCCCTGTGGGAGAAGGAGCCGTAAGTTTGCCTTTTCAGAAAAAAGCTTCTGCCGAGAGCGAGCACCGTGACATGCTGAGTCTCTGGGAAAGCAGAGATCCCCAAAGCTGTTGTGCCTGTGGATAGGCTGCAGAGGGATAGTGAAAAACTGCATTAGTTTTCAGGGCTGGCACCTTCCCTGTGGGAGAAGGAGCCGTAAGTTTGCCTTTTCAGAAAAAAGCTTCTGCCGAGAGCGAGCACCGTGACATGCTGAGTCTCTGGGAAAGCAGAGATCCCCAAAGCTGTTGTGCCTGTGGATAGGCTGCAGAGGGATAGTGAAAAACTGCATTAGTTTTCAGGGCTGGCACCTTCCCTGTGGGAGAAGGAGCCGTAAGTTTGCCTCCTCAGAAAAAAGCTTCTGCCGAGAGCGAGCACCGTGACATGCTGAGTCTCTGGGAAAGCAGAGATCCCCAAAGCTGTTGTGCCTGTGGATAGGCTGCAGAGGGATAGTGAATACCAGCAAGATCTTTCAGGACTGGCACCTTCCTTGTGGGAGAAGGAGCCGTAAGTTTGCCTTTTCAGAAAAAGGCTCTGGCGAGAGTGAGCACCGTGACATGCTGAGTCTCTGGGAAAGCAGAGATCCCCAAAGCTGTTGTGCCTGTGGATAGGCTGCAGAGGGATAGTGAAAAACTGCATTAGTTTTCAGGGCTGTCACCTTCCCTGTGGGAGAAGGAGCCGTAAGTTTGCCTTTTCAGAAAAAAGCTTCTGCCGAGAGCGAGCACCGTGACATGCTGAGTCTCTGGGAAAGCAGAGATCCCCAAAGCTGTTGTGCCTGTGGATAGGCTGCAGAGGGATAGTGAAAAACTGCATTAGTTTTCAGGGCTGGCACCTTCCCTGTGGGAGAAGGAGCCGTAAGTTTGCCTTTTCAGAAAAAAGCTTCTGCCGAGAGCGAGCACCGTGACATGCTGAGTCTCTGGGAAAGCAGAGATCCCCAAAGCTGTTGTGCCTGTGGATAGGCTGCAGAGGGATAGTGAATACCAGCAAGATCTTTCAGGACTGGCACCTTCCTTGTGGGAGAAGGAGCCGTAAGTTTGCCTTTTCAGAAAAAGGCTCTGGCGAGAGTGAGCACCGTGACATGCTGAGTCTCTGGGAAAGCAGAGATCCCCAAAGCTGTTGTGCCTGTGGATAGGCTGCAGAGGGATAGTGAAAAACTGCATTAGTTTTCAGGGCTGTCACCTTCCCTGTGGGAGAAGGAGCCGTAAGTTTGCCTTTTCAGAAAAAAGCTTCTGCCGAGAGCGAGCACCGTGACATGCTGAGTCTCTGGGAAAGCAGAGATCCCCAGTGCTGTTGTGCCTGTGGATAGGCTGCAGAGGGATAGTGAAAAACTGCATTAGTTTTCAGGACTGGCACCTTCCCTGTGGGAGAAGGAGCCGTAAGTTTGCCTTTTCAGAAAAAAGCTTCTGCCGAGAGCGAGCACCGTGACATGCTGAGTCTCTGGGAAAGCAGAGATCCCAAAAGCTGTTGTGCCTGTGGATAGGCTGCAGAGGGATAGTGAAAAACTGCATTAGTTTTCAGGGCTGGCACCTTCCCTGTGGGAGAAGGAGCCGTAAGTTTGCCTTTTCAGAAAAAAGCTTCTGCCGAGAGCGAGCACCGTGACATGCTGAGTCTCTGGGAAAGCAGAGATCCCCAAAGCTGTTGTGCCTGTGGATAGGCTGCAGAGGGATAGTGAAAAACTGCATTAGTTTTCAGGGCTGGCACCTTCCCTGTGGGAGAAGGAGCCGTAAGTTTGCCTTCTCAGAAAAAAGCTTCTGCCGAGAGCGAGCACCGTGACATGCTGAGTCTCTGGGAAAGCAGAGATCCCAAAAGCTGTTGTGCCTGTGGATAGGCTGCAGAGGGATAGTGAAAAACTGCATTAGTTTTCAGGGCTGGCACCTTCCCTGTGGGAGAAGGAGCCGTAAGTTTGCCTTCTCAGAAAAAAGCTTCTGCCGAGAGCGAGCACCGTGACATGCTGAGTCTCTGGGAAAGCAGAGATCCCCAAAGCTGTTGTGCCTGTGGATAGGCTGCAGAGGGATAGTGAATACCAGCAAGATTTTTCAGGGCTGGCACCTTCCCTGTGGGAGAAGGAGCCGTAAGTTTGCCTTTTCAGAAAAAAGCTTCTGCCGAGAGCGAGCACCGTGACATGCTGAGTCTCTGGGAAAGCAGAGATCCCCAAAGCTGTTGTGCCTGTGGATAGGCTGCAGAGGGATAGTGAAAAACTGCATTAGTTTTCAGGGCTGGCACCTTCCCTGTGGGAGAAGGAGCCGTAAGTTTGCCTTTTCAGAAAAAAGCTTCTGCCGAGAGCGAGCACCGTGACATGCTGAGTCTCTGGGAAAGCAGAGATCCCCAAAGCTGTTGTGCCTGTGGATAGGCTGCAGAGGGATAGTGAAAAACTGCATTAGTTTTCAGGGCTGGCACCTTCCCTGTGGGAGAAGGAGCCGTAAGTTTGCCTTCTCAGAAAAAAGCTTCTGCCGAGAGCGAGCACCGTGACATGCTGAGTCTCTGGGAAAGCAGAGATCCCAAAAGCTGTTGTGCCTGTGGATAGGCTGCAGAGGGATAGTGAAAAACTGCATTAGTTTTCAGGGCTGGCACCTTCCCTGTGGGAGAAGGAGCCGTAAGTTTGCCTTCTCAGAAAAAAGCTTCTGCCGAGAGCGAGCACCGTGACATGCTGAGTCTCTGGGAAAGCAGAGATCCCCAAAGCTGTTGTGCCTGTGGATAGGCTGCAGAGGGATAGTGAATACCAGCAAGATTTTTCAGGGCTGGCACCTTCCCTGTGGGAGAAGGAGCCGTAAGTTTGCCTTTTCAGAAAAAAGCTTCTGCCGAGAGCGAGCACCGTGACATGCTGAGTCTCTGGGAAAGCAGAGATCACCAAAGCTGTTGTGCCTGTGGATAGGCTGCAGAGGGATAGTGAAAAACTGCATTAGTTTTCAGGGCTGGCACCTTCCCTGTGGGAGAAGGAGCCGTAAGTTTGCCTTTTCAGAAAAAAGCTTCTGCCGAGAGCGAGCACCGTGACATGCTGAGTCTCTGGGAAAGCAGAGATCCCCAAAGCTGTTGTGCCTGTGGATAGGCTGCAGAGGGATAGTGAAAAACTGCATTAGTTTTCAGGGCTGGCACCTTCCCTGTGGGAGAAGGAGCCGTAAGTTTGCCTTTTCAGAAAAAAGCTTCTGCCGAGAGCGAGCACCGTGACATGTTGAGTGTCTGGGAAAGCAGAGATCCCCAGTGCTGTTGCGGCTATAGATAGGCTGCAGAGGGATAGTGAAGACCAGCAAGATCTTTCAGGGCTGGCACCTTCCTTGTGGGAGAAGGAGCCGTAAGTTTGCCTTCTCAGAAAAAAGCTTCTGCCGAGAGCGAGCACCGTGACATGCTGAGTCTCTGGGAAAGCAGAGATCCCCAAAGCTGTTGTGCCTGTGGATAGGCTGCAGAGGGATAGTGAATACCAGCAAGATTTTTCAGGGCTGGCACCTTCCCTGTGGGAGAAGGAGCCGTAAGTTTGCCTTTTCAGAAAAAGGCTCTGGCGAGAGTGAGCACCGTGACATGCTGAGTCTCTGGGAAAGCAGAGATCCCCAAAGCTGTTGTGCCTGTGGATAGGCTGCAGAGGGATAGTGAAAAACTGCATTAGTTTTCAGGGCTGGCACCTTCCCTGTGGGAGAAGGAGCCGTAAGTTTGCCTTTTCAGAAAAAAGCTTCTGCCGAGAGCGAGCACCGTGACATGCTGAGTCTCTGGGAAAGCAGAGATCCCAAAAGCTGTTGTGCCTGTGGATAGGCTGCAGAGGGATAGTGAAAAACTGCATTAGTTTTCAGGGCTGGCACCTTCCCTGTGGGAGAAGGAGCCGTAAGTTTGCCTTTTCAGAAAAAAGCTTCTGCCGAGAGCGAGCACCGTGACATGCTGAGTCTCTGGGAAAGCAGAGATCCCAAAAGCTGTTGTGCCTGTGGATAGGCTGCAGAGGGATAGTGAAAAACTGCATTAGTTTTCAGGGCTGGCACCTTCCCTGTGGGAGAAGGAGCCGTAAGTTTGCCTTTTCAGAAAAAAGCTTCTGCCGAGAGCGAGCACCGTGACATGCTGAGTCTCTGGGAAAGCAGAGATCCCCAAAGCTGTTGTGCCTGTGGATAGGCTGCAGAGGGATAGTGAAAAACTGCATTAGTTTTCAGGGCTGGCACCTTCCCTGTGGGAGAAGGAGCCGTAAGTTTGCCTTTTCAGAAAAAAGCTTCTGCCGAGAGCGAGCACCGTGACATGCTGAGTCTCTGGGAAAGCAGAGATCCCCAAAGCTGTTGTGCCTGTGGATAGGCTGCAGAGGGATAGTGAAAAACTGCATTAGTTTTCAGGGCTGGCACCTTCCCTGTGGGAGAAGGAGCCGTAAGTTTGCCTTCTCAGAAAAAAGCTTCTGCCGAGAGCGAGCACCGTGACATGCTGAGTCTCTGGGAAAGCAGAGATCCCCAAAGCTGTTGTGCCTGTGGATAGGCTGCAGAGGGATAGTGAAAAACTGCATTAGTTTTCAGGGCTGGCACCTTCCCTGTGGGAGAAGGAGCCGTAAGTTTGCCTTTTCAGAAAAAAGCTTCTGCCGAGAGCGAGCACCGTGACATGCTGAGTCTCTGGGAAAGCAGAGATCCCAAAAGCTGTTGTGCCTGTGGATAGGCTGCAGAGGGATAGTGAAAAACTGCATTAGTTTTCAGGGCTGGCACCTTCCCTGTGGGAGAAGGAGCCGTAAGTTTGCCTTTTCAGAAAAAAGCTTCTGCCGAGAGCGAGCACCGTGACATGCTGAGTCTCTGGGAAAGCAGAGATCCCCAAAGCTGTTGTGCCTGTGGATAGGCTGCAGAGGGATAGTGAAAAACTGCATTAGTTTTCAGGGCTGGCACCTTCCCTGTGGGAGAAGGAGACTTAAGTTTGCCTTTTCAGAAACAGGCTTCTGCCGAGAACGAGCACCGTGACATGCTGAGTCTCTGGGAAAGCAGAGATCCCCAGTGCTGTTGCGGCTATAGATAGGCTGCAGAGGGATAGTGAAGACCAGCAAGATCTTTCAGGGCTAGCACCTTCCTTGTGGGAGAAGCAGCCGTAAGTTTGCCTTTTCAGAAAAAAGCTTCTGCCGAGAACGAGCACCGTGACATGCTGAGTCTCTGGGAAAGCAGAGATCCCCAGTGCTGTTGTTCCTGTGGATAGGCTGCAGAGGGATAGTGAATACCAGCAAGATCTTTCAGGGCTGGCACCTTCCTTGTGGGAGAAGGAGACTTAAGTTTGCCTTTTCAGAAACAGGCTTCTGCCGAGAACGAGCACCGTGACATGCTGAGTCTCTGGGAAAGCAGAGATCCCCAGTGCTGTTGCGGCTATAGATAGGCTGCAGAGGGATAGTGAAGACCAGCAAGATCTTTCAGGGCTAGCACCTTCCTTGTGGGAGAAGCAGCCGTAAGTTTGCCTTTTCAGAAAAAAGCTTCTGCCGAGAACGAGCACCGTGACATGCTGAGTCTCTGGGAAAGCAGAGATCCCCAGTGCTGTTGTGCCTGTGGATAGGCTGCAGAGGGATAGTGAAGACCAGCAAGATCTTTCAGGGCTGGCACCTTCCTTGTGGGAGAAGGAGCCAGACGTTTGCCTTTTCAGAAAAAAGCTTCTGCCGAGAACGAGCACCGTGACATGCTGAGTCTCCGGGAAAGCAAGGATCCCCAGTGCTGTTGTGCCTGTGGATAGGCTGCAGAGGGATAGTGAAGACCAGCAAGATCTTTCAGGGCTGGCACCTTCCTTGTGGGAGAAGGAGCCAGACGTTTGCCTTTTCAGAAAAAAGCTTCTGCCGAGAACGAGCACCGTGACATGCTGAGTCTCCGGGAAAGCAGGGATCCCCAGTGCTGTTGTGCCTGTGGATAGGCTGCAGAGGGATAGTGAAGAACAGCAAGATCTTTCAGGGCTGGCACCTTCCTTGTGGGAGAAGGAGCCGTAAGTTTGCCTTTTCAGAAAAAGCTTCTGGCGAGAACGAGCACTGTGACATACTGAGTCTCTGGGAAAGCAGAGATCCCCAGTGCTGTTGTGCCTGTGGATAGGATGCAGGCGGATAGTGAAGACCAGCAAGATCTTTCAGGGCTGGCACCTTCCTTGTGGGAGAAGCAGCCGTAAGTTTGCCTTTTCAGAAAAAAGCTTCTGCCGAGAACGAGCACCGTGACATGCTGAGTCTCTGGGAAAGCAGAGATCCCCAATGCTGTTGCGGCTAAAGATAGGCTGCAGAGGGATAGTGAAGACCAGCAAGATCTTTCAGGGCTGGCACCTTCCTTGTGGGAGAAGGAGCCAGACGTTTGCCTTTTCAGAAAAAAGCTTCTGCCGAGAACGAGCACCGTGACATGCTGAGTCTCTGGGAAAGCAGAGATCCCCAGTGCTGTTGCGGCTATAGATAGGCTGCAGAAGGATAGTGAAAACCAGCAAGATCTTTCAGGGCTGGCACCTTCCTTGTGGGAGAAGCAGCCGTAAGTTTGCCTTTTCAGAAAAAAGCTTCTGCCGAGAACGAGCACCGTGACATGCTGAGTCTCTGGGAAAGCAGAGATCCCCAATGCTGTTGCGGCTAAAGATAGGCTGCAGAGGGATAGTGAATACCAGCAAGATCTTTCAGGGCTGGAAGCTTCCTTGTGGGAGAAGGAGCCATAAGTTTGCCTTTTCAGAAAAAGCTTCTGCCGAGAGTGAGCACCGTGACATGCTGAGTCTCTGGGAAAGCAGAGATCCCCAGTGCTGTTGTTCCTGTGGATAGGCTGCAGAGGGATAGTGAATACCAGCAAGATCTTTCAGGGCTGGCACATTCCTTGTGGGAGAAGGAGACTTAAGTTTGCCTTTTCAGAAACAGGCTTCTGCCGAGAGCGAGCACCGTGACATGCTGAGTCTCTGGGAAAGCAGAGATCCCCAGTGCTGTTGCGGCTATAGATAGGCTGCAGAGGGATAGTGAAGACCAGCAAGATCTTTCAGGGCTAGCACCTTCCTTGTGGGAGAAGCAGCCGTAAGTTTGCCTTTTCAGAAAAAAGCTTCTGCCGAGAACGAGCACCGTGACATGCTGAGTCTCTGGGAAAGCAGAGATCCCCAATGCTGTTGCGGCTAAAGATAGGCTGCAGAGGGATAGTGAAGAACAGGAAGATCTTTCAGGGCTGGCATCTTCCTTGTGGGAGAAGGAGCCCTAAGTTTGCCTTTTCAGAAAAAAGCTTCTGCCGAGAACGAGCACCGTGACATGCTGAGTCTCTGGGAAAGCAGAGATCCCCAAAGCTGTTGTGCCTGTGGATAGGCTGCAGAGGGATAGTGAAGACCAGCAAGATCTTTCAGGGCTGGCACCTTCCTTGTGGGAGAAGGAGCCAGACGTTTGCCTTTTCAGAAAAAGGCTTCTGCCGAGAACGAGCACCGTGACATGCTGAGTCTCCGGGAAAGCAGGGATCCCCAATGCTGTTGTGCCTGTGGATAGGCTGCATGGGGATAGTGAAGACCTGCATTAGCTTTCCGGGCTGGCAGCTTCCTTGTGGGAGAAGGAGCCAGACGTTTGCCTTTTCAGAAAAAGCTTCTGGCGAGAACGAGCACTGTGACATACTGACTCTGGGAAAGCAGAGATCCCCAGTGCTGTTGTGCCTGTGGATAGGATGCAGGCGGATAGTGAAGACCAGCAAGATCTTTCAGGGCTGGCACCTTCCTTGTGGGAGAAGGAGCCATAAGTTTGCCTTTTCAGAAAAAGGCTTCTGCCGAGAGCGAGCACCTTGACATGTTGAGTCTCTGGGAAAGCAGAGATCCCCAGTGCTGTTGCGGCTATAGATAGGCTGCAGAGGGATAGTGAAAACCAGCAAGATCTTTCAGGGTTGGCACCTTCCTTGTGGGAGAAGCAGCCGTAAGTTTGCCTTTTCAGAAAAAAGCTTCTGCCGAGAACGAGCACCGTGACATGCTGAGTCTCTGGGAAAGCAGAGATCCCCAGTGCTGTTGCGGCTATAGATAGGCTGTAGAGGGATAGTGAAATCCAGCAAGATCTTTCAGGGCTGGCACCTTCCTTGTGGGAGAAGGAGCCGTAAGTTTGCCTTTTCAGAAAAAGGCTTCTGCCGAGAACGAGCACCGTGACATGCTGAGTCTCTGGGAAAGCAGAGATCCCCAAAGCTGTTGTGCCTGTGGATGGGCTGCAGAGGGATAGTGAAGACCAGCAAGATCTTTCAGGGCTAGCACCTTCCTTGTGGGAGAAGCAGCCGTAAGTTTGCCTTTTCAGAAAAAACTTCTGCCGAGAACGAGCACCGTGACATGCTGAGTCTCTGGGAAAGCAGAGATCCCCAATGCTGTTGCGGCTATAGATAGGCTGCAGAGGGATAGTGAAGACCAGCAAGATCTTTCAGGGCTGGCACCTTCCTTGTGGGAGAAGGAGACATAAGTTTGCCTTTTCAGAAAAAGGCTTCTGCCGAGAACGAGCACCGTGACATGCTGAGTCTCTGGGAAAGCAGAGATCCCCAGTGCTGTTGCGGCTATAGATAGGCTGCAGGCGGATAGTGAAGACCAGCAAGATCTTTCAGGGCTAGCACCTTCCTTGTGGGAGAAGCAGCCGTAAGTTTGCCTTTTCAGAAAAAAGCTTCTGCCGAGAACGAGCACCGTGACATGCTGAGTCTCTGGGAAAGCAGAGATCCCCAATGCTGTTGCGGCTATAGATAGGCTGCAGAGGGATAGTGAAGAACAGCAAGATCTTTCAGGGCTGGCACCTTCCTTGTGGGAGAAGGAGCCGTAAGTTTGCCTTTTCAGAAAAAAGCTTCTGCCGAGAACGAGCACCGTGACATGCTGAGTCTCTGGGAAAGCAGAGATCCCCAATGCTGTTGCGGCTAAAGATAGGCTGCAGAGGGATAGTGAAATCCAGCAAGATCTTTCAGGGCTGGCACCTTCCTTGTGGGAGAAGGAGCCGTAAGTTTGCCTTTTCAGAAAAAAGCTTCTGCCGAGAACGAGCACCGTGACATGCTGAGTCTCTGGGAAAGCAGAGATCCCCAAAGCTGTTGTGCCTGTGGATAGGCTGCAGAGGGATAGTGAAGACCAGCAAGATCTTTCAGGGCTGGCACCTTCCTTGTGGGAGAAGGAGCCGTAAGTTTGCCTTTTCAGAAAAAAGCTTCTGCCGAGAACGAGCACCGTGACATGCTGAGTCTCCGGGAAAGCAGGGATCCCCAATGCTGTTGTGCCTTTGGATAGGCTGCATGGGGATAGTGAAAACCAGCAAGATCTTTCAGGGCTAGCACCTTCCTTGTGGGAGAAGCAGCCGTAAGTTTGCCTTTTCAGAAAAAAGCTTCTGCCGAGAACGAGCACCGTGACATGCTGAGTCTCTGGGAAAGCAGAGATCCCCAGTGCTGTTGCGGCTATAGATAGGCTGCAGAGGGATAGTGAAATCCAGCAAGATCTTTCAGGGCTGGCACCTTCCTTGTGGGAGAAGGAGCCGTAAGTTTG
This sequence comes from Astur gentilis, assembly GCF_929443795.1. NCBI lineage: Eukaryota > Metazoa > Chordata > Aves > Accipitriformes > Accipitridae > Astur > Astur gentilis. Next base: position 8,328,013 of record NC_064908.1, read on the forward strand.
CCTTTTCAGAAAAAAGCTTCTGCCGAGAACGAGCACCGTGACATGCTGAGTCTCTGGGAAAGCAGAGATCCCCAAAGCTGTTGTGCCTGTGGATGGGCTGCAGAGGGATAGTGAAGACCAGCAAGATCTTTCAGGGCTAGCACCTTCCTTGTGGGAGAAGCAGCCGTAAGTTTGCCTTTTCAGAAAAAACTTCTGCCGAGAACGAGCACCGTGACATGCTGAGTCTCTGGGAAAGCAGAGATCCCCAATGCTGTTGCGGCTAAAGATAGGCTGCAGAGGGATAGTGAAGACCAGCAAGATCTTTCAGGGCTGGCACCTTCCTTGTGGGAGAAGGAGACATAAGTTTGCCTTTTCAGAAAAAGGCTTCTGCCGAGAACGAGCACCGTGACATGCTGAGTCTCTGGGAAAGCAGAGATCCCCAGTGCTGTTGCGGCTATAGATAGGCTGCAGGCGGATAGTGAAGACCAGCAAGATCTTTCAGGGCTAGCACCTTCCTTGTGGGAGAAGCAGCCGTAAGTTTGCCTTTTCAGAAAAAAGCTTCTGCCGAGAACGAGCACCGTGACATGCTGAGTGTCTGGGAAAGCAGAGATCCCCAATGCTGTTGCGGCTATAGATAGGCTGCAGAGGGATAGTGAAGAACAGCAAGATCTTTCAGGGCTGGCACCTTCCTTGTGGGAGAAGGAGCCGTAAGTTTGCCTTTTCAGAAAAAAGCTTCTGCCGAGAACGAGCACCGTGACATGCTGAGTCTCTGGGAAAGCAGAGATCCCCAATGCTGTTGCGGCTAAAGATAGGCTGCAGAGGGATAGTGAAGACCAGCAAGATCTTTCAGGGCTGGCACCTTCCTTGTGGGAGAAGGAGCCGTAAGTTTGCCTTTTCAGAAAAAAGCTTCTGCCGAGAACGAGCACCGTGACATGCTGAGTCTCTGGGAAAGCAGAGATCCCCAAAGCTGTTGTGCCTGTGGATAGGCTGCAGAGGGATAGTGAAGACCAGCAAGATCTTTCAGGGCTGGCACCTTCCTTGTGGGAGAAGGAGCCGTAAGTTTGCCTTTTCAGAAAAAAGCTTCTGCCGAGAACGAGCACCGTGACATGCTGAGTCTCCGGGAAAGCAGGGATCCCCAATGCTGTTGTGCCTTTGGATAGGCTGCATGGGGATAGTGAAAACCAGCAAGATCTTTCAGGGCTAGCACCTTCCTTGTGGGAGAAGCAGCCGTAAGTTTGCCTTTTCAGAAAAAAGCTTCTGCCGAGAACGAGCACCGTGACATGCTGAGTCTCTGGGAAAGCAGAGATCCCCAATGCTGTTGCGGCTAAAGATAGGCTGCAGAGGGATAGTGAAGACCAGCAAGATCTTTCAGGGCTGGCACCTTCCTTGTGGGAGAAGGAGCCGTAAGTTTGCCTTTTCAGAAAAAAGCTTCTGCCGAGAACGAGCACCGTGACATGCTGAGTCTCCGGGAAAGCAGGGATCCCCAGTGCTGTTGTGCCTGTGGATAGGCTGCAGAGGGATAGTGAAGACCAGCAAGATCTTTCAGGGCTGGCACCTTCCTTGTGGGAGAAGGAGCCAGACGTTTGCCTTTTCAGAAAAAAGCTTCTGCCGAGAACGAGCACCGTGACATGCTGAGTCTCCGGGAAAGCAGAGATCCCCAATGCTGTTGTGCCTGTGGATAGGCTGCATGGGGATAGTGAAGACCTGCATTAGCTTTCCGGGCTGGCAGCTTCCTTGTGGGAGAAGGAGCCAGACGTTTGCCTTTTCAGAAAAAGCTTCTGGCGAGAACGAGCACTGTGACATACTGAGTCTCTGGGAAAGCAGAGATCCCCAGTGCTGTTGTGCCTGTGGATAGGATGCAGGCGGATAGTGAAGACCAGCAAGATCTTTCAGGGCTGGCTCCTTCCTTGTGGGAGAAGGAGCCGTAAGTTTGCCTTTTCAGAAAAAAGCTTCTGCCGAGAGCGAGCACCGTGACATGTTGAGTGTCTGGGAAAGCAGAGATCCCCAGTGCTGTTGCGGCTATAGATAGGCTGCAGAGGGATAGTGAAGACCAGCGAGATCTTTCAGGGCTGGCACCTTCCTTGTGGGAGAAGCAGCCGTAAGTTTGCCTTTTCAGAAAAAAGCTTCTGCCGAGAACGAGCACCGTGACATGCTGAGTCTCTGGGAAAGCAGAGATCCCCAATGCTGTTGCGGCTAAAGATAGGCTGCAGAGTGATAGTGAAGACCAGCAAGATCTTTCAGGGCTGGCACCTTCCTTGTGGGAGAAGGAGACGTAATTTTGCCTTTTCAGAAAAAGGCTTCTGCCGAGAACGAGCACCGTGACATGCTGAGTCTCTGGGAAAGCTGAGATCCCCAGTGCTGTTGCCGCTATAGATAGGCTGCAGAGGGATAGTGAAATCCAGCAAGATCTTTCAGGGCTGGCACCTTCCTTGTGGGAGAAGCAGCCGTAAGTTTGCCTTTTCAGAAAAAAGCTTCTGCCGAGAACGAGCACCGTGACATGCTGAGTCTCCGGGAAAGCAGGGATCCCCAGTGCTGTTGTGCCTGTGGATAGGCTGCAGAGGGATAGTGAAGACCAGCAAGATCTTTCAGGGCTGGCACCTTCCTTGTGGGAGAAGGAGCCAGACGTTTGCCTTTTCAGAAAAAAGCTTCTGCCGAGAACGAGCACCGTGACATGCTGAGTCTCCGGGAAAGCAGGGATCCCCAGTGCTGTTGTGCCTGTGGATAGGCTGCAGAGGGATAGTGAAGAACAGCAAGATCTTTCAGGGCTGGCACCTTCCTTGTGGGAGAAGGAGCCGTAAGTTTGCCTTTTCAGAAAAAGGCTTCTGCCGAGAACGAGCACCGTGACATGCTGAGTCTCTGGGAAAGCAGAGATCCCCAATGCTGTTGCGGCTAAAGATAGGCTGCAGAGGGATAGTGAAGACCAGCAAGATCTTTCAGGGCTGGCACCTTCCTTGTGGGAGAAGGAGCCAGACGTTTGCCTTTTCAGAAAAAAGCTTCTGCCGAGAACGAGCACCGTGACATGCTGAGTCTCCGGGAAAGCAGGGATCCCCAATGCTGTTGTGCCTGTGGATAGGCGGCATGGGGATAGTGAAAACCAGCAAGATCTTTCAGGGCTAGCACCTTCCTTGTGGGAGAAGCAGCCGTAAGTTTGCCTTTTCAGAAAAAAGCTTCTGCCGAGAGCGAGCACCGTGACATGCTGAGTCTCTGGGAAAGCAGAGATCCCCAATGCTGTTGCGGCTAAAGATAGGCTGCACAGGGATAGTGAAGAACAGCAAGATCTTTCAGGGCTGGCACCTTCCTTGTGGGAGAAGGAGCCGTAAGTTTGCCTTTTCAGAAAAAAGCTTCTGCCGAGAACGAGCACCGTGACATGCTGAGTCTCCGGGAAAGCAGGGATCCTCAGTGCTGTTGTGCCTGTGGATAGGCTGCAGAGGGATAGTGAAGACCAGCAAGATCTTTCAGGGCTGGCACCTTCCTTGTGGGAGAAGGAGCCAGACGTTTGCCTTTTCAGAAAAAAGCTTCTGCCGAGAACGAGCACCGTGACATGCTGAGTCTCCGGGAAAGCAGGGATCCCCAATGCTGTTGTGCCTGTGGATAGGCTGCATGGGGATAGTGAAGACCTGCATTAGCTTTCCGGGCTGGCAGCTTCCTTGTGGGAGAAGGAGCCAGACGTTTGCCTTTTCAGAAAAAGGTTCTGGCGAGAACGAGCACTGTGACATACTGAGTCTCTGGGAAAGCAGAGATCCCCAGTGCTGTTGTGCCTGTGGATAGGATGCAGGCGGATAGTGAAGACCAGCAAGATCTTTCAGGGCTGGCACCTTCCTTGTGGGAGAAGGAGCCAGACGTTTGCCTTTTCAGAAAAAGGCTTCTGCCGAGAACGAGCACCGTGACATGCTGAGTCTCTGGGAAAGCAGAGATCCCCAGTGCTGTTGCGGCTATAGATAGGCTGCAGAGGGATAGTGAAAACCAGCAAGATCTTTCAGGGCTGGCACCTTCCTTGTGGGAGAAGCAGCCGTAAGTTTGCCTTTTCAGAAAAAAGCTTCTGCCGAGAACGAGCACCGTGACATGCTGAGTCTCTGGGAAAGCAGAGATCCCCAATGCTGTTGCGGCTAAAGATAGGCTGCAGAGGGATAGTGAAGAACAGCAAGATCTTTCAGGGCTGGCACCTTCCTTGTGGGAGAAGGAGACATAAGTTTGCCTTTTCAGAAAAAGGCTTCTGCCGAGAACGAGCACCGTGACATGCTGAGTCTCTGGGAAAGCAGAGATCCCCAGTGCTGTTGCGGCTATAGATAGGCTGCAGAGGGATAGTGAAGACCAGCAAGATCTTTCAGGGCTAGAACCTTCCTTGTGGGAGAAGCAGCCGTAAGTTTGCCTTTTCAGAAAAAAGCTTCTGCCGAGAACGAGCACTGTGACATGCTGAGTCTCTGGGAAAGCAGAGATCCCCAATGCTGTTGCGGCTAAAGATAGGCTGCAGAGGGATAGTGAAGAACAGCAAGATCTTTCAGGGCTGGCACCTTACTTGTGGGAGAAGGAGCCGTAAGTTTGCCTTTTCAGAAAAAGCTTCTGGCGAGAACGAGCACTGTGACATACTGAGTCTCTGGGAAAGCAGAGATCCCCAAAGCTGTTGTGCCTGTGGATAGGCTGCAGAGGGATAGTGAAGACCAGCAAGATCTTTCAGGGCTGGCACCTTCCTTGTGGGAGAAGGAGCCAGACGTTTGCCTTTTCAGAAAAAAGCTTCTGCCGAGAACGAGCACCGTGACATGCTGAGTCTCCGGGAAAGCAGGGATCCCCAGTGCTGTTGTGCCTGTGGATAGGCTGCAGAGGGATAGTGAAGAACAGCAAGATCTTTCAGGGCTGGCACCTTCCTTGTGGGAGAAGGAGCCGTAAGTTTGCCTTTTCAGAAAAAGCTTCTGGCGAGAACGAGCACTGTGACATACTGAGTCTCTGGGAAAGCAGAGATCCCCAGTGCTGTTGTGCCTGTGGATAGGATGCAGGCGGATAGTGAAGACCAGCAAGATCTTTCAGGGCTGGCACCTTCCTTGTGGGAGAAGGAGACATAGGTTTGCCTTTTCAGAAAAAGGCTTCTGCCGAGAACGAGCACCGTGACATGCTGAGTCTCTGGGAAAGCAGAGATCCCCATTGCTGTTGCCGCTATAGATAGGCTGCAGAGGGATAGTGAAATCCAGCAAGATCTTTCAGGGCTGGCACCTTCCTTGTGGGAGAAGCAGCCGTAAGTTTGCCTTTTCAGAAAAAAGCTTCTGCCAAGAACGAGCACCGTGACATGCTGAGTCTCCGGGAAAGCAGGGATCCCCAGTGCTGTTGTGCCTGTGGATAGGCTGCAGAGGGATAGTGAAGAGCAGCAAGATCTTTCAGGGCTGGCACCTTCCTTGTGGGAGAAGGAGCCAGACGTTTGCCTTTTCAGAAAAAAGCTTCTGCCGAGAACGAGCACCGTGACATGCTGAGTCTCTGGGAAAGCAGAGATCCCCAATGCTGTTGCGGCTAAAGATAGGCTGCAGAGGGATAGTGAAGAACAGCAAGATCTTTCAGGGCTGGCACCTTCCTTGTGGGAGAAGGAGCCCTAAGTTTGCCTTTTCAGAAAAAGCTTCTGGCGAGAACGAGCACCGTGACATGCTGAGTCTCTGGGAAAGCAGAGATCCCCAATGCTGTTGCGGCTAAAGATAGGCTGCAGAGGGATACTGAGGACCAGCAAGATCTTTCAGGGCTGGCACCTTCCTTGTGGGAGAAGGAGCCAGACGTTTGCCTTTTCAGAAAAAAGCTTCTGCCGAGAACGAGCACCGTGACATGCTGAGTCTCCGGGAAAGCAGGGATCCCCAATGCTGTTGTGCCTGTGGATAGGCTGCATGGGGATAGTGAAGACCTGCATTAGCTTTCAGGGCTGGCAGCTTCCTTGTGGGAGAAGGAGCCCTAAGTTTGCCTTTTCAGAAAAAGCTTCTGGCGAGAACGAGCTCTGTGACATACTGAGTCTCTGGGAAAGCAGAGATCCCCAGTGCTGTTGTGCCTGTGGATAGGATGCAGGCGGATAGTGAAGACCAGCAAGATCTTTCAGGGCTGGCACCTTCCTTGTGGGAGAAGGAGACATAGGTTTGCCTTTTCAGAAAAAGGCTTCTGCCGAGAACGAGCACCGTGACATGCTGAGTCTCTGGGAAAGCAGAGATCCCCAGTGCTGTTGCGGCTATAGATAGGCTGCAGAGGGATAGTGAAAACCAGCAAGATCTTTCAGAGCTGGCACCTTCCTTGTGGGAGAAGCAGCCGTAAGTTTGCCTTTTCAGAAAAAAGCTTCTGCCGAGAACGAGCACCGTGACATGCTGAGTCTCTGGGAAAGCAGAGATCCCCAATGCTGTTGCGGCTAAAGATAGGCTGCAGAGGGATAGTGAAGAACAGCAAGATCTTTCAGGGCTGGCACCTTCCTTGTGGGAGAAGGAGCCGTAAGTTTGCCTTTTCAGAAAAAAGCTTCTGCCGAGAACGAGCACCGTGACATGCTGAGTCTCTGGGAAAGCAGAGATCCCCAGTGCTGTTGTGCCTGTGGATAGGCTGCAGAGGGATAGTGAAGAGCAGCAAGATCTTTCAGGGCTGGCACCTTCCTTGTGGGAGAAGGAGCCGTAAGTTTGCCTTTTCAGAAAAAAGCTTCTGCCGAGAACGAGCACCGTGACATGCTGAGTCTCCGGGAAAGCAGGGATCCCCAATGCTGTTGTGCCTGTGGATAGGCTGCATGGGGATAGTGAAGACCTGCATTAGCTTTCCAGGCTGGCAGCTTCCTTGTGGGAGAAGGAGACGTAAGTTTGCCTTTTCAGAAAAAGGCTTCTGCCGAGAACGAGCACCGTGACATGCTGAGTCTCTGGGAAAGCAGAGATCCCCAAAGCTGTTGTGCCTGTGGATAGGCTGCAGAGGGATAGTGAATACCAGCAAGATTTTTCAGGGCTGGCACCTTCCCTGTGGGAGAAGGAGCCGTAAGTTTGCCTTTTCAGAAAAAGGCTCTGGCGAGAGTGAGCACCGTGACATGCTGAGTCTCTGGGAAAGCAGAGATCCCCAAAGCTGTTGTGCCTGTGGATAGGCTGCAGAGGGATAGTGAAAAACTGCATTAGTTTTCAGGGCTGGCACCTTCCCTGTGGGAGAAGGAGCCGTAAGTTTGCCTTTTCAGAAAAAAGCTTCTGCCGAGAGCGAGCACCGTGACATGCTGAGTCTCTGGGAAAGCAGAGATCCCAAAAGCTGTTGTGCCTGTGGATAGGCTGCAGAGGGATAGTGAAAAACTGCATTAGTTTTCAGGGCTGGCACCTTCCCTGTGGGAGAAGGAGCCGTAAGTTTGCCTTTTCAGAAAAAAGCTTCTGCCGAGAGCGAGCACCGTGACATGCTGAGTCTCTGGGAAAGCAGAGATCCCAAAAGCTGTTGTGCCTGTGGATAGGCTGCAGAGGGATAGTGAAAAACTGCATTAGTTTTCAGGGCTGGCACCTTCCCTGTGGGAGAAGGAGCCGTAAGTTTGCCTTTTCAGAAAAAAGCTTCTGCCGAGAGCGAGCACCGTGACATGCTGAGTCTCTGGGAAAGCAGAGATCCCCAAAGCTGTTGTGCCTGTGGATAGGCTGCAGAGGGATAGTGAAAAACTGCATTAGTTTTCAGGGCTGGCACCTTCCCTGTGGGAGAAGGAGCCGTAAGTTTGCCTTTTCAGAAAAAAGCTTCTGCCGAGAGCGAGCACCGTGACATGCTGAGTCTCTGGGAAAGCAGAGATCCCCAAAGCTGTTGTGCCTGTGGATAGGCTGCAGAGGGATAGTGAAAAACTGCATTAGTTTTCAGGGCTGGCACCTTCCCTGTGGGAGAAGGAGCCGTAAGTTTGCCTTCTCAGAAAAAAGCTTCTGCCGAGAGCGAGCACCGTGACATGCTGAGTCTCTGGGAAAGCAGAGATCCCCAAAGCTGTTGTGCCTGTGGATAGGCTGCAGAGGGATAGTGAAAAACTGCATTAGTTTTCAGGGCTGGCACCTTCCCTGTGGGAGAAGGAGCCGTAAGTTTGCCTTTTCAGAAAAAAGCTTCTGCCGAGAGCGAGCACCGTGACATGCTGAGTCTCTGGGAAAGCAGAGATCCCAAAAGCTGTTGTGCCTGTGGATAGGCTGCAGAGGGATAGTGAAAAACTGCATTAGTTTTCAGGGCTGGCACCTTCCCTGTGGGAGAAGGAGCCGTAAGTTTGCCTTTTCAGAAAAAAGCTTCTGCCGAGAGCGAGCACCGTGACATGCTGAGTCTCTGGGAAAGCAGAGATCCCCAAAGCTGTTGTGCCTGTGGATAGGCTGCAGAGGGATAGTGAAAAACTGCATTAGTTTTCAGGGCTGGCACCTTCCCTGTGGGAGAAGGAGACTTAAGTTTGCCTTTTCAGAAACAGGCTTCTGCCGAGAACGAGCACCGTGACATGCTGAGTCTCTGGGAAAGCAGAGATCCCCAGTGCTGTTGCGGCTATAGATAGGCTGCAGAGGGATAGTGAAGACCAGCAAGATCTTTCAGGGCTAGCACCTTCCTTGTGGGAGAAGCAGCCGTAAGTTTGCCTTTTCAGAAAAAAGCTTCTGCCGAGAACGAGCACCGTGACATGCTGAGTCTCTGGGAAAGCAGAGATCCCCAGTGCTGTTGTTCCTGTGGATAGGCTGCAGAGGGATAGTGAATACCAGCAAGATCTTTCAGGGCTGGCACCTTCCTTGTGGGAGAAGGAGACTTAAGTTTGCCTTTTCAGAAACAGGCTTCTGCCGAGAACGAGCACCGTGACATGCTGAGTCTCTGGGAAAGCAGAGATCCCCAGTGCTGTTGCGGCTATAGATAGGCTGCAGAGGGATAGTGAAGACCAGCAAGATCTTTCAGGGCTAGCACCTTCCTTGTGGGAGAAGCAGCCGTAAGTTTGCCTTTTCAGAAAAAAGCTTCTGCCGAGAACGAGCACCGTGACATGCTGAGTCTCTGGGAAAGCAGAGATCCCCAGTGCTGTTGTGCCTGTGGATAGGCTGCAGAGGGATAGTGAAGACCAGCAAGATCTTTCAGGGCTGGCACCTTCCTTGTGGGAGAAGGAGCCAGACGTTTGCCTTTTCAGAAAAAAGCTTCTGCCGAGAACGAGCACCGTGACATGCTGAGTCTCCGGGAAAGCAAGGATCCCCAGTGCTGTTGTGCCTGTGGATAGGCTGCAGAGGGATAGTGAAGACCAGCAAGATCTTTCAGGGCTGGCACCTTCCTTGTGGGAGAAGGAGCCAGACGTTTGCCTTTTCAGAAAAAAGCTTCTGCCGAGAACGAGCACCGTGACATGCTGAGTCTCCGGGAAAGCAGGGATCCCCAGTGCTGTTGTGCCTGTGGATAGGCTGCAGAGGGATAGTGAAGAACAGCAAGATCTTTCAGGGCTGGCACCTTCCTTGTGGGAGAAGGAGCCGTAAGTTTGCCTTTTCAGAAAAAGCTTCTGGCGAGAACGAGCACTGTGACATACTGAGTCTCTGGGAAAGCAGAGATCCCCAGTGCTGTTGTGCCTGTGGATAGGATGCAGGCGGATAGTGAAGACCAGCAAGATCTTTCAGGGCTGGCACCTTCCTTGTGGGAGAAGCAGCCGTAAGTTTGCCTTTTCAGAAAAAAGCTTCTGCCGAGAACGAGCACCGTGACATGCTGAGTCTCTGGGAAAGCAGAGATCCCCAATGCTGTTGCGGCTAAAGATAGGCTGCAGAGGGATAGTGAAGACCAGCAAGATCTTTCAGGGCTGGCACCTTCCTTGTGGGAGAAGGAGCCAGACGTTTGCCTTTTCAGAAAAAAGCTTCTGCCGAGAACGAGCACCGTGACATGCTGAGTCTCTGGGAAAGCAGAGATCCCCAGTGCTGTTGCGGCTATAGATAGGCTGCAGAAGGATAGTGAAAACCAGCAAGATCTTTCAGGGCTGGCACCTTCCTTGTGGGAGAAGCAGCCGTAAGTTTGCCTTTTCAGAAAAAAGCTTCTGCCGAGAACGAGCACCGTGACATGCTGAGTCTCTGGGAAAGCAGAGATCCCCAATGCTGTTGCGGCTAAAGATAGGCTGCAGAGGGATAGTGAATACCAGCAAGATCTTTCAGGGCTGGAAGCTTCCTTGTGGGAGAAGGAGCCATAAGTTTGCCTTTTCAGAAAAAGCTTCTGCCGAGAGTGAGCACCGTGACATGCTGAGTCTCTGGGAAAGCAGAGATCCCCAGTGCTGTTGTTCCTGTGGATAGGCTGCAGAGGGATAGTGAATACCAGCAAGATCTTTCAGGGCTGGCACATTCCTTGTGGGAGAAGGAGACTTAAGTTTGCCTTTTCAGAAACAGGCTTCTGCCGAGAGCGAGCACCGTGACATGCTGAGTCTCTGGGAAAGCAGAGATCCCCAGTGCTGTTGCGGCTATAGATAGGCTGCAGAGGGATAGTGAAGACCAGCAAGATCTTTCAGGGCTAGCACCTTCCTTGTGGGAGAAGCAGCCGTAAGTTTGCCTTTTCAGAAAAAAGCTTCTGCCGAGAACGAGCACCGTGACATGCTGAGTCTCTGGGAAAGCAGAGATCCCCAATGCTGTTGCGGCTAAAGATAGGCTGCAGAGGGATAGTGAAGAACAGGAAGATCTTTCAGGGCTGGCATCTTCCTTGTGGGAGAAGGAGCCCTAAGTTTGCCTTTTCAGAAAAAAGCTTCTGCCGAGAACGAGCACCGTGACATGCTGAGTCTCTGGGAAAGCAGAGATCCCCAAAGCTGTTGTGCCTGTGGATAGGCTGCAGAGGGATAGTGAAGACCAGCAAGATCTTTCAGGGCTGGCACCTTCCTTGTGGGAGAAGGAGCCAGACGTTTGCCTTTTCAGAAAAAGGCTTCTGCCGAGAACGAGCACCGTGACATGCTGAGTCTCCGGGAAAGCAGGGATCCCCAATGCTGTTGTGCCTGTGGATAGGCTGCATGGGGATAGTGAAGACCTGCATTAGCTTTCCGGGCTGGCAGCTTCCTTGTGGGAGAAGGAGCCAGACGTTTGCCTTTTCAGAAAAAGCTTCTGGCGAGAACGAGCACTGTGACATACTGACTCTGGGAAAGCAGAGATCCCCAGTGCTGTTGTGCCTGTGGATAGGATGCAGGCGGATAGTGAAGACCAGCAAGATCTTTCAGGGCTGGCACCTTCCTTGTGGGAGAAGGAGCCATAAGTTTGCCTTTTCAGAAAAAGGCTTCTGCCGAGAGCGAGCACCTTGACATGTTGAGTCTCTGGGAAAGCAGAGATCCCCAGTGCTGTTGCGGCTATAGATAGGCTGCAGAGGGATAGTGAAAACCAGCAAGATCTTTCAGGGTTGGCACCTTCCTTGTGGGAGAAGCAGCCGTAAGTTTGCCTTTTCAGAAAAAAGCTTCTGCCGAGAACGAGCACCGTGACATGCTGAGTCTCTGGGAAAGCAGAGATCCCCAGTGCTGTTGCGGCTATAGATAGGCTGTAGAGGGATAGTGAAATCCAGCAAGATCTTTCAGGGCTGGCACCTTCCTTGTGGGAGAAGGAGCCGTAAGTTTGCCTTTTCAGAAAAAGGCTTCTGCCGAGAACGAGCACCGTGACATGCTGAGTCTCTGGGAAAGCAGAGATCCCCAAAGCTGTTGTGCCTGTGGATGGGCTGCAGAGGGATAGTGAAGACCAGCAAGATCTTTCAGGGCTAGCACCTTCCTTGTGGGAGAAGCAGCCGTAAGTTTGCCTTTTCAGAAAAAACTTCTGCCGAGAACGAGCACCGTGACATGCTGAGTCTCTGGGAAAGCAGAGATCCCCAATGCTGTTGCGGCTAAAGATAGGCTGCAGAGGGATAGTGAAGACCAGCAAGATCTTTCAGGGCTGGCACCTTCCTTGTGGGAGAAGGAGACATAAGTTTGCCTTTTCAGAAAAAGGCTTCTGCCGAGAACGAGCACCGTGACATGCTGAGTCTCTGGGAAAGCAGAGATCCCCAGTGCTGTTGCGGCTATAGATAGGCTGCAGGCGGATAGTGAAGACCAGCAAGATCTTTCAGGGCTAGCACCTTCCTTGTGGGAGAAGCAGCCGTAAGTTTGCCTTTTCAGAAAAAAGCTTCTGCCGAGAACGAGCACCGTGACATGCTGAGTCTCTGGGAAAGCAGAGATCCCCAATGCTGTTGCGGCTATAGATAGGCTGCAGAGGGATAGTGAAGAACAGCAAGATCTTTCAGGGCTGGCACCTTCCTTGTGGGAGAAGGAGCCGTAAGTTTGCCTTTTCAGAAAAAAGCTTCTGCCGAGAACGAGCACCGTGACATGCTGAGTCTCTGGGAAAGCAGAGATCCCCAATGCTGTTGCGGCTAAAGATAGGCTGCAGAGGGATAGTGAAGACCAGCAAGATCTTTCAGGGCTGGCACCTTCCTTGTGGGAGAAGGAGCCGTAAGTTTGCCTTTTCAGAAAAAAGCTTCTGCCGAGAACGAGCACCGTGACATGCTGAGTCTCTGGGAAAGCAGAGATCCCCAAAGCTGTTGTGCCTGTGGATAGGCTGCAGAGGGATAGTGAAGACCAGCAAGATCTTTCAGGGCTGGCACCTTCCTTGTGGGAGAAGGAGCCGTAAGTTTGCCTTTTCAGAAAAAAGCTTCTGCCGAGAACGAGCACCGTGACATGCTGAGTCTCCGGGAAAGCAGGGATCCCCAATGCTGTTGTGCCTTTGGATAGGCTGCATGGGGATAGTGAAAACCAGCAAGATCTTTCAGGGCTAGCACCTTCCTTGTGGGAGAAGCAGCCGTAAGTTTGCCTTTTCAGAAAAAAGCTTCTGCCGAGAACGAGCACCGTGACATGCTGAGTCTCTGGGAAAGCAGAGATCCCCAGTGCTGTTGCGGCTATAGATAGGCTGCAGAGGGATAGTGAAATCCAGCAAGATCTTTCAGGGCTGGCACCTTCCTTGTGGGAGAAGGAGCCGTAAGTTTGCCTTTTCAGAAAAAAGCTTCTGCCGAGAACGAGCACCGTGACATGCTGAGTCTCTGGGAAAGCAGAGATCCCCCAAGCTGTTGTGCCTGTGGATGGGCTGCAGAGGGATAGTGAAGACCAGCAAGATCTTTCAGGGCTAGCACCTTCCTTGTGGGAGAAGCAGCCGTAAGTTTGCCTTTTCAGAAAAAACTTCTGCCGAGAACGAGCACCGTGACATGCTGAGTCTCTGGGAAAGCAGAGATCCCCAATGCTGTTGCGGCTAAAGATAGGCTGCAGAGGGATAGTGAAGACCAGCAAGATCTTTCAGGGCTGGCACCTTCCTTGTGGGAGAAGGAGACATAAGTTTGCCTTTTCAGAAAAAGGCTTCTGCCGAGAACGAGCACCGTGACATGCTGAGTCTCTGGGAAAGCAGAGATCCCCAGTGCTGTTGCGGCTATAGATAGGCTGCAGGCGGATAGTGAAGACCAGCAAGATCTTTCAGGGCTAGCACCTTCCTTGTGGGAGAAGCAGCCGTAAGTTTGCCTTTTCAGAAAAAAGCTTCTGCCGAGAACGAGCACCGTGACATGCTGAGTGTCTGGGAAAGCAGAGATCCCCAATGCTGTTGCGGCTATAGATAGGCTGCAGAGGGATAGTGAAGAACAGCAAGATCTTTCAGGGCTGGCACCTTCCTTGTGGGAGAAGGAGCCGTAAGTTTGCCTTTTCAGAAAAAAGCTTCTGCCGAGAACGAGCACCGTGACATGCTGAGTCTCTGGGAAAGCAGAGATCCCCAATGCTGTTGCGGCTAAAGATAGGCTGCAGAGGGATAGTGAAGACCAGCAAGATCTTTCAGGGCTGGCACCTTCCTTGTGGGAGAAGGAGCCGTAAGTTTGCCTTTTCAGAAAAAAGCTTCTGCCGAGAACGAGCACCGTGACATGCTGAGTCTCTGGGAAAGCAGAGATCCCCAAAGCTGTTGTGCCTGTGGATAGGCTGCAGAGGGATAGTGAAGACCAGCAAGATCTTTCAGGGCTGGCACCTTCCTTGTGGGAGAAGGAGCCGTAAGTTTGCCTTTTCAGAAAAAAGCTTCTGCCGAGAACGAGCACCGTGACATGCTGAGTCTCCGGGAAAGCAGGGATCCCCAATGCTGTTGTGCCTTTGGATAGGCTGCATGGGGATAGTGAAAACCAGCAAGATCTTTCAGGGCTAGCACCTTCCTTGTGGGAGAAGCAGCCGTAAGTTTGCCTTTTCAGAAAAAAGCTTCTGCCGAGAACGAGCACCGTGACATGCTGAGTCTCTGGGAAAGCAGAGATCCCCAATGCTGTTGCGGCTAAAGATAGGCTGCAGAGGGATAGTGAAGACCAGCAAGATCTTTCAGGGCTGGCACCTTCCTTGTGGGAGAAGGAGCCGTAAGTTTGCCTTTTCAGAAAAAAGCTTCTGCCGAGAACGAGCACCGTGACATGCTGAGTCTCCGGGAAAGCAGGGATCCCCAGTGCTGTTGTGCCTGTGGATAGGCTGCAGAGGGATAGTGAAGACCAGCAAGATCTTTCAGGGCTGGCACCTTCCTTGTGGGAGAAGGAGCCAGACGTTTGCCTTTTCAGAAAAAAGCTTCTGCCGAGAACGAGCACCGTGACATGCTGAGTCTCCGGGAAAGCAGAGATCCCCAATGCTGTTGTGCCTGTGGATAGGCTGCATGGGGATAGTGAAGACCTGCATTAGCTTTCCGGGCTGGCAGCTTCCTTGTGGGAGAAGGAGCCAGACGTTTGCCTTTTCAGAAAAAGCTTCTGGCGAGAACGAGCACTGTGACATACTGAGTCTCTGGGAAAGCAGAGATCCCCAGTGCTGTTGTGCCTGTGGATAGGATGCAGGCGGATAGTGAAGACCAGCAAGATCTTTCAGGGCTGGCTCCTTCCTTGTGGGAGAAGGAGCCGTAAGTTTGCCTTTTCAGAAAAAAGCTTCTGCCGAGAGCGAGCACCGTGACATGTTGAGTGTCTGGGAAAGCAGAGATCCCCAGTGCTGTTGCGGCTATAGATAGGCTGCAGAGGGATAGTGAAGACCAGCGAGATCTTTCAGGGCTGGCACCTTCCTTGTGGGAGAAGCAGCCGTAAGTTTGCCTTTTCAGAAAAAAGCTTCTGCCGAGAACGAGCACCGTGACATGCTGAGTCTCTGGGAAAGCAGAGATCCCCAATGCTGTTGCGGCTAAAGATAGGCTGCAGAGTGATAGTGAAGACCAGCAAGATCTTTCAGGGCTGGCACCTTCCTTGTGGGAGAAGGAGACGTAATTTTGCCTTTTCAGAAAAAGGCTTCTGCCGAGAACGAGCACCGTGACATGCTGAGTCTCTGGGAAAGCTGAGATCCCCAGTGCTGTTGCCGCTATAGATAGGCTGCAGAGGGATAGTGAAATCCAGCAAGATCTTTCAGGGCTGGCACCTTCCTTGTGGGAGAAGCAGCCGTAAGTTTGCCTTTTCAGAAAAAAGCTTCTGCCGAGAACGAGCACCGTGACATGCTGAGTCTCCGGGAAAGCAGGGATCCCCAGTGCTGTTGTGCCTGTGGATAGGCTGCAGAGGGATAGTGAAGACCAGCAAGATCTTTCAGGGCTGGCACCTTCCTTGTGGGAGAAGGAGCCAGACGTTTGCCTTTTCAGAAAAAAGCTTCTGCCGAGAACGAGCACCGTGACATGCTGAGTCTCCGGGAAAGCAGGGATCCCCAGTGCTGTTGTGCCTGTGGATAGGCTGCAGAGGGATAGTGAAGAACAGCAAGATCTTTCAGGGCTGGCACCTTCCTTGTGGGAGAAGGAGCCGTAAGTTTGCCTTTTCAGAAAAAGGCTTCTGCCGAGAACGAGCACCGTGACATGCTGAGTCTCTGGGAAAGCAGAGATCCCCAATGCTGTTGCGGCTAAAGATAGGCTGCAGAGGGATAGTGAAGAACAGCAAGATCTTTCAGGGCTGGCACCTTCCTTGTGGGAGAAGGAGCCAGACGTTTGCCTTTTCAGAAAAAAGCTTCTGCCGAGAACGAGCACCGTGACATGCTGAGTCTCCGGGAAAGCAGGGATCCCCAATGCTGTTGTGCCTGTGGATAGGCGGCATGGGGATAGTGAAAACCAGCAAGATCTTTCAGGGCTAGCACCTTCCTTGTGGGAGAAGCAGCCGTAAGTTTGCCTTTTCAGAAAAAAGCTTCTGCCGAGAGCGAGCACCGTGACATGCTGAGTCTCTGGGAAAGCAGAGATCCCCAATGCTGTTGCGGCTAAAGATAGGCTGCACAGGGATAGTGAAGAACAGCAAGATCTTTCAGGGCTGGCACCTTCCTTGTGGGAGAAGGAGCCGTAAGTTTGCCTTTTCAGAAAAAAGCTTCTGCCGAGAACGAGCACCGTGACATGCTGAGTCTCCGGGAAAGCAGGGATCCTCAGTGCTGTTGTGCCTGTGGATAGGCTGCAGAGGGATAGTGAAGACCAGCAAGATCTTTCAGGGCTGGCACCTTCCTTGTGGGAGAAGGAGCCAGACGTTTGCCTTTTCAGAAAAAAGCTTCTGCCGAGAACGAGCACCGTGACATGCTGAGTCTCCGGGAAAGCAGGGATCCCCAATGCTGTTGTGCCTGTGGATAGGCTGCATGGGGATAGTGAAGACCTGCATTAGCTTTCCGGGCTGGCAGCTTCCTTGTGGGAGAAGGAGCCAGACGTTTGCCTTTTCAGAAAAAGGTTCTGGCGAGAACGAGCACTGTGACATACTGAGTCTCTGGGAAAGCAGAGATCCCCAGTGCTGTTGTGCCTGTGGATAGGATGCAGGCGGATAGTGAAGACCAGCAAGATCTTTCAGGGCTGGCACCTTCCTTGTGGGAGAAGGAGCCAGACGTTTGCCTTTTCAGAAAAAGGCTTCTGCCGAGAACGAGCACCGTGACATGCTGAGTCTCTGGGAAAGCAGAGATCCCCAGTGCTGTTGCGGCTATAGATAGGCTGCAGAGGGATAGTGAAAACCAGCAAGATCTTTCAGGGCTGGCACCTTCCTTGTGGGAGAAGCAGCCGTAAGTTTGCCTTTTCAGAAAAAAGCTTCTGCCGAGAACGAGCACCGTGACATGCTGAGTCTCTGGGAAAGCAGAGATCCCCAATGCTGTTGCGGCTAAAGATAGGCTGCAGAGGGATAGTGAAGAACAGCAAGATCTTTCAGGGCTGGCACCTTCCTTGTGGGAGAAGGAGACATAAGTTTGCCTTTTCAGAAAAAGGCTTCTGCCGAGAACGAGCACCGTGACATGCTGAGTCTCTGGGAAAGCAGAGATCCCCAGTGCTGTTGCGGCTATAGATAGGCTGCAGAGGGATAGTGAAGACCAGCAAGATCTTTCAGGGCTAGAACCTTCCTTGTGGGAGAAGCAGCCGTAAGTTTGCCTTTTCAGAAAAAAGCTTCTGCCGAGAACGAGCACTGTGACATGCTGAGTCTCTGGGAAAGCAGAGATCCCCAATGCTGTTGCGGCTAAAGATAGGCTGCAGAGGGATAGTGAAGAACAGCAAGATCTTTCAGGGCTGGCACCTTACTTGTGGGAGAAGGAGCCGTAAGTTTGCCTTTTCAGAAAAAGCTTCTGGCGAGAACGAGCACTGTGACATACTGAGTCTCTGGGAAAGCAGAGATCCCCAAAGCTGTTGTGCCTGTGGATAGGCTGCAGAGGGATAGTGAAGACCAGCAAGATCTTTCAGGGCTGGCACCTTCCTTGTGGGAGAAGGAGCCAGACGTTTGCCTTTTCAGAAAAAAGCTTCTGCCGAGAACGAGCACCGTGACATGCTGAGTCTCCGGGAAAGCAGGGATCCCCAGTGCTGTTGTGCCTGTGGATAGGCTGCAGAGGGATAGTGAAGAACAGCAAGATCTTTCAGGGCTGGCACCTTCCTTGTGGGAGAAGGAGCCGTAAGTTTGCCTTTTCAGAAAAAGCTTCTGGCGAGAACGAGCACTGTGACATACTGAGTCTCTGGGAAAGCAGAGATCCCCAGTGCTGTTGTGCCTGTGGATAGGATGCAGGCGGATAGTGAAGACCAGCAAGATCTTTCAGGGCTGGCACCTTCCTTGTGGGAGAAGGAGACATAGGTTTGCCTTTTCAGAAAAAGGCTTCTGCCGAGAACGAGCACCGTGACATGCTGAGTCTCTGGGA
The DNA here is from genome assembly GCF_929443795.1 of Astur gentilis. Classification (NCBI taxonomy): domain Eukaryota; kingdom Metazoa; phylum Chordata; class Aves; order Accipitriformes; family Accipitridae; genus Astur; species Astur gentilis. The sequence goes on from NC_064908.1 coordinate 8,345,975, forward strand.
AAGCAGAGATCCCCATTGCTGTTGCCGCTATAGATAGGCTGCAGAGGGATAGTGAAATCCAGCAAGATCTTTCAGGGCTGGCACCTTCCTTGTGGGAGAAGCAGCCGTAAGTTTGCCTTTTCAGAAAAAAGCTTCTGCCAAGAACGAGCACCGTGACATGCTGAGTCTCCGGGAAAGCAGGGATCCCCAGTGCTGTTGTGCCTGTGGATAGGCTGCAGAGGGATAGTGAAGAGCAGCAAGATCTTTCAGGGCTGGCACCTTCCTTGTGGGAGAAGGAGCCAGACGTTTGCCTTTTCAGAAAAAAGCTTCTGCCGAGAACGAGCACCGTGACATGCTGAGTCTCTGGGAAAGCAGAGATCCCCAATGCTGTTGCGGCTAAAGATAGGCTGCAGAGGGATAGTGAAGAACAGCAAGATCTTTCAGGGCTGGCACCTTCCTTGTGGGAGAAGGAGCCCTAAGTTTGCCTTTTCAGAAAAAGCTTCTGGCGAGAACGAGCACCGTGACATGCTGAGTCTCTGGGAAAGCAGAGATCCCCAATGCTGTTGCGGCTAAAGATAGGCTGCAGAGGGATAGTGAAGACCAGCAAGATCTTTCAGGGCTGGCACCTTCCTTGTGGGAGAAGGAGCCAGACGTTTGCCTTTTCAGAAAAAAGCTTCTGCCGAGAACGAGCACCGTGACATGCTGAGTCTCCGGGAAAGCAGGGATCCCCAATGCTGTTGTGCCTGTGGATAGGCTGCATGGGGATAGTGAAGACCTGCATTAGCTTTCAGGGCTGGCAGCTTCCTTGTGGGAGAAGGAGCCCTAAGTTTGCCTTTTCAGAAAAAGCTTCTGGCGAGAACGAGCTCTGTGACATACTGAGTCTCTGGGAAAGCAGAGATCCCCAGTGCTGTTGTGCCTGTGGATAGGATGCAGGCGGATAGTGAAGACCAGCAAGATCTTTCAGGGCTGGCACCTTCCTTGTGGGAGAAGGAGACATAGGTTTGCCTTTTCAGAAAAAGGCTTCTGCCGAGAACGAGCACCGTGACATGCTGAGTCTCTGGGAAAGCAGAGATCCCCAGTGCTGTTGCGGCTATAGATAGGCTGCAGAGGGATAGTGAAAACCAGCAAGATCTTTCAGAGCTGGCACCTTCCTTGTGGGAGAAGCAGCCGTAAGTTTGCCTTTTCAGAAAAAAGCTTCTGCCGAGAACGAGCACCGTGACATGCTGAGTCTCTGGGAAAGCAGAGATCCCCAATGCTGTTGCGGCTAAAGATAGGCTGCAGAGGGATAGTGAAGAACAGCAAGATCTTTCAGGGCTGGCACCTTCCTTGTGGGAGAAGGAGCCGTAAGTTTGCCTTTTCAGAAAAAAGCTTCTGCCGAGAACGAGCACCGTGACATGCTGAGTCTCTGGGAAAGCAGAGATCCCCAGTGCTGTTGTGCCTGTGGATAGGCTGCAGAGGGATAGTGAAGAGCAGCAAGATCTTTCAGGGCTGGCACCTTCCTTGTGGGAGAAGGAGCCGTAAGTTTGCCTTTTCAGAAAAAAGCTTCTGCCGAGAACGAGCACCGTGACATGCTGAGTCTCCGGGAAAGCAGGGATCCCCAATGCTGTTGTGCCCGTGGATAGGCTGCATGGGGATAGTGAAGACCTGCATTAGCTTTCCAGGCTGGCAGCTTCCTTGTGGGAGAAGGAGACGTAAGTTTGCCTTTTCAGAAAAAGGCTTCTGCCGAGAACGAGCACCGTGACATGCTGAGTCTCTGGGAAAGCAGAGATCCCCTGTGCTTTTGCGGCTATAGATAGGCTGCAGAGGGATAGTGAAATCCAGCAAGATCTTTCAGGGCTGGCACCTTCCTTGTGGGAGAAGGAGCCGTAAGTTTGCCTTTTCAGAAAAAAGCTTCTGCCGAGAACGAGCACCGTGACATGCTGAGTCTCTGGGAAAGCAGAGATCCCCAATGCTGTTGCGGCTAAAGATAGGCTGCAGAGGGATAGTGAAGAACAGCAAGATCTTTCAGGGCTGGCACCTTCCTTGTGGGAGAAGGAGACATAAGTTTGCCTTTTCAGAAAAAGGCTTCTGCCGAGAACGAGCACCGTGACATGCTGAGTCTCTGGGAAAGCAGAGATCCCCAGTGCTGTTGTGCCTGTGGATAGGCTGCAGAGGGATAGTGAAGACCAGCGAGATCTTTCAGGGCTGGCACCTTCCTTGTGGGAGAAGCAGCCGTAAGTTTGCCTTTTCAGAAAAAAGCTTCTGCCGAGAACGAGCACCGTGACATGCTGAGTCTCCGGGAAAGCAGGGATCCCCAGTGCTGTTGTGCCTGTGGATAGGCTGCAGAGGGATAGTGAAGACCAGCAAGATCTTTCAGGGCTGGCACCTTCCTTGTGGGAGAAGGAGACATAAGTTTGCCTTTTCAGAAAAAAGCTTCTGCCGAGAACGAGCACCGTGACATGCTGAGTCTCTGGGAAAGCAGGGATCCCCAATGCTGTTGTGCCTCTGGATAGGCTGCATGGGGATAGTGAAGACCTGCATTAGCTTTCCGGGCTGGCAGCTTCCTTGTGGGAGAAGGAGACGTAAGTTTGCCTTTTCAGAAAAAGGCTTCTGCCGAGAACGAGCACCGTGACATGCTGAGTCTCTGGGAAAGCAGAGATCCCCTGTGCTTTTGCGGCTATAGATAGGCTGCAGAGGGATAGTGAAATCCAGCAATATCTTTCAGGGCTGGCACCTTCCTTGTGGGAGAAGGAGCCGTAAGTTTGCCTTTTCAGAAAAAAGCTTCTGCCGAGAACGAGCACCGTGACATGCTGAGTCTCTGGGAAAGCAGAGATCCCCAAAGCTGTTGTGCCTGTGGATAGGATGCAGGCGGATAGTGAAGACCAGCAAGATCTTTCAGGGCTGGCACCTTCCTTGTGGGAGAAGGAGACATAAGTTTGCCTTTTCAGAAAAAGGCTTCTGCCGAGAACGAGCACCGTGACATGCTGAGTCTCTGGGAAAGCAGAGATCCCCAATGCTGTTGCGGCTATAGATAGGCTGCAGAGGGATAGTGAAGACCAGCAAGATCTTTCAGGGCTAGCACCTTCCTTGTGGGAGAAGCAGCCGTAAGTTTGCCTTTTCAGAAAAAAGCTTCTGCCGAGAACGAGCACTGTGACATGCTGAGTCTCTGGGAAAGCAGAGATCCCCAATGCTGTTGCGGCTAAAGATAGGCTGCAGAGGGATAGTGAAGACCAGCAAGATCTTTCAGGGATGGCACCTTCCTTGTGGGAGAAGGAGCCGTAAGTTTGCCTTTTCAGAAAAAAGCTTCTGCCGAGAACGAGCACCGTGACATGCTGAGTCTCTGGGAAAGCAGAGATCCCCAATGCTGTTGTGCCTGTAGATAGGCTGCAGAGGGATAGTGAAGACCAGCAAGATCTTTCAGGGCTAGCACCTTCCTTGTGGGAGAAGGAGCCGTAAGTTTGCCTTTTCAGAAAAAGCTTCTGGCGAGAACGAGCACTGTGACATACTGAGTCTCTGGGAAAGCAGAGATCCCCAAAGCTGTTGTGCCTGTGGATAGGCTGCAGAGGGATAGTGAAGACCAGCAAGATCTTTCAGGGCTGGCACCTTCCTTGTGGGAGAAGGAGCCAGACGTTTGCCTTTTCAGAAAAAAGCTTCTGCCGAGAACGAGCACCGTGACATGCTGAGTCTCCGGGAAAGCAGGGATCCCCAGTGCTGTTGTGCCTGTGGATAGGCTGCAGAGGGATAGTGAAGACCAGCAAGATCTTTCAGGGCTGGCACCTTCCTTGTGGGAGAAGGAGACATAAGTTTGCCTTTTCAGAAAAAGGCTTCTGCCGAGAACGAGCACCGTGACATGCTGAGTCTCTGGGAAAGCAGAGATCCCCAGTGCTGTTGCGGCTATAGATAGGCTGCAGAGGGATAGTGAAATCCAGCAAGATCTTTCAGGGCTGGCACCTTCCTTGTGGGAGAAGCAGCCGTAAGTTTGCCTTCTCAGAAAAAAGCTTCTGCCGAGAACGAGCACCGTGACATGCTGAGTCTCTGGGAAAGCAGAGATCCCCAATGCTGTTGCGGCTAAAGATAGGCTGCAGAGGGATAGTGAAGACCAGCAAGATCTTTCAGGGCTGGCACCTTCCTTGTGGGAGAAGGAGCCGTAAGTTTGCCTTTTCAGAAAAAAGCTTCTGCCGAGAGCGAGCACCGTGACATGCTGAGTCTCTGGGAAAGCAGAGATCCCCAAAGCTGTTGTGCCTGTGGATAGGCTGCAGAGGGATAGTGAAGACCAGCAAGATCTTTCAGGGCTGGCACCTTCCTTGTGGGAGAAGCAGCCGTAAGTTTGCCTTTTCAGAAAAAAGCTTCTGCCGAGAACGAGCACCGTGACATGCTGAGTCTCTGGGAAAGCAGAGATCCCCAATGCTGTTGCGGCTAAAGATAGGCTGCAGAGGGATAGTGAAGACCAGCAAGATCTTTCAGGGCTGGCACCTTCCTTGTGGGAGAAGGAGCCGTAAGTTTGCCTTTTCAGAAAAAAGCTTCTGCTGAGAACGAGCACCGTGACATGCTGAGTCTCTGGGAAAGCAGAGATCCCCAAAGCTGTTGTGCCTGTGGATAGGCTGCAGAGGGATAGTGAAGACCAGCAAGATCTTTCAGGGCTGGCACCTTCCTTGTGGGAGAAGGAGCCGTAAGTTTGCCTTTTCAGAAAAAAGCTTCTGCCGAGAACGAGCACAGTGACATGCTGAGTCTCCGGGAAAGCAGGGATCCCCAATGCTGTTGTGCCTGTGGATAGGCTGCATGGGGATAGTGAAAACCAGCAAGATCTTTCAGGGCTAGCACCTTCCTTGTGGGAGAAGGAGCCGTAAGTTTGCCTTTTCAGAAAAAAGCTTCTGCCGAGAACGAGCACCGTGACATGCTGAGTCTCTGGGAAAGCAGAGATCCCCAATGCTGTTGCGGCTAAAGATAGGCTGCACAGGGATAGTGAAGAACAGCAAGATCTTTCAGGGCTGGCACCTTCCTTGTGGGAGAAGGAGCCAGACGTTTGCCTTTTCAGAAAAAAGCTTCTGCCGAGAACGAGCACCGTGACATGCTGAGTCTCCGGGAAAGCAGGGATCCCCAATGCTGTTGTGCCTGTGGATAGGCTGCAGAGGGATAGTGAAGACCAGCAAGATCTTTCAGGGCTGGCACCTTCCTTGTGGGAGAAGGAGCCAGACGTTTGCCTTTTCAGAAAAAAGCTTCTGCCGAGAACGAGCACCGTGACATGCTGAGTCTCCGGGAAAGCAGGGATCCCCAGTGCTGTTGTGCCTGTGGATAGGCTGCAGAGGGATAGTGAAGAACAGCAAGATCTTTCAGGGCTGGCACCTTCCTTGTGGGAGAAGGAGCCGTAAGTTTGCCTTTTCAGAAAAAGCTTCTGGCGAGAACGAGCACTGTGACATACTGAGTCTCTGGGAAAGCAGAGATCCCCAGTGCTGTTGTGCCTGTGGATAGGATGCAGGCGGATAGTGAAGACCAGCAAGATCTTTCAGGGCTGGCACCTTCCTTGTGGGAGAAGGAGACATAAGTTTGCCTTTTCAGAAAAAGGCTTCTGCCGAGAACGAGCACCGTGACATGCTGAGTCTCTGGGAAAGCAGAGATCCCCAGTGCTGTTGCGGCTATAGATAGGCTGCAGAGGGATAGTGAAATCCAGCAAGATCTTTCAGGGCTGGCACCTTCCTTGTGGGAGAAGCAGCCGTAAGTTTGCCTTTTCAGAAAAAAGCTTCTGCCGAGAACGAGCACCGTGACATGCTGAGTCTCTGGGAAAGCAGAGATCCCCAATGCTGTTGCGGCTAAAGATAGGCTGCAGAGGGATAGTGAAGAACAGCAAGATCTTTCAGGGCTGGCACCTTCCTTGTGGGAGAAGGAGACTTAAGTTTGCCTTTTCAGAAAAAAGCTTCTGCCGAGAACGAGCACCGTGACATGCTGAGTCTCTGGGAAAGCAGAGATCCCCAGTGCTGTTGCGGCTATAGATAGGCTGCAGAAGGATAGTGAAAACCAGCAAGATCTTTCAGGGCTGGCACCTTCCTTGTGGGAGAAGCAGCCATAAGTTTGCCTTTTCAGAAAAAAGCTTCTGCCGAGAACGAGCACCGTGACATGCTGAGTCTCTGGGAAAGCAGAGATCCCCAATGCTGTTGCGGCTAAAGATAGGCTGCAGAGGGATAGTGAATACCAGCAAGATCTTTCAGGGCTGGAAGCTTCCTTGTGGGAGAAGGAGCCATAAGTTTGCCTTTTCAGAAAAAGCTTCTGCCGAGAGTGAGCACCGTGACATGCTGAGACTCTGGGAAAGCAGAGATCCCCAGTGCTGTTGTTCCTGTGGATAGGCTGCAGAGGGATAGTGAAGAACAGCAAGATCTTTCAGGGCTGGCACCTTCCTTGTGGGAGAAGGAGACTTAAGTTTGCCTTTTCAGAAACAGGCTTCTGCCGAGAACGAGCACCGTGACATGCTGAGTCTCTGGGAAAGCAGAGATCCCCAATGCTGTTGCGGCTAAAGATAGGCTGCAGAGGGATAGTGAAGAACAGGAAGATCTTTCAGGGCTGGCATCTTCCTTGTGGGAGAAGGAGCCCTAAGTTTGCCTTTTCAGAAAAAGGCTTCTGCCGAGAACGAGCACCGTGACATGCTGAGTCTCTGGGAAAGCAGAGATCCCCAAAGCTGTTGTGCCTGTGGATAGGCTGCAGAGGGATAGTGAAGACAAGCAAGATCTTTCAGGGCTAGCACCTTCCTTGTGGGAGAAGCAGCCGTAAGTTTGCCTTTTCAGAAAAAAGCTTCTGCCGAGAACGAGCACCGTGACATGCTGAGTCTCTGGGAAAGCAGAGATCCCCAATGCTGTTGCGGCTAAAGATAGGCTGCAGAGGGATAGTGAAGACCAGCAAGATCTTTCAGGGCTGGCACCTTCCTTGTGGGAGAAGGATCCCTAAGTTTGCCTTTTCAGAAAAAAGCTTCTGCCGAGAACGAGCACCGTGACATGCTGAGTCTCTGGGAAAGCAGAGATCCCCAATGCTGTTGTGCCTGTGGATAGGCTGCATGGGGATAGTGAAAACCAGCAAGATCTTTCAGGGCTAGCACCTTCCTTGTGGGAGAAGCAGCCGTAAGTTTGCCTTTTCAGAAAAAAGCTTCTGCCGAGAACGAGCACCGTGACATGCTGAGTCTCTGGGAAAGCAGAGATCCCCAATGCTGTTGCGGCTAAAGATAGGCTGCACAGGGATAGTGAAGAACAGCAAGATCTTTCAGGGCTGGCACCTTCCTTGTGGGAGAAGGAGCCGTAAGTTTGCCTTTTCAGAAAAAAGCTTCTGCCGAGAACGAGCACCGTGACATGTTGAGTGTCTGGGAAAGCAGAGATCCCCAGTGCTGTTGCGGCTATAGATAGGCTGCAGAGGGATAGTGAAGACCAGCAAGATCTTTCAGGGCTTGCACCTTCCTTGTGGGAGAAGCAGCCGTAAGTTTGCCTTTTCAGAAAAAAGCTTCTGCCGAGAACGAGCACCGTGACATGCTGAGTCTCTGGGAAAGCAGAGATCCCCAGTGCTGTTGTTCCTGTGGATAGGCTGCAGAGGGATAGTGAATACCAGCAAGATCTTTCAGGGCTGGCACCTTCCTTGTGGGAGAAGGAGACTTAAGTTTGCCTTTTCAGAAACAGGCTTCTGCCGAGAACGAGCACCGTGACATGCTGAGTCTCTGGGAAAGCAGAGATCCCCAGTGCTGTTGCGGCTATAGATAGGCTGCAGAGGGATAGTGAAGACCAGCAAGATCTTTCAGGGCTAGCACCTTCCTTGTGGGAGAAGCAGCCGTAAGTTTGCCTTTTCAGAAAAAAGCTTCTGCCGAGAACGAGCACCGTGACATGCTGAGTGTCTGGGAAAGCAGAGATCCCCAATGCTGTTGCGGCTAAAGATAGGCTGCAGAGGGATAGTGAAGACCAGCAAGATCTTTCAGGGCTGGCACCTTCCTTGTGGGAGAAGGAGCCAGACGTTTGCCTTTTCAGAAAAAAGCTTCTGCCGAGAACGAGCACCGTGACATGCTGAGTCTCCGGGAAAGCAGGGATCCCCAGTGCTGTTGTGCCTGTGGATAGGCTGCAGAGGGATAGTGAAGACCAGCAAGATCTTTCAGGGCTGGCACCTTCCTTGTGGGAGAAGGAGCCAGACGTTTGCCTTTTCAGAAAAAAGCTTCTGCCGAGAACGAGCACCGTGACATGCTGAGTCTCTGGGAAAGCAGGGATCCCCAGTTCTGTTGTGCCTGTGGATAGGCTGCAGAGGGATAGTGAAGAACAGCAAGATCTTTCAGGGCTGGAAGCTTCCTTGTGGGAGAAGGAGCCATAAGTTTGCCTTTTCAGAAAAAGCTTCTGGCGAGAACGGGCACTGTGACATACTGAGTCTCTGGGAAAGCAGAGATCCCCAGTGCTGTTGTGCCTGTGGATAGGATGCAGGCGGATAGTGAAGACCAGCAAGATCTTTCAGGGCTGGCACCTTCCTTGTGGGAGAAGGAGACATAAGTTTGCCTTTTCAGAAAAAGGCTTCTGCCGAGAACGAGCACCGTGACATGCTGAGTCTCTGGGAAAGCAGAGATCCCCAGTGCTGTTGCGGCTATAGATAGGCTGCAGAGGGATAGTGAAATCCAGCAAGATCTTTCAGGGCTGGCACCTTCCTTGTGGGAGAAGCAGCCGTAAGTTTGCCTTTTCAGAAAAAAGCTTCTGCCGAGAACGAGCACCGTGACATGCTGAGTGTCTGGGAAAGCAGAGATCCCCAATGCTGTTGCGGCTAAAGATAGGCTGCAGAGGGATAGTGAAGACCAGCAAGATCTTTCAGGGCTGGCACCTTCCTTGTGGGAGAAGGAGCCGTAAGTTTGCCTTTTCAGAAAAAAGCTTCTGCCGAGAACGAGCACCGTGACATGCTGAGTCTCTGGGAAAGCAGAGATCCCCAGTGCTGTTGCGGCTATAGATAGGCTGCAGAAGGATAGTGAAAACCAGCAAGATCTTTCAGGGCTGGCACCTTCCTTGTGGGAGAAGCAGCCGTAAGTTTGCCTTTTCAGAAAAAAGCTTCTGCCGAGAACGAGCACCGTGACATGCTGAGTCTCTGGGAAAGCAGAGATCCCCAATGCTGTTGCGGCTATAGATAGGCTGCAGAGGGATAGTGAAGACCAGCAAGATCTTTCAGGGCTGGAAGCTTCCTTGTGGGAGAAGGAGCCATAAGTTTGCCTTTTCAGAAAAAGCTTCTGCCGAGAACGAGCACCGTGACATGCTGAGTCTCTGGGAAAGCAGAGATCCCCAGTGCTGTTGTTCCTGTGGATAGGCTGCAGAGGGATAGTGAATACCAGCAAGATCTTTCAGGGCTGGCACCTTCCTTGTGGGAGAAGGAGACTTAAGTTTGCCTTTTCAGAAACAGGCTTCTGCCGAGAACGAGCACCGTGACATGATGAGTCTCTGGGAAAGCAGAGATCCCCAGTGCTGTTGCGGCTATAGATAGGCTGCAGAGGGATAGTGAAGACCAGCAAGATCTTTCAGGGCTAGCACCTTCCTTGTGGGAGAAGCAGCCGTAAGTTTGCCTTTTCAGAAAAAAGCTTCTGCCGAGAACGAGCACCGTGACATGCTGAGTCTCTGGGAAAGCAGAGATCCCCAATGCTGTTGCGGCTAAAGATAGGCTGCAGAGGGATAGTGAAGAACAGGAAGATCTTTCAGGGCTGGCATCTTCCTTGTGGGAGAAGGAGCCCTAAGTTTGCCTTTTCAGAAAAAAGCTTCTGCCGAGAACGAGCACCGTGACATGCTGAGTCTCTGGGAAAGCAGAGATCCCCAAAGCTGTTGTGCCTGTGGATAGGCTGCAGAGGGATAGTGAAGACCAGCAAGATCTTTCAGGGCTGGCACCTTCCTTGTGGGAGAAGGAGCCAGACGTTTGCCTTTTCAGAAAAAGGCTTCTGCCGAGAACGAGCACCGTGACATGCTGAGTCTCCGGGAAAGCAGGGATCCCCAATGCTGTTGTGCCTGTGGATAGGCTGCATGGGGATAGTGAAGACCTGCATTAGCTTTCCGGGCTGGCAGCTTCCTTGTGGGAGAAGGAGCCCTAAGTTTGCCTTTTCAGAAAAAGCTTCTGGCGAGAACGAGCACTGTGACATACTGACTCTGGGAAAGCAGAGATCCCCAGTGCTGTTGTGCCTGTGGATAGGATGCAGGCGGATAGTGAAGACCAGCAAGATCTTTCAGGGCTGGCACCTTCCTTGTGGGAGAAGGAGCCATAAGTTTGCCTTTTCAGAAAAAGGCTTCTGCCGAGAGCGAGCACCTTGACATGTTGAGTCTCTGGGAAAGCAGAGATCCCCAGTGCTGTTGCGGCTATAGATAGGCTGCAGAGGGATAGTGAAAACCAGCAAGATCTTTCAGGGCTGGCACCTTCCTTGTGGGAGAAGCAGCCGTAAGTTTGCCTTTTCAGAAAAAAGCTTCTGCCGAGAACGAGCACCGTGACATGCTGAGTCTCTGGGAAAGCAGAGATCCCCAGTGCTGTTGCGGCTATAGATAGGCTGCAGAGGGATAGTGAAATCCAGCAAGATCTTTCAGGGCTGGCACCTTCCTTGTGGGAGAAGCAGCCGTAAGTTTGCCTTTTCAGAAAAAAGCTTCTGCCGAGAACGAGCACCGTGACATGCTGAGTCTCTGGGAAAGCAGAGATCCCCAGTGCTGTTGCGGCTATAGATAGGCTGCAGAGGGATAGTGAAAACCAGCAAGATCTTTCAGGGCTGGCACCTTCCTTGTGGGAGAAGGAGCCGTAAGTTTGCCTTTTCAGAAAAAAGCTTCTGCCGAGAACGAGCACCGTGACATGCTGAGTCTCCGGGAAAGCAGGGATCCCCAATGCTGTTGTGCCTGTGGATAGGATGCAGGCGGATAGTGAAGACCTGCATTAGCTTTCCGGGCTGGCAGCTTCCTTGTGGGAGAAGGAGACGTAAGTTTGCCTTTTCAGAAAAAGGCTTCTGCCGAGAACGAGCACCGTGACATGCTGAGTCTCTGGGAAAGCAGAGATCCCCTGTGCTTTTGCGGCTAAAGATAGGCTGCAGAGGGATAGTGAAATCCAGCAAGATCTTTCAGGGCTGGCACCTTCCTTGTGGGAGAAGGAGCTGTAAGTTTGCCTTTTCAGAAAAAAGCTTCTGCCGAGAGCGAGCACCGTGACATGCTGAGTCTCTGGGAAAGCAGAGATCCCCAAAGCTGTTGTGCCTGTGGATGGGCTGCAGAGGGATAGTGAAGACCAGCAAGATCTTTCAGGGCTAGCACCTTCCTTGTGGGAGAAGCAGCCGTAAGTTTGCCTTTTCAGAAAAAACTTCTGCCGAGAACGAGCACCGTGACATGCAGAGTCTCTGGGAAAGCAGAGATCCCCAATGCTGTTGCGGCTAAAGATAGGCTGCAGAGGGATAGTGAAGAACAGCAAGATCTTTCAGGGCTGGCACCTTCCTTGTGGGAGAAGGAGACATAAGTTTGCCTTTTCAGAAAAAGGCTTCTGCCGAGAACGAGCACCGTGACATGCTGAGTCTCTGGGAAAGCAGAGATCCCCAGTGCTGTTGCGGCTATAGATAGGCTGCAGGCGGATAGTGAAGACCAGCAAGATCTTTCAGGGCTAGCACCTTCCTTGTGGGAGAAGCAGCCGTAAGTTTGCCTTTTCAGAAAAAAGCTTCTGCCGAGAACGAGCACCGTGACATGCTGAGTGTCTGGGAAAGCAGAGATCCCCAATGCTGTTGCGGCTAAAGATAGGCTGCAGAGGGATAGTGAAGAACAGCAAGATCTTTCAGGGCTGGCACCTTCCTTGTGGGAGAAGGAGCCGTAAGTTTGCCTTTTCAGAAAAAAGCTTCTGCCGAGAACGAGCACCGTGACATGCTGAGTCTCTGGGAAAGCAGAGATCCCCAAAGCTGTTGTGCCTGTGGATAGGCTGCAGAGGGATAGTGAAGACCAGCAAGATCTTTCAGGGCTAGCACCTTCCTTGTGGGAGAAGCAGCCGTAAGTTTGCCTTTTCAGAAAAAAGCTTCTGCCGAGAACGAGCACCGTGACATGCTGAGTCTCTGGGAAAGCAGAGATCCCCAATGCTGTTGCGGCTAAAGATAGGCTGCAGAGGGATAGTGAAGAACAGCAAGATCTTTCAGGGCTGGCACCTTCCTTGTGGGAGAAGGAGCCGTAAGTTTGCCTTTTCAGAAAAAAGCTTCTGCCGAGAACGAGCACCGTGACATGCTGAGTCTCTGGGAAAGCAGAGATCCCCAAAGCTGTTGTGCCTGTGGATAGGCTGCAGAGGGATAGTGAAGACCAGCAAGATCTTTCAGGGCTGGCACCTTCCTTGTGGGAGAAGGAGCCGTAAGTTTGCCTTTTCAGAAAAAAGCTTCTGCCGAGAACGAGCACCGTGACATGCTGAGTCTCCGGGAAAGCAGGGATCCCCAATGCTGTTGTGCCTGTGGATAGGCTGCATGGGGATAATGAAGACCTGCATTAGCTTTCCGGGCTGGCAGCTTCCTTGTGGGAGAAGGAGCCAGACGTTTGCCTTTTCAGAAAAAGCTTCTGGCGAGAACGAGCACTGTGACATACTGAGTCTCTGGGAAAGCAGAGATCCCCAGTGCTGTTGTGCCTGTGGATAGGATGCAGGCGGATAGTGAAGACCAGCAAGATCTTTCAGGGCTGGCTCCTTCCTTGTGGGAGAAGGAGCCGTAAGTTTGCCTTTTCAGAAAAAAGCTTCTGCCGAGAGCGAGCACCGTGACATGTTGAGTGTCTGGGAAAGCAGAGATCCCCAGTGCTGTTGCGGCTATAGATAGGCTGCAGAGGGATAGTGAAGACCAGCAAGATCTTTCAGGGCTGGCACCTTCCTTGTGGGAGAAGCAGCCGTAAGTTTGCCTTTTCAGAAAAAAGCTTCTGCCGAGAACGAGCACCGTGACATGCTGAGTCTCTGGGAAAGCAGAGATCCCCAATGCTGTTGCGGCTAAAGATAGGCTGCAGAGTGATAGTGAAGACCAGCAAGATCTTTCAGGGCTGGCACCTTCCTTGTGGGAGAAGGAGACGTAATTTTGCCTTTTCAGAAAAAGGCTTCTGCCGAGAACGAGCACCGTGACATGCTGAGTCTCTGGGAAAGCAGAGATCCCCAGTGCTGTTGCCGCTATAGATAGGCTGCAGAGGGATAGTGAAAACCAGCAAGATCTTTCAGGGCTAGCACCTTCCTTGTGGGAGAAGCAGCCGTAAGTTTGCCTTTTCAGAAAAAAGCTTCTGCCGAGAACGAGCACCGTGACATGCTGAGTCTCTGGGAAAGCAGAGATCCCCAATGCTGTTGCGGCTAAAGATAGGCTGCACAGGGATAGTGAAGAACAGCAAGATCTTTCAGGGCTGGCACCTTCCTTGTGGGAGAAGGAGCCGTAAGTTTGCCTTTTCAGAAAAAAGCTTCTGCCGAGAACGAGCACCGTGACATGCTGAGTCTCCGGGAAAGCAGGGATCCCCAGTGCTGTTGTGCTTGTGGATAGGCTGCAGAGGGATAGTGAAGAGCAGCAAGATCTTTCAGGGCTGGCACCTTCCCTGTGGGAGAAGGAGCCAGACGTTTGCCTTTTCAGAAAAAAGCTTCTGCCGAGAACGAGCACCGTGACATGCTGAGTCTCCGGGAAAGCAGGGATCCCCAGTGCTGTTGTGCCTGTGGATAGGCTGCAGAGGGATAGTGAAGAACAGCAAGATCTTTCAGGGCTGGCACCTTCCTTGTGGGAGAAGGAGCCGTAAGTTTGCCTTTTCAGAAAAAAGCTTCTGCCGAGAACGAGCACCGTGACATGCTGAGTCTCTGGGAAAGCAGAGATCCCCAATGCTGTTGCGGCTAAAGATAGGCTGCAGAGGGATAGTGAAGAACAGCAAGATCTTTCAGGGCTGGCACCTTCCTTGTGGGAGAAGGAGCCAGACGTTTGCCTTTTCAGAAAAAAGCTTCTGCCGAGAACGAGCACCGTGACATGCTGAGTCTCTGGGAAAGCAGAGATCCCCAATGCTGTTGCGGCTAAAGATAGGCTGCAGAGGGATAGTGAAGAACAGCAAGATCTTTCAGGGCTGGCACCTTCCTTGTGGGAGAAGGAGCCCTAAGTTTGCCTTTTCAGAAAAAGCTTCTGGCGAGAACGAGCACCGTGACATGCTGAGTCTCTGGGAAAGCAGAGATCCCCAATGCTGTTGCGGCTAAAGATAGGCTGCAGAGGGATAGTGAAGAACAGCAAGATCTTTCAGGGCTGGCACCTTCCTTGTGGGAGAAGGAGCCCTAAGTTTGCCTTTTCAGAAAAAGCTTCTGGCGAGAACCGTGACATGCTGAGTCTCCGGGAAAGCAGGGATCCCCAATGCTGTTGTGCCTGTGGATAGGCTGCATGGGGATAGTGAAGACCTGCATTAGCTTTCCGGGCTGGCAGCTTCCTTGTGGGAGAAGGAGCCCTAAGTTTGCCTTTTCAGAAAAAGCTTCTGGCGAGAACGAGCACTGTGACATACTGAGTCTCTGGGAAAGCAGAGATCCCCAGTGCTGTTGTGCCTGTGGATAGGATGCAAGCGGATAGTGAAGACCAGCAAGATCTTTCAGGGCTGGCACCTTCCTTGTGGGAGAAGGAGACATAGGTTTGCCTTTTCAGAAAAAGGCTTCTGCCGAGAACGAGCACCGTGACATGCTGAGTCTCTGGGAAAGCAGAGATCCCCAGTGCTGTTGCGGCTATAGATAGGCTGCAGAGGGATAGTGAAGAACAGCAAGATCTTTCAGGGCTGGCACCTTCCTTGTGGGAGAAGCAGCCGTAAGTTTGCCTTTTCAGAAAAAAGCTTCTGCCGAGAACGAGCACCGTGACATGCTGAGTCTCTGGGAAAGCAGAGATCCCCAATGCTGTTGCGGCTAAAGATAGGCTGCAGAGGGATAGTGAAGAACAGCAAGATCTTTCAGGGCTGGCACCTTCCTTGTGGGAGAAGGAGCCAGACGTTTGCCTTTTCAGAAAAAAGCTTCTGCCGAGAACGAGCACCGTGACATGCTGAGTCTCCGGGAAAGCAGGGATCCCCAATGCTGTTGTGCCTGTGGATAGGCTGCATGGGGATAGTGAAAACCAGCAAGATCTTTCAGGGCTAGCACCTTCCTTGTGGGAGAAGCAGCCGTAAGTTTGCCTTTTCAGAAAAAGGCTTCTGCCGAGAACGAGCACCGTGACATGCTGAGTCTCCGGGAAAGCAGGGATCCCCAATGCTGTTGTGCCTGTGGATAGGCTGCATGGGGATAGTGAAGACCTGCATTAGCTTTCCGGGCTGGCAGCTTCCTTGTGGGAGAAGGAGCCGTAAGTTTGCCTTTTCAGAAAAAAGCTTCTGGCGAGAACGAGCACTGTGACATACTGAGTCTCTGGGAAAGCAGAGATCCCCAGTGCTGTTGTGCCTGTGGATAGGATGCAGGCGGATAGTGAAGACCAGCAAGATCTTTCAGGGCTGGCACCTTCCTTGTGGGGGAAGGAGACATAAGTTTGCCTTTTCAGAAAAAGGCTTCTGCCGAGAACGAGCACCGTGACATGCTGAGTCTCTGGGAAAGCAGAGATCCCCAGTGCTGTTGCGGCTATAGATAGGCTGCAGAGGGATACTGAAGACGAGCAAGATCTTTCAGGGCTGGCACCTTCCTTGTGGGAGAAGCAGCCGTAAGTTTGCCTTTTCAGAAAAAGGCTTCTGCCGAGAACGAGCACCGTGACATGCTGAGTCTCTGGGAAAGCAGAGATCCCCAATGCTGTTGCGGCTAAAGATAGGCTGCAGAGGGATAGTGAAGAACAGCAAGATCTTTCAGGGCTGGCACCTTCCTTGTGGGAGAAGGAGCCGTAAGTTTGCCTTTTCAGAAAAAAGCTTCTGCCGAGAACGAGCACCGTGACATGCTGAGTCTCTGGGAAAGCAGAGATCCCCAAAGCTGTTGTGCCTGTGGATAGGCTGCAGAGGGATAGTGAAGACCAGCAAGATCTTTCAGGGCTGGCACCTTCCTTGTGGGAGAAGGAGACATAAGTTTGCCTTTTCAGAAAAAGGCTTCTGCCGAGAACGAGCACCGTGACATGCTGAGTCTCTGGGAAAGCAGAGATCCCCAATGCTGTTGCGGCTAAAGATAGGCTGCAGAGGGATAGTGAAGAACAGCAAGATCTTTCAGGGCTGGCACCTTCCTTGTGGGAGAAGGAGCCAGACGTTTGCCTTTTCAGAAAAAAGCTTCTGCCGAGAACGAGCACCGTGACATGCTGAGTCTCTGGGAAAGCAGAGATCCCCAATGCTGTTGCGGCTAAAGATAGGCTGCAGAGGGATAGTGAAGAACAGCAAGATCTTTCAGGGCTGGCACCTTCCTTGTGGGAGAAGGAGCCCTAAGTTTGCCTTTTCAGAAAAAGCTTCTGGCGAGAACGAGCACCGTGACATGCTGAGTCTCTGGGAAAGCAGAGATCCCCAATGCTGTTGCGGCTAAAGATAGGCTGAAGAGGGATAGTGAAGAACAGCAAGATCTTTCAGGGCTGGCACCTTCCTTGTGGGAGAAGGAGCCCTAAGTTTGCCTTTTCAGAAAAAGCTTCTGGCGAGAACCGTGACATGCTGAGTCTCCGGGAAAGCAGGGATCCCCAATGCTGTTGTGCCTGTGGATAGGCTGCATGGGGATAGTGAAGACCTGCATTAGCTTTCCGGGCTGGCAGCTTCCTTGTGGGAGAAGGAGCCCTAAGTTTGCCTTTTCAGAAAAAGCTTCTGGCGAGAACGAGCACTGTGACATACTGAGTATCTGGGAAAGCAGAGATCCCCAGTGCTGTTGTGCCTGTGGATAGGATGCAAGCGGATAGTGAAGACCAGCAAGATCTTTCAGGGCTGGCACCTTCCTTGTGGGAGAAGGAGACATAGGTTTGCCTTTTCAGAAAAAGGCTTCTGCCGAGAACGAGCACCGTGACATGCTGAGTCTCTGGGAAAGCAGAGATCCCCAGTGCTGTTGCGGCTATAGATAGGCTGCAGAGGGATAGTGAAGAACAGCAAGATCTTTCAGGGCTGGCACCTTCCTTGTGGGAGAAGCAGCCGTAAGTTTGCCTTTTCAGAAAAAAGCTTCTGCCGAGAACGAGCACCGTGACATGCTGAGTGTCTGGGAAAGCAGAGATCCCCAATGCTGTTGCGGCTAAAGATAGGCTGCAGAGGGATAGTGAAGAACAGCAAGATCTTTCAGGGCTGGCACCTTCCTTGTGGGAGAAGGAGACATAAGTTTGCCTTTTCAGAAAAAGGCTTCTGCCGAGAACGAGCACCGTGACATGCTGAGTCTCTGGGAAAGCAGAGATCCCCAGTGCTGTTGCGGCTATAGATAGGCTGCAGAGGGATAGTGAAGACCAGCAAGATCTTTCAGGGCTAGCACCTTCCTTGTGGGAGAAGCAGCCGTAAGTTTGCCTTTTCAGAAAAAAGCTTCTGCCGAGAACGAGCACCGTGACATGCTGAGTCTCTGGGAAAGCAGAGATCCCCAATGCTGTTGCGGCTAAAGATAGGCTGCAGAGGGATAGTGAAGACCAGCAAGATCTTTCAGGGCTGGCACCTTCCTTGTGGGAGAAGGAGCCGTAAGTTTGCCTTTTCAGAAAAAAGCTTCTGCCGAGAACGAGCACCGTGACATGCTGAGTCTCTGGGAAAGCAGAGATCCCCAAAGCTGTTGTGCCTGTGGATAGGCTGCAGAGGGATAGTGAAGACCAGCAAGATCTTTCAGGGCTAGCACCTTCCTTGTGGGAGAAGCAGCCGTAAGTTTGCCTTTTCAGAAAAAAGCTTCTGCCGAGAACGAGCACCGTGACATGCTGAGTCTCTGGGAAAGCAGAGATCCCCAATGCTGTTGCGGCTAAAGATAGGCTGCAGAGGGATAGTGAAGACCAGCAAGATCTTTCAGGGCTGGCACCTTCCTTGTGGGAGAAGGAGCCGTAAGTTTGCCTTTTCAGAAAAAAGCTTCTGCCGAGAACGAGCACCGTGACATGCTGAGTCTCTGGGAAAGCAGAGATCCCCAAAGCTGTTGTGCCTGTGGATAGGCTGCAGAGGGATAGTGAAGACCAGCAAGATCTTTCAGGGCTGGCACCTTCCTTGTGGGAGAAGGAGCCGTAAGTTTGCCTTTTCAGAAAAAAGCTTCTGCCGAGAACGAGCACCGTGACATGCTGAGTCTCCGGGAAAGCAGGGATCCCCAATGCTGTTGTGCCTGTGGATAGGCTGCATGGGGATAGTGAAAACCAGCAAGATCTTTCAGGGCTAGCACCTTCCTTGTGGGAGAAGGAGCCGTAAGTTTGCCTTTTCAGAAAAAAGCTTCTGCCGAGAACGAGCACCGTGACATGCTGAGTCTCTGGGAAAGCAGAGATCCCCAATGCTGTTGCGGCTAAAGATAGGCTGCACAGGGATAGTGAAGAACAGCAAGATCTTTCAGGGCTGGCACCTTCCTTGTGGGAGAAGGAGCCGTAAGTTTGCCTTTTCAGAAAAAAGCTTCTGCCGAGAACGAGCACCGTGACATGCTGAGTCTCCGGGAAAGCAGGGATCCCCAGTGCTGTTGTGCCTGTGGATAGGCTGCAGAGGGATAGTGAAGACCAGCAAGATCTTTCAGGGCTGGAAGCTTCCTTGTGGGAGAAGGAGCCATAAGTTTGCCTTTTCAGAAAAAGCTTCTGCCGAGAGTGAGCACCGTGACATGCTGAGACTCTGGGAAAGCAGAGATCCCCAGTGCTGTTGTTCCTGTGGATAGGCTGCAGAGGGATAGTGAAGAACAGCAAGATCTTTCAGGGCTGGCACCTTCCTTGTGGGAGAAGGAGACTTAAGTTTGCCTTTTCAGAAACAGGCTTCTGCCGAGAACGAGCACCGTGACATGCTGAGTCTCTGGGAAAGCAGAGATCCCCAATGCTGTTGCGGCTAAAGATAGGCTGCAGAGGGATAGTGAAGAACAGGAAGATCTTTCAGGGCTGGCATCTTCCTTGTGGGAGAAGGAGCCCTAAGTTTGCCTTTTCAGAAAAAAGCTTCTGCCGAGAACGAGCACCGTGACATGCTGAGTCTCTGGGAAAGCAGAGATCCCCAAAGCTGTTGTGCCTGTGGATAGGCTGCAGAGGGATAGTGAAGACCAGCAAGATCTTTAAGGGCTGGCACCTTCCTTGTGGGAGAAGGAGCCAGACGTTTGCCTTTTCAGAAAAAGGCTTCTGCCGAGAACGAGCACCGTGACATGCTGAGTCTCTGGGAAAGCAGAGATCCCCAGTGCTGTTGCGGCTATAGATAGGCTGCAGAGGGATAGTGAAGACCAGCAAGATCTTTCAGGGCTGGCACCTTCCTTGTGGGAGAAGGAGCCAGACGTTTGCCTTTTCAGAAAAAAGCTTCTGCCGAGAACGAGCACCGTGACATGCTGAGTCTCCGGGAAAGCAGGGATCCCCAATGCTGTTGTGCCTGTGGATAGGCTGCATGGGGATAGTGAAGACCTGCATTAGCTTTCCGGGCTGGCAGCTTCCTTGTGGGAGAAGGAGCCAGACGTTTGCCTTTTCAGAAAAAGCTTCTGGCGAGAACGAGCACTGTGACATACTGACTCTGGGAAAGCAGAGATCCCCAGTGCTGTTGTGCCTGTGGATAGGATGCAGGCGGATAGTGAAGACCAGCAAGATCTTTCAGGGCTGGCACCTTCCTTGTGGGAGAAGCAGCCGTAAGTTTGCCTTTTCAGAAAAAAGCTTCTGCCGAGAACGAGCACCGTGACATGCTGAGTGTCTGGGAAAGCAGAGATCCCCAATGCTGTTGCGGCTAAAGATAGGCTGCAGAGGGATAGTGAAGAACAGCAAGATCTTTCAGGGCTGGCACCTTCCTTGTGGGAGAAGGAGCCGTAAGTTTGCCTTTTCAGAAAAAAGCTTCTGCCGAGAACGAGCACCGTGACATGCTGAGTCTCTGGGAAAGCAGAGATCCCCAAAGCTGTTGTGCCTGTGGATAGGCTGCAGAGGGATAGTGAAGACCAGCAAGATCTTTCAGGGCTAGCACCTTCCTTGTGGGAGAAGCAGCCGTAAGTTTGCCTTTTCAGAAAAAAGCTTCTGCCGAGAACGAGCACCGTGACATGCTGAGTCTCTGGGAAAGCAGAGATCCCCAATGCTGTTGCGGCTAAAGATAGGCTGCAGAGGGATAGTGAAGACCAGCAAGATCTTTCAGGGCTGGCACCTTCCTTGTGGGAGAAGGAGCCGTAAGTTTGCCTTTTCAGAAAAAAGCTTCTGCCGAGAACGAGCACCGTGACATGCTGAGTCTCTGGGAAAGCAGAGATCCCCAAAGCTGTTGTGCCTGTGGATAGGCTGCAGAGGGATAGTGAAGACCAGCAAGATCTTTCAGGGCTGGCAGCTTCCTTGTGGGAGAAGGAGCCGTAAGTTTGCCTTTTCAGAAAAAAGCTTCTGCCGAGAACGAGCACCGTGACATGCTGAGTCTCCGGGAAAGCAGGGATCCCCAATGCTGTTGTGCCTGTGGATAGGCTGCATGGGGATAGTGAAAACCAGCAAGATCTTTCAGGGCTAGCACCTTCCTTGTGGGAGAAGCAGCCGTAAGTTTGCCTTTTCAGAAAAAAGCTTCTGCCGAGAACGAGCACCGTGACATGCTGAGTCTCTGGGAAAGCAGAGATCCCCAATGCTGTTGCGGCTAAAGATAGGCTGCACAGGGATAGTGAAGAACAGCAAGATCTTTCAGGGCTGGCACCTTCCTTGTGGGAGAAGGAGCCGTAAGTTTGCCTTTTCAGAAAAAAGCTTCTGCCGAGAACGAGCACCGTGACATGCTGAGTCTCCGGGAAAGCAGGGATCCCCAGTGCTGTTGTGCCTGTGGATAGGCTGCAGAGGGATAGTGAAGACCAGCAAGATCTTTCAGGGCTGGCACCTTCCTTGTGGGAGAAGGAGCCAGACGTTTGCCTTTTCAGAAAAAGGCTTCTGCCGAGAACGAGCACCGTGACATGCTGAGTCTCCGGGAAAGCAGGGATCCCCAGTGCTGTTGTGCCTGTGGATAGGCTGCAGAGGGATAGTGAAGAACAGCAAGATCTTTCAGGGCTGGCACCTTCCTTGTGGGAGAAGGAGCCGTAAGTTTGCCTTTTCAGAAAAAGCTTCTGGCGAGAACGGGCACTGTGACATACTGAGTCTCTGGGAAAGCAGAGATCCCCAGTGCTGTTGTGCCTGTGGATAGGATGCAGGCGGATAGTGAAGACCAGCAAGATCTTTCAGGGCTGGCACCTTCCTTGTGGGAGAAGGAGCCAGACGTTTGCCTTTTCAGAAAAAAGCTTCTGCCGAGAACGAGCACCGTGACATGCTGAGTCTCTGGGAAAGCAGAGATCCCCAGTGCTGTTGCGGCTATAGATAGGCTGCAGAAGGATAGTGAAAACCAGCAAGATCTTTCAGGGCTGGCACCTTCCTTGTGGGAGAAGCAGCCGTAAGTTTGCCTTTTCAGAAAAAAGCTTCTGCCGAGAACGAGCACCGTGACATGCTGAGTCTCTGGGAAAGCAGAGATCCCCAATGCTGTTGCGGCTATAGATAGGCTGCAGAGGGATAGTGAAGACCAGCAAGATCTTTCAGGGCTGGAAGCTTCCTTGTGGGAGAAGGAGCCATAAGTTTGCCTTTTCAGAAAAAGCTTCTGCCGAGAGTGAGCACCGTGACATGCTGAGTCTCTGGGAAAGCAGAGATGCCCAGTGCTGTTGTTCCTGTGGATAGGCTGCAGAGGGATAGTGAATACCAGCAAGATCTTTCAGGGCTGGCACCTTCCTTGTGGGAGAAGGAGACTTAAGTTTGCCTTTTCAGAAACAGGCTTCTGCCGAGAACGAGCACCGTGACATGATGAGTCTCTGGGAAAGCAGAGATCCCCAGTGCTGTTGCGGCTATAGATAGGCTGCAGAGGGATAGTGAAGACCAGCAAGATCTTTCAGGGCTAGCACCTTCCTTGTGGGAGAAGCAGCCGTAAGTTTGCCTTTTCAGAAAAAAGCTTCTGCCGAGAACGAGCACCGTGACATGCTGAGTCTCTGGGAAAGCAGAGATCCCCAATGCTGTTGCGGCTAAAGATAGGCTGCAGAGGGATAGTGAAGAACAGGAAGATCTTTCAGGGCTGGCACCTTCCTTGTGGGAGAAGGAGCCGTAAGTTTGCCTTTTCAGAAAAAAGCTTCTGCCGAGAACGAGCACCGTGACATGCTGAGTCTCTGGGAAAGCAGAGATCCCCAAAGCTGTTGTGCCTGTGGATAGGCTGCAGAGGGATAGTGAAGACCAGCAAGATCTTTCAGGGCTGGCACCTTCCTTGTGGGAGAAGGAGCCAGACGTTTGCCTTTTCAGAAAAAGGCTTCTGCCGAGAACGAGCACCGTGACATGCTGAGTCTCCGGGAAAGCAGGGATCCCCAATGCTGTTGTGCCTGTGGATAGGCTGCATGGGGATAGTGAAGACCTGCATTAGCTTTCCGGGCTGGCAGCTTCCTTGTGGGAGAAGGAGCCAGACGTTTGCCTTTTCAGAAAAAGCTTCTGGCGAGAACGAGCACTGTGACATGCTGAGTCTCTGGGAAAGCAGAGATCCCCAGTGCTGTTGTGCCTGTGGATAGGATGCAGGCGGATAGTGAAGACCAGCAAGATCTTTCAGGGCTGGCACCTTCCTTGTGGGAGAAGGAGCCATAAGTTTGCCTTTTCAGAAAAAGGCTTCTGCCGAGAGCGAGCACCTTGACATGTTGAGTCTCTGGGAAAGCAGAGATCCCCAGTGCTGTTGCGGCTATAGATAGGCTGCAGAGGGATAGTGAAATCCAGCAAGATCTTTCAGGGCTGGCACCTTCCTTGTGGGAGAAGCAGCCGTAAGTTTGCCTTTTCAGAAAAAAGCTTCTGCCGAGAACGAGCACCGTGACATGCTGAGTCTCTGGGAAAGCAGAGATCCCCAGTGCTGTTGCGGCTATAGATAGGCTGCAGAGGGATAGTGAAATCCAGCAAGATCTTTCAGGGCTGGCACCTTCCTTGTGGGAGAAGCAGCCGTAAGTTTGCCTTTTCAGAAAAAAGCTTCTGCCGAGAACGAGCACCGTGACATG
Organism: Astur gentilis; assembly: GCF_929443795.1. Taxonomy (NCBI): domain Eukaryota; kingdom Metazoa; phylum Chordata; class Aves; order Accipitriformes; family Accipitridae; genus Astur; species Astur gentilis. The sequence goes on from NC_064908.1 coordinate 8,368,892, forward strand.
CTGAGTCTCTGGGAAAGCAGAGATCCCCAGTGCTGTTGCGGCTATAGATAGGCTGCAGAGGGATAGTGAAAACCAGCAAGATCTTTCAGGGCTGGCACCTTCCTTGTGGGAGAAGGAGCCGTAAGTTTGCCTTTTCAGAAAAAAGCTTCTGCCGAGAACGAGCACCGTGACATGCTGAGTCTCCGGGAAAGCAGGGATCCCCAATGCTGTTGTGCCTGTGGATAGGATGCAGGCGGATAGTGAAGACCTGCATTAGCTTTCCGGGCTGGCAGCTTCCTTGTGGGAGAAGGAGACATAAGTTTGCCTTTTCAGAAAAAGGCTTCTGCCGAGAACGAGCACCGTGACATGCTGAGTCTCTGGGAAAGCAGAGATCCCCTGTGCTTTTGCGGCTAAAGATAGGCTGCAGAGGGATAGTGAAATCCAGCAAGATCTTTCAGGGCTGGCACCTTCCTTGTGGGAGAAGGAGCCGTAAGTTTGCCTTTTCAGAAAAAAGCTTCTGCCGAGAACGAGCACCGTGACATGCTGAGTCTCTGGGAAAGCAGAGATCCCCAAAGCTGTTGTGCCTGTGGATGGGCTGCAGAGGGATAGTGAAGACCAGCAAGATCTTTCAGGGCTAGCACCTTCCTTGTGGGAGAAGCAGCCGTAAGTTTGCCTTTTCAGAAAAAAACTTCTGCCGAGAACGAGCACCGTGACATGCTGAGTCTCTGGGAAAGCAGAGATCCCCAATGCTGTTGCGGCTAAAGATAGGCTGCAGAGGGATAGTGAAGAACAGCAAGATCTTTCAGGGCTGGCACCTTCCTTGTGGGAGAAGGAGACATAAGTTTGCCTTTTCAGAAAAAGGCTTCTGCCGAGAACGAGCACCGTGACATGCTGAGTCTCTGGGAAAGCAGAGATCCCCAGTGCTGTTGCGGCTATAGATAGGCTGCAGGTGGATAGTGAAGACCAGCAAGATCTTTCAGGGCTAGCACCTTCCTTGTGGGAGAAGCAGCCGTAAGTTTGCCTTTTCAGAAAAAAGCTTCTGCCGAGAACGAGCACCGTGACATGCTGAGTCTCCGGGAAAGCAGGGATCCCCAATGCTGTTGTGCCTGTGGATAGGCTGCATGGGGATAGTGAAGACCTGCATTAGCTTTCCGGGCTGGCAGCTTCCTTGTGGGAGAAGGAGCCAGACGTTTGCCTTTTCAGAAAAAGCTTCTGGCGAGAACGAGCACTGTGACATACTGAGTCTCTGGGAAAGCAGAGATCCCCAGTGCTGTTGTGCCTGTGGATAGGATGCAGGCGGATAGTGAAGACCAGCAAGATCTTTCAGGGCTGGCTCCTTCCTTGTGGGAGAAGGAGCCGTAAGTTTGCCTTTTCAGAAAAAAGCTTCTGCCGAGAGCGAGCACCGTGACATGTTGAGTGTCTGGGAAAGCAGAGATCCCCAGTGCTGTTGCGGCTATAGATAGGCTGCAGAGGGATAGTGAAGACCAGCAAGATCTTTCAGGGCTGGCACCTTCCTTGTGGGAGAAGCAGCCGTAAGTTTGCCTTTTCAGAAAAAAGCTTCTGCCGAGAACGAGCACCGTGACATGCTGAGTCTCTGGGAAAGCAGAGATCCCCAATGCTGTTGCGGCTAAAGATAGGCTGCAGAGTGATAGTGAAGACCAGCAAGATCTTTCAGGGCTGGCACCTTCCTTGTGGGAGAAGGAGACGTAATTTTGCCTTTTCAGAAAAAGGCTTCTGCCGAGAACGAGCACCGTGACATGCTGAGTCTCTGGGAAAGCAGAGATCCCCAGTGCTGTTGCCGCTATAGATAGGCTGCAGAGGGATAGTGAAAACCAGCAAGATCTTTCAGGGCTAGCACCTTCCTTGTGGGAGAAGCAGCCGTAAGTTTGCCTTTTCAGAAAAAAGCTTCTGCCGAGAACGAGCACCGTGACATGCTGAGTCTCTGGGAAAGCAGAGATCCCCAAAGCTGTTGCGGCTAAAGATAGGCTGCACAGGGATAGTGAAGAACAGCAAGATCTTTCAGGGCTGGCACCTTCCTTGTGGGAGAAGGAGCCGTAAGTTTGCCTTTTCAGAAAAAAGCTTCTGCCGAGAACGAGCACCGTGACATGCTGAGTCTCCGGGAAAGCAGGGATCCCCAGTGCTGTTGTGCCTGTGGATAGGCTGCAGAGGGATAGTGAAGAGCAGCAAGATCTTTCAGGGCTGGCACCTTCCTTGTGGGAGAAGGAGCCAGACGTTTGCCTTTTCAGAAAAAAGCTTCTGCCGAGAACGAGCACCGTGACATGCTGAGTCTCCGGGAAAGCAGGGATCCCCAGTGCTGTTGTGCCTGTGGATAGGCTGCAGAGGGATAGTGAAGAACAGCAAGATCTTTCAGGGCTGGCACCTTCCTTGTGGGAGAAGGAGCCGTAAGTTTGCCTTTTCAGAAAAAAGCTTCTGCCGAGAACGAGCACCGTGACATGCTGAGTCTCTGGGAAAGCAGAGATCCCCAATGCTGTTGCGGCTAAAGATAGGCTGCAGAGGGATAGTGAAGAACAGCAAGATCTTTCAGGGCTGGCACCTTCCTTGTGGGAGAAGGAGCCCTAAGTTTGCCTTTTCAGAAAAAGCTTCTGGCGAGAACGAGCACCGTGACATGCTGAGTCTCTGGGAAAGCAGAGATCCCCAATGCTGTTGCGGCTAAAGATAGGCTGCAGAGGGATAGTGAAGAACAGCAAGATCTTTCAGGGCTGGCACCTTCCTTGTGGGAGAAGGAGCCCTAAGTTTGCCTTTTCAGAAAAAGCTTCTGGCGAGAACCGTGACATGCTGAGTCTCCGGGAAAGCAGGGATCCCCAATGCTGTTGTGCCTGTGGATAGGCTGCATGGGGATAGTGAAGACCTGCATTAGCTTTCCGGGCTGGCAGCTTCCTTGTGGGAGAAGGAGCCCTAAGTTTGCCTTTTCAGAAAAAGCTTCTGGCGAGAACGAGCACTGTGACATACTGAGTCTCTGGGAAAGCAGAGATCCCCAGTGCTGTTGTGCCTGTGGATAGGATGCAAGCGGATAGTGAAGACCAGCAAGATCTTTCAGGGCTGGCACCTTCCTTGTGGGAGAAGGAGACATAGGTTTGCCTTTTCAGAAAAAGGCTTCTGCCGAGAACGAGCACCGTGACATGCTGAGTCTCTGGGAAAGCAGAGATCCCCAGTGCTGTTGCGGCTATAGATAGGCTGCAGAGGGATAGTGAAAACCAGCAAGATCTTTCAGGGCTGGCACCTTCCTTGTGGGAGAAGGAGCCGTAAGTTTGCCTTTTCAGAAAAAAGCTTCTGCCGAGAACGAGCACCGTGACATGCTGAGTCTCTGGGAAAGCAGAGATCCCCAATGCTGTTGCGGCTAAAGATAGGCTGCAGAGGGATAGTGAAGAACAGCAAGATCTTTCAGGGCTGGCACCTTCCTTGTGGGAGAAGGAGACATAAGTTTGCCTTTTCAGAAAAAGGCTTCTGCCGAGAACGAGCACCGTGACATGCTGAGTCTCTGGGAAAGCAGAGATCCCCAGTGCTGTTGCGGCTAAAGATAGGCTGCAGAGGGATAGTGAAAACCAGCAAGATCTTTCAGGGCTGGCACCTTCCTTGTGGGAGAAGCAGCCGTAAGTTTGCCTTTTCAGAAAAAAGCTTCTGCCGAGAACGAGCACCGTGACATGCTGAGTCTCTGGGAAAGCAGAGATCCCCAATGCTGTTGCGGCTAAAGATAGGCTGCAGAGGGATAGTGAAGAACAGCAAGATCTTTCAGGGCTGGCACCTTCCTTGTGGGAGAAGGAGCCGTAAGTTTGCCTTTTCAGAAAAAAGCTTCTGCCGAGAACGAGTACCGTGACATGCTGAGTCTCCGGGAAAGCAGAGATCCCCAGTGCTGTTGTGCCTGTGGATAGGCTGCAGAGGGATAGTGAAGACCAGCAAGATCTTTCAGGGCTGGCACCTTCCTTGTGGGAGAAGGAGCCGTAAGTTTGCCTTTTCAGAAAAAAGCTTCTGCCGAGAACGAGCACCGTGACATGCTGAGTCTCTGGGAAAGCAGAGATCCCCAGTGCTGTTGTGCCTGTGGATAGGCTGCAGAGGGATAGTGAAGAGCAGCAAGATCTTTCAGGGCTGGCACCTTCCTTGTGGGAGAAGGAGCCGTAAGTTTGCCTTTTCAGAAAAAAGCTTCTGCCGAGAACGAGCACCGTGACATGCTGAGTCTCTGGGAAAGCAGGGATCCCCAATGCTGTTGTGCCTGTGGATAGGCTGCATGGGGATAGTGAACACCTGCATTAGCTTTCCGGGCTGGCAGCTTCCTTGTGGGAGAAGGAGACGTAAGTTTGCCTTTTCAGAAAAAGGCTTCTGCCGAGAACGAGCACCGTGACATGCTGAGTCTCTGGGAAAGCAGAGATCCCCTGTGCTTTTGCGGCTATAGATAGGCTGCAGAGGGATAGTGAAATCCAGCAAGATCTTTCAGGGCTGGCACCTTCCTTGTGGGAGAAGGAGCCGTAAGTTTGCCTTTTCAGAAAAAAGCTTCTGCCGAGAACGAGCACCGTGACATGCTGAGTCTCTGGGAAAGCAGGGATCCCCAATGCTGTTGTGCCTCAGGATAGGCTGCATGGGGATAGTGAAGACCTGCATTAGCTTTCCGGGCTGGCAGCTTCCTTGTGGGAGAAGGAGACGTAAGTTTGCCTTTTCAGAAAAAGGCTTCTGCCGAGAACGAGCACCGTGACATGCTGAGTCTCTGGGAAAGCAGAGATCCCCTGTGCTTTTGCGGCTATAGATAGGCTGCAGAGGGATAGTGAAATCCAGCAATATCTTTCAGGGCTGGCACCTTCCTTGTGGGAGAAGGAGCCGTAAGTTTGCCTTTTCAGAAAAAAGCTTCTGCCGAGAACGAGCACCGTGACATGCTGAGTCTCTGGGAAAGCAGAGATCCCCAAAGCTGTTGTGCCTGTGGATAGGATGCAGGCGGATAGTGAAGACCAGCAAGATCTTTCAGGGCTGGCACCTTCCTTGTGGGAGAAGGAGACATAAGTTTGCCTTTTCAGAAAAAGGCTTCTGCCGAGAACGAGCACCGTGACATGCTGAGTCTCTGGGAAAGCAGAGATCCCCAATGCTGTTGCGGCTATAGATAGGCTGCAGAGGGATAGTGAAGACCAGCAAGATCTTTCAGGGCTAGCACCTTCCTTGTGGGAGAAGCAGCCGTAAGTTTGCCTTTTCAGAAAAAAGCTTCTGCCGAGAACGAGCACCGTGACATGCTGAGTCTCTGGGAAAGCAGAGATCCCCAAAGCTGTTGTGCCTGTAGATAGGCTGCAGAGGGATAGTGAAGACCAGCAAGATCTTTCAGGGCTAGCACCTTCCTTGTGGGAGAAGGAGCCGTAAGTTTGCCTTTTCAGAAAAAGCTTCTGGCGAGAACGAGCACTGTGACATACTGAGTCTCTGGGAAAGCAGAGATCCCCAAAGCTGTTGTGCCTGTGGATAGGCTGCAGAGGGATAGTGAAGACCAGCAAGATCTTTCAGGGCTGGCACCTTCCTTGTGGGAGAAGGAGACATAAGTTTGCCTTTTCAGAAAAAGGCTTCTGCTGAGAACGAGCACCGTGACATGCTGAGTCTCTGGGAAAGCAGAGATCCCCAGTGCTGTTGCGGCTATAGATAGGCTGCAGAGGGATAGTGAAGAACAGCAAGATCTTTCAGGGCTGGCACCTTCCTTGTGGGAGAAGGAGCCGTAAGTTTGCCTTTTCAGAAAAAAGCTTCTGCCGAGAACGAGCACCGTGACATGCTGAGTCTCCGGGAAAGCAGGGATCCCCAATGCTGTTGTGCCTGTGGATAGGCTGCATGGGGATAGTGAAAACCAGCAAGATCTTTCAGGGCTAGCACCTTCCTTGTGGGAGAAGCAGCCGTAAGTTTGCCTTTTCAGAAAAAGGCTTCTGCCGAGAACGAGCACCGTGACATGCTGAGTCTCCGGGAAAGCAGGGATCCCCAATGCTGTTGTGCCTGTGGATAGGCTGCATGGGGATAGTGAAGACCTGCATTAGCTTTCCGGGCTGGCTGCTTCCTTGTGGGAGAAGGAGCCCTAAGTTTGCCTTTTCAGAAAAAGCTTCTGGCGAGAACGAGCACTGTGACATACTGAGTCTCTGGGAAAGCAGAGATCCCCAGTGCTGTTGTGCCTGTGGATAGGATGCAGGCGGATAGTGAAGACCAGCAAGATCTTTCAGGGCTGGCACCTTCCTTGTGGGGGAAGGAGACATAAGTTTGCCTTTTCAGAAAAAGGCTTCTGCCGAGAACGAGCACCGTGACATGCTGAGTCTCTGGGAAAGCAGAGATCCCCAGTGCTGTTGCGGGTATAGATAGGCTGCAGAGGGATACTGAAGACGAGCAAGATCTTTCAGGGCTGGCACCTTCCTTGTGGGAGAAGCAGCCGTAAGTTTGCCTTTTCAGAAAAAAGCTTCTGCCGAGAACGAGCACCGTGACATGCTGAGTCTCTGGGAAAGCAGAGATCCCCAATGCTGTTGCGGCTAAAGATAGGCTGCAGAGGGATAGTGAAGAACAGCAAGATCTTTCAGGGCTGGCACCTTCCTTGTGGGAGAAGCAGCCGTAAGTTTGCCTTTTCAGAAAAAAGCTTCTGCCGAGAACGAGCACCGTGACATGCTGAGTCTCTGGGAAAGCAGAGATCCCCAAAGCTGTTGTGCCTGTGGATAGGCTGCAGAGGGATAGTGAAGACCAGCAAGATCTTTCAGGGCTGGCACCTTCCTTGTGGGAGAAGCAGCCGTAAGTTTGCCTTTTCAGAAAAAAGCTTCTGCCGAGAACGAGCACCGTGACATGCTGAGTCTCTGGGAAAGCAGAGATACCCAATGCTGTTGCGGCTAAAGATAGGCTGCAGAGGGATAGTGAAGACCAGCAAGATATTTCAGGGCTGGCACCTTCCTTGTGGGAGAAGGAGCCAGACGTTTGCCTTTTCAGAAAAAGCTTCTGGCGAGAACGAGCACTGTGACATGCTGAGTCTCTGGGAAAGCAGAGATCCCCAAAGCTGTTGTGCCTGTGGATAGGCTGCAGAGGGATAGTGAAAACCAGCAAGATCTTTCAGGGCTGGCACCTTCCTTGTGGGAGAAGGAGCCAGACATTTGCCTTTTCAGAAAAAGCTTCTGCCGAGAACGAGCACCGTGACATGCTGAGTCTCTGGGAAAGCAGAGATCCCCAGTGCTGTTGTGCCTGTGGATAGGCTGCAGAGGGATAGTGAAGATCAGCAAGATCTTTCAGGGCTGGCTCCTTCCTTTTGGGAGAAGGGGCCAGACGTTTGCCTTTTCAGAAAAAGCTTCTGCCGAGAACGAGCACCGTGACATGCTGAGTCTCTGGGAAAGCAGATATCCCCAGTGCTGTTGCGGCTAATTATAGGCTGCAGGGGGATAGTGAAGACCAGCAATTTCTTTCAGGGCTGGCACCTTCCTTGTGGGTGAAGGAGCCAGACGTTTGCCTTTTCAGAAAAAGCTTCTGCCGAGAACCGGCACCATGACATGCTGAGTCTCTGGGAAAGCGGAGATCCCCAGTGCTGTTGCGGCTAATGGTAGGCTGCAGGGGGATAGTGAAGACCAGCAAGATCTTTCAGGGCTGGCACCTTCCTTGTGGGAGAAGGAGCCATAAGTTTGCCTTTTCAGAAAAAGGCTCTGCCGAGAGCGAGCACCGTGACATATTGAGTCTCTGGGAAAGCAGAGATCCCCAGTGCTGTTGCGGCTAATTATAGGCTGCAGGGGGATAGTGAAGACCTGCATTAGGTTTCAGGACTGGCACCTTCCCTGTGGGAGAAGGAGCCGTAAGTTTGCCTTTTCAGAAAAAGGCTCTGCCGAGAACGAGCACCGTTACATGCTGAGTCTCTGGGAAAGCAGAGATCCCCAGTGCTGTTGTGCCTGTGGATAGGCTGCAGGGGGATAGTGAAGACCTGCATTAGCTTTCAGGACTGGCACCTTCCTTGTGGGAGAAGGGGCCAGAAGTTTGCCTTTTCAGAAAAAGCTTCTGCCGAGAGCGAGCACCGTGACATGCTGAGTCTCTGGGAAAGCAGAGATCCCCAGTGGTGTTGCGGCTTATTATAGGCTGCAGGGGGATAGTGAAGACCTGCATTAGCTTTCAGGACTGGCACCTTCCTTGTGGGAGAAGGAGCCAGACGTTTGCCTTTTCAGAAAAAGCTTCTGCCGAGAACGGGCACCGTGACATGCTGAGTCTCTGGGAAAGCAGAGATCCCCAGTGCTGTTGTGGCTAAAGATAGGCTTCAGAGGGATAGTGAAGACCAGGAAAATCTTTCAGGGCTGGCACCTTCCTTGTGGGAGAAGGAGCCAGATGTTTGCCTTTTCAGAAAAAGGCTCTGCCGAGAGCGAGCACCATGATATGCTGAGTCTCTGGGAAAGCAGAGATCCCCAGTGCTGTTGTGCCTGTGGATAGGCTGCAGGGGGACGGTGAAGACCTGCAAGATCTTTCAGGGCTGGCACCTTCCTTGTGGGAGAAGGAGCCAGACGTTTGCCTTTTCAGAAAAAGTTTCTGCTGAGAACGAGCACCTTGAGATGCTGAGTCTCTGGAAAAGCATAGATCCCCAGTGCTGTTGTGGTTAAAGATAGGCCGAAGGGGGAAGGTGAATACCAGCAAGATCTTTAAGAGGTGGCACGTTCCTTCTGGGAGAAGGAGCCGGACGTTTGCCTTTTGAGGAAAAGTTTCTGCAGAGAACGAGCAACGTGAGATGCTGATTCGCTGGGAATGCAGAGATTTCCAGTGCTTTTGTGCCTGTGGATAGGCTGCAGGGGGACGGTGAAGACTAGCAAATTCTTTAAGGGGTGGCACCTTCCTTTTCGGAGAAGGAGCCGGACATTTTCCTGTTCAGATAAAGTTTCTGCCCAGAACAAGATCCGTGATATGCTGAGTCTCTGGGAAAGCAGAGATGCCCAGTGCTGTTTTCCCTGATGATAGGCTGCAGGGAACGGTGCACACCAGCAAGAGCTTCAGGGCTGGCACCTTACTTGTAGGAGAAGCAGCAAGATGTTTGTCTTTTCTTAGAAAGGCTCTGCCTAGAACAAGATCCGTGAGATGCTGAGTCTCTGGGAAAGCAGAGATGCCCAGTGCTTTTGTGCCTGTGGATAGGCTGCAGGGGGACGGTTAAGACCAGCAAAATCTTTAAGGGGTGGCACCTTCCTTTTGGGAGAAGGAGATGCACGTTTTCCTTTTCTGAGAAAGGCTCTGCCGAGAACGAGCACCGTGAGATGCTGAGTCTCTGGAAAAGCATAGATCCCCACTGCTGTTGTGGCTAAACAAAGGCTGAAGGGGGAACGTGAATACCAGCAAGATCTTTAAGAGCTGGCACTTTCCTTTTGGGAGAAGGAGCCGGACGTTTGCCTTTTCAGGAAATGTTTCTGCCGAGAACGAGCACCGTGAGATGCTGAGTCTCTGGGAAAGCAGAGATCCCCAGTGCTGTTGTGCCTGTGGATAGGCTGCAGGGAGACGGTGAAGACCAGCAAGAGCGTTCAGGGCTGGCAACTTCCTTGTGGGAGAAGGAGCCGGACTTTTGCCTTTTCTGAGAAAGGCGCTGTCGAGAATGAGCATTGTGAAATGCTGAGTCTCTGGGAAAGCGGAGATGCCCAGTGCTGTTTTCCCTGAAGATAGGCTGCAATGGATCGTACCACATCATTAAGAGCTTTAGGGCTGGGACCTCACCTGTAGGAGAAGGAGCAAGATGTTTGCCTTTCAGAACAAGGCTCTGCTGAGAACGAATACCGTGAGATGCTGAGTCTCTGGGAATGCAGAGATTTCCAGTGGTCTTTTCGCTAGAGATAGGCTGCACAGGCATAGTGAAAACCTGCAAGAGCTTTCAGGGCTGGCACCTTCCCTGTGGGAGAAGGAGCCGTAAGTTTGCCTTTTCTGAAAAAGGCACTGCTGAGAACAGCACTGTTAGATGTGAGTCTCTCGGAAACCATACATCCCCAGAGCTGTTGTGGTTAAAGATAGGCTGAAGGGGGAACGTGAATACCAGCAATATCTTTAAGAGCTGGCACTTTTCTTGTGAGAGAAGGAGCCGGAATTTTGCCTTTTTAGGAAAAGTTTCTGCCTAGAACGAGCACCGTGAGATGCTGAGTCTCTGGGAAAGCAGACATACCCAGTGTTGTTTTGCCTGTGGATAGGCTGCAGGGGTACAGTGAAGACCAGCAAATTCTTTAAGGGGTGGCATCTTCCTTTTGGGAGAAGGAGACGCACGTTTGCCTTTTCTGAGAAAAGCTCTGTCGAGAACGAGCACCGTGAGATGCTGAGTCTCTGGAAAAGCATAGATCCCCAGTGCTGTTGTGGCTAAAGATAGGTTGAAGGGGGAACGTGAATACCATCAAGATCTTTAAGAGCTGGCACCTTCCTTGTGGGAGATGGAGCCGGACGTTTGCCTTTTCAGGAAAAGTTTCTGCCAAGAACGAGCACTGTGAGATGCTGAGTCTCTGGGAAAGCAGAGATGCGCTGTGCTTTTGTGCCTGTGGATAGGCTGCAGGGGGATAGTGAAGACCAGCAAAATATTTAAGGGGTGGCACCTTTCTTTTGGGAGAAGGAGACACACGTTTGCCTTTTCTGAGAAAGGCTCTGCTGAGTACGAGCACCGTGAGATGCTGAGTCTCTGGGATAGCAGACATCCCCAGTGTTGTTGTGCCTGTGGATAGGCTGCAGTGGGACGGTGAAAACTGGCAAGAGCTTTCCGGGCTAGCACCTTCCTTGTGGGAGAAGGAGCCGGACGTTTGTCTATTCTGAGAAAGGCTCTGCCAAGAGCGAGCAGCACGACATGCTGTGTGTCTCGGAAAGCAGAGATCACCAGTGCTGTTCTGCGTAATGACAGGCTACATGGTGATGGTGAAGACCAACAAGAGCTTTCAGGGCTGGCACCTTCTTTATGGGAGAAGGAGCCTGACGTTTGCCTTTTCAGAATAAGGCTCTGCCGAGAACAATCAGCATGAGATGCTGCGTCTCTGGGAAAGCAGACATCCCCAGTGCTGTTGTGGCTGAAGATAGGCTACAGGGGGACGGTGAAACCAAGCAAGATCTACCAAGGCTGGCAACATTCTTCTGCAAGAAGGAGCCGGACATTTGCCTTTCAGAAAAAGGTTCTGCCGAGAACAAGCACCGTGAGATGCTGAGTCTCTGGGAAAGCAGAAAACCCCAGTGCTGTTTTCCCTGAAGATAGGCTGCGGTGGGACGGTGCTGACCTGCAAGTGCTTCGAGGGCTGTCACCTTCCTTGTGGTAGAAGGAGCCGGACGTTTGCCTTATCTGAGACAGACTCTGTCGAGAACGAGCACCGTGAGGTGCTGAGTCTCCTGGAAAGCAGAGATGCCCAGTGCTTTTGTGCCTGTGGATAGGCTGCAGGGGGACGGTGAAGACCAGCAAGAGCTTCCAGGGCTGTCACCTTCCTTGTGGGAGAAGGATCCGGACGTTTGCCTGTTCAGATACAGTCTCTGCCGAGAACGAGCACCGTGAGATGCTGAGTCTCTGTTCAAGCAAATATCCCCAGTGCTGTTGTTCCTGTGGATAGGCTGCAGGGTGACGATGAAGACCAGCAAAATCTTTAAAGGGCAGGCACCTTCCTTGTGGGAGAAGGAGCCGGACGTTTGCCTGTTCAGATACAGTCTCTGCCGAGAACGAGCACCGTGAGATGCTGAGTCTCTGGGAAAGCTGAGATGCCTAGTGCTGTTTTCCCTGAAGATAGGCTGCAGGGAACGGTGAACACCAGCAAGCGCTTCAGGGCTGGCACCTTCCTTGTAGGACAAGGATCAAGATGTTTGCCTTTCAGAAAAATGCTCTCCTAAGAACGACCACCATGAGATGCAACAGGTTTCAGCTCTGGCTCCTTACTTGTAGAAGTCGCTGGACGTTTCCCATTTTCGCAAGAGGCTTGGTTGGGAACGAGCGCCATGAGGTGTTTTATGTCTGGAAAAGCAGAGATCACCAGTGCTGGTGTGTCTGTGAATAGGCTGCCAAGGGAACGTGAAGACCACCAATAGCTTTCAGGTCTGGATCCTTCCTTGTAGGAGGAATTGCCAGGCGTTTGTCATTACAGAAGGAGGCCCTGCTGAGAATGAGCACCGTGAGATATGACATCTCTGGGAAAGTTCAGATCTGAAATTATGCTGTGCCTCTGAATAGGTTGCTATGGGAAGCTGAAGACCAGCAACAGCTTTCAGGGCTGGCTCCTTCCTTGTAGGAGAAGTACCTGGATGTGTCCCATTTCGGAAAGAGGTTATGCTGAGAAAGAGCGCCATGAGATGTTCCATATCTGGGAAAGCAGACATCCCCAGTGCTGGTGTGCCTGTGAATAAGCTGCCAAGGGAAGGTGAAGACCAGCAAGAGCTTTCAGCGCTGGCTCCTTCCTTGTAGGAGTAATAGCTGGACATTTCCCATTTCTGAAAGAGGCTCTGCTGTGAAAGAGCGCCGTGAGATGTTGTGTCTCTGGAAAAGCAGAGATCGCCAGTGTGGTTGTGTCTGTGAATAGGCTGCCAAGGGAAGGTGAAGACCAGCGACTGCTTTCAGGGCTGGCTCCTTCCTTCTGGGAGATCCAGCCAGACGTTTGCCATTTTTGGAAAAAGGATCTGCCGAGAAGAGCGACATGAGATGTTACATGTCTGGGAAAGCAGAGATCACCGGTGCTGTTGTCCCTGTGAATAGGCTGCTATTGGAAGGTGAAGACCACCAACAGCTTTCAGGACTGGCTCCTTCCTTGTTGGAGAAGTAGCTGGACGTTTGCAATTTCAGAATGATTTTCTGCCGTGAACAGTGAGCTGTGATGACACTGGAAAAGCAGGGATCCGAAGGGCTGTTGTGCCAGTGAATGGGCTCCCAAGGGAAGGTGAAGACCATCAACAACTTTCAGGCTGGCACCTTCCTTGTGGGAGATCCAGCCAGATGTTTTAAGTTTTCGAAAGTCTCTGTGAATACGTTGAACTGTCACGTCTCTGAGAAAGCAGATGCTTGAATATGCACCGACAGTGTGTCCAGGTGGCCAAGAAGGCCAACGGCATCCTGTCCTGCATCAGTGTGGCCAGCAGGAGCAGAGAAGTGATTGTGCCCCTGTACTCACAACTGTTGAGGCCGCACCTCGAGCCCTGTGTTCAGTTTTTGTCCCCTCAGTAGAGAAAAGACACTGAAGTGTTGGAGCGTGTCCAGAGAAGGGCAACTATGTTTGGGGGGGCCTGGTGCTCAAGTCTTTTGAGGGGCAGCTGAGGGAGCTGGGGCTATTTAGTTAAGAGAAGAGGAGCCTGAGGAGAGACCTTATCACTCTCTACAACTACCTGAAAGGAGGCTGCAGCGAGGTGGGTGCTGGTGTTTTCTTTCAGGTGGCTGGAGATAGGACGAGGGGAAATGGCCTCAAGTTGCAGCAAGGGAGATTTAGGTTAGATATTAGGAAAAATTTCTTTACTGAAGAAATTCCTGTTTCCTCTGAGAAATACTAAGTTCTTGTAAAACTAAAAAAGGTGCCCAAGCTGAAAGAGCCTTAGCTTTCAAACAGAATCAGTGCTTTCCATGGGAAACATCCATAGACTCTTTAAAGATGTTTTTTGTAGAGCCCTTCAGTTATCCTCCTCAAAAACCACTCCTTTTTTTTCTAAACAGCTCCATTGGCAGTGTAATTTCTTCGACTGCCAAAACACCGTTTTGAAATCCAATTGCTAAACTGCTGTGCAACTTTGGACAAGGCATCTTTAATTTACTTTCTGTCAAATTCCAACAAAGTAGGAAAAACTATTTCTTTTCCTCTGTTCACATTCTGAATGAGAATAGCACAGTTCAGTTGGAAAGGACCTACAAGTCCACCTGCCTGACCACTTCATGGCTGACCAAGCATGGTATTAAGGAAATTGTCTAAATGCCTCTTAAACACTGACAGGTATGGGGCATCAACCACCTCTCCAGAAAGCGTGTTTCAGGTTTTGACTACCCTCTTGGTAAAGAAATCTTTCCTCATGTCAACTCTGAACCTTCCCTGACAGTGTAGTAGCAAATGTCCCTTAGTGCATTGGTAAGGAATGGTGAGGAAACCATGCATGTTCTCTACATCTCTGCAAAGTTCATGCAGAAGGAACCAAATCCCTGTCTTTCACCTCTGCCATCACGACAACCAAATGAATATCTATGGTATAAATGCCCTTATTGACATAGTCTGAAGATATAGATAAATTTTGGAATGAAGAGTACCTCTCTTACTCTTTCAGTACTCAAAATACTTAATCCTAAAGGAAAAGGAGATTTGCCAGGGTTTTAGGTAAGATCCAAACATCTTCTCACAAAGTGAGGTAGGCAAATGGGATGGAGGGCTCTAGGCTGTTCAGGCAGGATATGCAGGGCAGGTGAGGTGGAGGAGTTGCACTCTATGTAAGGGAGAGGTTTGACTCTACAGCCCTTATGTTTGAGGGCCTCTGGGTGAGGATTAGGGGGATGGAAGACAAAGTGGTTATTGTGGTGGGTGACTATTATTGCCCAGCCAAGATACTTGTTGAAGATGGTCACCTGACAAATAGGGATGAAGAAAAAGCAGAGGGATTCAATGCTTTTTTTGTCTAAGTCTTTAATAATACTGATGGACCTTGGGCTGCCCAGTCCCCTGAGTTGGAAGACCATGAGTGTGGGAACAGTGACTTTCCATTTGTGGACAATGAAATTGTAAGGGACCAGCTGTATCAGCTGAATGTTCACAAGCCCATGGGACCTGATGGGATTCATCCCAGAGTACTGAAGGAACTAGTGAATGGATGTTACAGCAGGAACCCTCTCAATCATCTACCAAAGGTCTTGGGAGTCTGGGCAACTGACTGGAAGCTAGCCAATGTTATTCCAATTTACAAGAAAGGCATGACGGAAGACCCAGGAAACTACAGACCTGTTAGTCTAACCTCAGTACCTGGAAAAATTATGGAGAACAGCATACTGGGTGCTATTGAAAGACATTTAAAGAACAAGGCAATCATCAGGCACAGTCAACATGGGTTCACAAAGGGAAAGTCCTGTTTAACTAATTTAATATCCTTCTATGATAAGGTCACTTGCCTTAGTGGATGACAGGAGAGTGGCAGATGTAGTTTTTCTGGATTTTAGTAAGGCTTTTGATACTCTTCTTCCCAGCACCCTTCTGGACAAGTTGTCCAACTGCAACATGAGAAGATAGAGGGTTCACTGGGTGAAGAACTGGCTGGGCAGCAGGGCTGAAAGTGTTGTAGTGAATGGGGCTACATCTGTGTGGTGACCAGTCACCACCAGTATTCCTCAGGGCTCAATTCTAGGGCTAGTTCTGTTCAATATATTTATCAATGATCTGGAGGCAGAAGTTGAATGCACCATTAGTAAGTTTGCTGATGATACCAAACTGGGAGGTGCTGTTGACTCTCTCGAGGGACAAGAGAACTTGCAGAGGGGTCTTGATAGATTGGAGCACTGGGCAATCATCAATGGCATGACATTTAACAAGAACAAATGCTGGATTCTGCACCTGGGATGGATTAACACCAGACATATATAAATTGGGAGAGGAGTGGCTGGAAAGCAGCCCTGCAGAAAGGGGTCTGGGGGTGCTGGTTGACAGGAGGCTCAGTAGGAGTCAGCAGTGTGTGCCCTGGAAGCCAAGAGGGCTGGGGTGCATCAAACACAGCATAACAAGCTGGTCAAAAGAGGTGATTATCCCACTGTATTTAGCACTGGTATGGCTTTACCTTGTGTATCGTGTACAGTTCTGGGTCCTATGATTTAAAAAGGATGTGAAGGTCCTTGAATGCATCCAGAGGAGGGCAACAAAGTTGGTGAAAGGGCTGGAAGGCATGTCCTCTGAGGAGCACCTGAGGACGTGGGGTTTGTCTAGTTTGGAGAGAAGGAGGCTGAGGGGCAACCTCACTGCTCTCTACAGCTTTGTGAGGAGGGGAAGGGGAGAGAGAGGCGCTGATCTCTTCTCCCTGGTACCCAGTGCCAGGATGCATGGGAATGGCTCAAAGCTGCATCCATCAGGGGAGGTTCAGACTTGACATGAGGAAGCGTTTCTTTGCCAAGATGATGGTCAAACCCTGGAACAGTCTTCCTGGAGAGGTGGTCAATGTCCCATGCCTGTCAGTGTTTAAGAGGCATTTGGACAATGCCCTTAATACCATGCTTGAACTTTTGATCAGCCCTGAATTGGTCAGGCAGTTGGACTAGATGGTCGTTGTAGGTCCCTTCCAACTGAACTCCACTCTCCCTCTCCTCTGCAAAAGGTTAAAGTCACAAATGAGCTGTAGAAGTTTTCCCTGTGGCTGAAGCACGTTTTGTATCCTGTATAAAGAGGACCAATTGGTGTGTTTAACAGAGGAGCTGTGCAGCTTGCTTTCAGTGGGAGAAGGGGATGTGATGGCAATGGGATAGTTTTGCTGTTTGGAAGAGTTGTCATTTTCCTGGCTGTGCTTTGGGCATGGATCTAAATGTTCTAGGTCTGAAAATAACCAATATTTCCACACAGCAGTGTAACTTCCACTCACTTGTTTTTAAAAGCCTGTGTTATTTCTATGGCGGTCTTCTGGCACCATCCATCCCAGCCTATGGCTCTGATTACACTTTGGCTTTCTTCCAGGTTGAAGCTGCTGAATCCATCCCCTATTATCCCCCTGGAAAAGGGTTTGTCCCTGGTCCTCCTCTCTGTGTGGCCACATGGACGTTAGCTGTGGTGCACAGAGGGGATGGCTAATAAGGGTGGTCTCTGGGATTCAAGGTTGATTTCTTCCATGGCCTGAGAGAAGAGTAACAGCACCAGGTTTGTCCTTGGGACCCAAGTGGCAGACGACACGTCAGGGACACCCAGCATTTGGGCCCAGTGCATGGCCACCAAGGGCAGGGAGAGACCCCTTGGTGTCCTGGGCATAAGGACTGCCTCAAGGGCAGCACCCCAAAGGCTTTCCTCTGAAGGATGCTGGACAGAGGGGCGACGGATGGGACTGTGCATGGGAGGGCCATGTCACCCTCCGTGTCACAGTGCCACCACCCAGCAACACAGCAGTCACAGTGCCCCGGGGCAGTATAAAAGGGTCAGCCTCCTGTGTACCACTGCCAGAGCTGGCATGGGGGCAGCTCAAAGACGTCCAAGAGGAAGTCCTTGAGGAGCTGGTGGAATTACTTGGCAGGGGCTGAGGGAGGAAGATGAAACTGGACAAGGCTGCTGGAGGTTCTCTGCTGCAAGGCCAGCTCCTGGTGGCGCCACATTCAAAGCCTATCTGATGGACGGAAATCCTGCTTCAGCCTTCAGGGAACAGGCACAAGATCCTCAAGATATGAGAAGAACCACCCCCCCCCCGGAGGTGCCCGAGGCTATCAGGCTTTTTCAGCTGGATAGCAGTGGCCAGACAAAGGGAATGCCTTCTTGAGAAGCACTGCAGAGCTTGCCATCCTCTTTCCCTGCAGAGCCAGGGGCAGCAGCCATAAGAAGTGGGATGCAGAGATATTGCCAGGGGTCCCAGGGCTTTGGAGCACCTACTGGTGTCCCGCCACTTGTGGGAAGGATTCTTGCCCCCAAGGTCGATCAGGCCAGGGGCATTTGGCCACTCTCAGAAGCCCCTGAGATGGCTCCAGGTTGAGGGAGAACAGGGCTTGAGCATCTCCTGGGATGCGTGACCAGCCTGTAGGACGAGGAGACAGGTCTTGCTCACATGCTCAGGGAATAGCTGATCGCCAGCTCTGGCATCAGGAAGGAATCTTTGCCTGGGGCAGATTGGCACTGGTCCCCAGGTGGTTTTTGCCTTCCTCTGCAGCATTGAGCATGACCACTTGTCAGGGCTCCTCTGGTCCATTTTGGCTAGGTTACTGCCTGCTGCTCATGCACCACGAAGATGGCATCTCGAGATGTGTAGCTGGGGGAGGAAGGCTTTTTTCCCCCACAGTGGGCTAGCAAGTGTCCCTGGGGGATTTTTGCCTTCCTCTGCAGCACTGAGCACAGCCGCTTGCCAGGGCTCCTCTGAGCCATTTTGGCTAGGTGCCTGCTGCTCGTGCTCCACGAAGGTGGCCCTCATGCCCTGCATCCAGGGAGGAGGAAGCTTTTTTGCTCCAAAGGAAGCTCCTAGCGGTTGCTTCTCATCCTCTGTAGCACTGAGCACAGCCCCTTGTCAGGGGTCCTCTGGGCCCTTTCAGCTAGGTCCTTGTCCGCTGCTCTGGCACCTCCAGGGCATCAGTCATGCCCTGGATCTCTCGGGCTCTCTGTTCCAGAGCAAGTCTGCTCTTCTCTTCCCTTGGCTCTACTTACCCAGGGATTCTTGCTTGGGCAAAACAGCCTGTGCTTGGAAGGGCTCCAGGCTTACAGCCCCATCAGGAGCTGCCACTTTTCAGCTCTCCCTGCGTGCAATATTGTATGCACGCATATTGTTTTTATGCATCACTCTCCAAGAAGCACAGAGGTGGACCAAGTTCTGGAAGGCAAAAAGTATGCTTGTCATCACTACATGTCATACTTTTGAGAATACCACACACCTCTTCATCTTCTTTGTCATCGTCATCTTTTGTGTGTGGTCGGTCCCAATACTCATTCTTCACATTCTCACTCTTCAGGAAACAGGGACTGCTTGGCCTGTATTCCTGCTGCTGCTTTCTGTAGGTCTGTGACTTTCCTTTGCCAGAGTGCAAGGGATGGTTTTTTCAGGCTCAGCTGGAGAATGCACCAGCCTGCTCCTGGCTACACATGCACATTGTGTTAATGCTTGTGAGCATCGGCTCTGAAACAGATTCAGAAAAAAAACCCCATAAAATAGGATTAAAAAAAAAATCCTGTTTCCACTTGTAACCTTTGCGTTATGTGTCCTTGAAAGTGGTTTTGGAGCTGAAAAAACCCTGGCATTTCAGACAAATAATGGTCTTGTTATTTGACTCATTGTCAGCGCAGGGAATGGAAATAGACTAGACTTAGAACAGAAGAGTTATGCTATGTTGTGCCTAGAGTTCTGCATGACATGCTCTGACTATGGTCTGAGGGCTCCCTCCAGGAGAGCAGCTCTCTGCAGTGCAGGTCCCAGGCCCATCCAGTTGACAGGGGCAGGGACAAGCACACCTACAACATGGCTCAGGCAGGGACTGAAGGCCCCAGGCTGAGCTGAGACATGCCCCCTGGGCCCTTGGCAGGAGACGGTGAGCATGGGGGTCCCAGGGGAGGCTGATCCCAGCTATTGAGGCCTATGAGCAACCCCAGGATCCTGACAGAAGCAGACTTGCACAGCTCATATGCTCTCCTTTAGACAGTGATGGTTGGCCATCTTGGACACGGAGTTTTGGGCCAGATGGACCTTCTCTCTGATGGAGTACTGTTGTTCTCAGGCTTGTGTGTTTGGGCATGTTTTTCCACAGGAAAATAGGTCATTTCTAAAAATGAGTCCAGGGATCAAAAATAAAATCCAGGGGTAAGGAACAGGTATTATCCACCTCCAAAAGATTTGCAACCCTTTAGTTGAGGAGCATGTCCTGCTTCAGACTAAGGGCTTGATCTTTGAGCCTCACTAGTGCCAGAAATGTGGGGGTTTGCCATTCTGTGGAAACCCAACTAAACTGGATGAACACAGAAGATTTTCAAAAATGATACTTCCCACTTGCTTTTTGCGAATTTGTGCAGATGGTCCAATTATCTTGAGACAATCCAGAGCTCTCACGCCTATCAGAAGGCACATGCATCCTTCCCACAACGTGACAGACCCAGTGCTTAGTCTGGGACATGGTTACCCATTGAATGCCTTCTGCTAGTGCAGGGATGGGAAGAAATGTCATCAGAGATTTCCTCAGCATGCACTGGTAGGGAAAGGAAGAGGTAGAAAGATGAACAGCATAGCATAGATCAGCTGGAAGGGACCTACAATGATCATCTAGTCTAATTGCCTGACCACTTCAGGGCTCACCAAAAGGTCAAGCATATTATTAAGAGTATTGTCCAACTAAATGCCTCTTCATCACTGACAGGCATGGGGCATCAATTGCCTCTCCAGGAAGCCTATTCCCGGGTTTCACTCTTGGTAAAGAAATGTTTCCTCATATCAAGTCTGAACCTCCTCTGATGCAGGTTTGAACCATTAATTAAATACCTCTACTGTAAGTCACTTTAAATTTGTCCTTTCATTTAGACATCATCCTATTATCTACAGCTATGAAATAGACAGTGACTTGGCAGTGTCACAGGGGCATACAGGCAGCTGTCTGTATTCTGTTACTTGATGTTCAGTGTTTGAAGTCAATGCCTGAAGTTGTGAGCTTGGTTCAGTAAAGTGTATGCTTGCTCCTGAGGACTTGACCTGGTGTCCCTGAGGAAAACAAATTCTTTCTGCTGGCTCGCAGACTTGAAGTCAGGGCTGTTGCACTTTTAGTGTCCACCTGCGCAAGGGGGCTAGTTTTGGAGTGATATGATGATGTATAACCACATTGTAACTGGTGACTATATATAATATAAGAGCTATATCCAAGTAACAAGCCAGTATTTAAAAAACACAACAGCTGCTGAACTGAGCCAGTCTAAAGCATGTGCAGTCCAGTGGTCTGTCTCAGGTGGTGGCCAAAAGTGCAGGGTGATCAGCCTATTTTTTAGAGGCTTTTTATGGGGGAACATGCCTTTTGGATTAGATGATCAAGGCCAGGGACAGATGTGTCCCATTCTTCTGCTGGGAAGATGTAACTTTTCCAGGCTCAGAAAGAGTAGAGAGTGGAGAGAAAAGAAAACTGATGCCTCAGGGAAAGTACTGAAGTAAGAAGATTCTGCAGATTTTCAATCAAATTTCCTTCATATTCCAGTCTGCCCTAGTGAGACTGGGGTATCTGGGCATCCTATGACAGCAATTGCTTATAGAAATGTCATACAGGAAATGTCACAAACACCTGATTTTTGTTCTGCATCCCAGCTTCTAGGTGGGGAGCATGGCCTCTCAGCTATGCAGGAATGTACCTGGGTCTTTGTACAAGGGAAATATAACTAAAAAAGGGTAAGAGGTGCAGTGTGAGAGAGAGACAGATGTGCTTGGGCTCATCCACTGATGGCTGTACTTCCAATGAAGTTCAGGGGAGCACAATGAGCAGTGGAGGAGTGAGTGAAGAAGCTCAAAGATAGAGGATTGCTGGTGGGCAAGGGTATGCAAGTCAGGAGAATGTCTTGCTACCACATCTGGTACCACTTTCATGTGTCTGGTCACTGTGCTATTGTGTATATGATGTATTTACTAATGGAAGTGAGCTGGAAGTCATGGTAGCCCACATGGGCAGAATCCTGTTCTAAAATCCCATGGTTTATTATTTCCATCCATCTGTCTTAGATTCACTGCACAGAAATATACAACCTGGAGCAAGCTTTCCAGATGTATAGTTACCCTCAGGAGAAAGACGCAAGTGGGTAGCTAGAGCTACCAGAAAACTCAGCTAAATGTAGAAAATCAGCCTGGACATTTCCGGGTTTAAAACAAAACAAAACAAAACAAAACAAAACAAAACAAAACAAAAACAAACTCATATTCCAGAAGTTAAGGTAGCTTCATCATCTTGCAGTGGAGAAGTTTTATATACTTATATAGTTTCTCTTCCATCATCTCCTGATTCACAACTTTTCTGACAGCCATTTTCATGCTCTTAACAGGCAATTATGGGTCTATCACATGCTGTTGGTGACTGGGTGTGCCAGAGGCGTGTGTGTGGCCAGGGAGGCAAAGGGGCTGTGCTCTTTGTAGTGTGAAGACTGGCATGGAAGAGGTTGGGAATGAGCGCAACCTAGAGCTTGTGTGATCAGAGCCATTTGTTCTGTGAAATGAGAGAGCTGGAGGATATGCAGTCTACAGAACTTATGTTGGTAGTTTGCATAGATCATGCAAGATTGCATCTTGGTTTTGAGGTTAAGAATATGTTTAATGTGGGTCTTGGTGCAAAGAAGGTGGTTTTGGTCCAGCCAGTTGCTGGTGTTTGATCCTATTTTCTTTCATCTCCACAACCTAACATTAGGGCCATTCCAGTCTTTAGGTGCCAATGGGGCCAGAGTTTGCAAGTTCAGTGTTTGTATCTCTGCCTCTAAATAAAATGGGGCTGAAGCTCAGTAGGGTATTGAATAGTTTTGCTTCTTTTCACACAGGTATTTTGCACCTCTTTCTCTGTTACAATTCCCCTGGATCCACCTTGCCCTTCTGAAAGCATACCTGTGGCTGTCGAACGAGATGCAGAAGCTCTGAAACCTGTGCATGGAATCAGAGTCCCTTCAGAGTGAGGCAGCAACTATCTTTGTCTGAGGGAACAAAGTGTTTTCTTTTCCACTGCAGAAGCAACTTTCCTATCACAGATGCAAATAACCTACAGTGTAAGGATCCTTTCATAAAGAAAAGGAATCATCAGTTGTGTATGGTGTTTCTCTCCCAGATAATGAAGAAAGACAATGTTTGCTGTACAGTGTTGTTGCCAGGCAACAGCAGCAACAAAAAACATTAGGAGTTATTTCAGAAAATGCTGGTGATAGCATATTTCCATACATTCTGTATGGTATGTCTAAATATTTTGATGGTTTTAATATTTTGTAACAGCTGTGGAAGCTGGTTTGCTGCTAGGTGACTGTAAAAGTGAGATTTGGTAAATAATTGTTAGAAATCTTATACTAACATTATGATTGAAACAATAGACAGAAGTATAGCCAAGCAATTAACTAGTAGAGGTAGTTACTCATAAGTTTTGCAGTTCTTGGCTCTTATGACTACATGTTCTTGTACGCTAGATGAGAACAATGTTGAAGCTGACCACATGTGATTATAACTGCTTTAAGCTTCAAGATCAAAGAACAAGGACAGCCAGCAAGAACTTCAAATGTATAGGTGGTTGCAAAAGCAGCCCTTTGACTCAGATGGATCCTTTATTGCGCATGATCAGATGTAGGCAGTACTATGATAACCAGTTGCAATTATTTTTATGTACATGTTTACTAATCTGATTAATATGCAATTAGTTATTCTATATAACCTGTTAGTGCTAAAGCTGTGGCATGCGCGCTAGGTGGAACTATCCCCTGTGCATCCAGCGCTGCAATAAAGAAGGCCTGCTTTCTAAAACTCCAAAACGAGTCGTAGAGAGTTTCTTCGACCGACTTTTCCATATCACAGCCTCTCAGCTGCTTAATGGCAAAATATAGATGATGTGCTGTTTTCTGTCAGTCTTGATAAATCAATACTACAAATAGTATATTTTTCTTTGCATTGTACTAGAAGTTTGACAAAGGATCTTTGAAAGCTAAATTGGCTGAGGGGGTGTACTGGTGAATTTGATACCTCTATTAGAAAAAGGTGGCAAGCTGTAGGAAATAGTTTAACAGGGCAGACATTAAAAAATGAAGCCTGCCCACGAAGTGGGCATGCAGTGAACTCACATATGAGTGATCTACGTTAATCAAAGAACTCATCATGCCCGTGAAGATATTTTTATAATTGCAGTGCGAGTTTCTTGAGATTTCCAGGCAGTTGTGATACAACATAATACTTTTAAAATGGAAGGAATTTGGCTAGGCCCAGTATTTTGTTGTCTACTTGGACAAGAGAGCACAGACAGCACATTAATGTTTTGCTCTAATGCGGTGATTACAGGATGATGTCTCCTGCCTGTCATGGCTGTCTTTCTGAAGGAACAGAATTTATTTACAGGCTACCTGCATGTTGCTATACCCTTCACCAAGATTTATTTGCTTGCAGGTTAGAATGGAAAATAACTTCAAATGTGCATGGTTTAGTATTGAAAAAAAAAAAATGGTAGGATGGAAACTGAAGAAGGTCCCACTCAGGAGAATGAAGTAAATATCTGCAGTTTTCATGCTGATAGTCTTATCTAATCAGAGATGAAAATCAGCCTAGACTTCAGTGTACAAGGGTAGAGTGTGGCTGGAGAATAAGCATATCTAAAGAGACAGCAGTACAGGAAATCTTTGGAAATACCAGAAATCGTCTTTGGTGTGGGTTGTGACTTGCTGTCTCAGAGACTCAGCTTCTTTCTCTAGCTTCATTAATTCACACCTCTTTCTCCCAAAAGCTTATTACTATTAATAAACTTGAATAAACACAGGTTGGAGAAGATTTCAGGCCATCTGGAGAAAAAGTCTTTTCTTATTTACATGTATCACATAGGTAGGTCTGTTAGTTCTTTGTGTCTCCAAAGACTCCTGTAAGACAACTGGAGGATACATATGCAGAATTTCCACAGTAAAAAAAACTGCATTAAGTAAAATCTTTTAAGATTTTCACACAGAGCAAATGCAAAAATGCTCTTTGCCTCTGAATCCTTCCCCTTTGATTGCAGGGCTAAACAAACCTGAGATGTCACCTATGCACACACCTCGTTGGTCCCAGAAAATTCCCAGGCAGCAGTTAGCTCACTGGTACCAAGAATCCTGCTAGTAATGCAGGTTCAGCATCCGCAGTGCTTTCTGTCCTGCTTATTGCTTTGCTGTTCTGTCTGCACCTCTGCTCCACATGGCTGTATGCCAGATGGAAGGGCATTACTCAGTATATGATACCATCTGATGTTTGGAAGGCACTGACAACCAAAACCAAACCTAAGCAGCCTGGAATTGGAAAATGCTTATTTTTGAGGGGGTTAACAACACCTGTTGTGTTGGATGCTCTGAGTCTGGGAGCTGAGCTGCCCAAACACAGATGGTGGGCGAGTGCTCTGAAACTCTTGATGCAACATCCAGCTGGAGGATGGCACAAAGGTGAGACCTTGTGTGCACCTGAAGCCCCTGGTGACCAGGGAGGGCCATCTGCCACCAGAGTAGGGGAAATACTCTAAATTGGATAATAGTGCAGTTAAAAGGCCCTCAGCAGGCTCTTTCCTCATTGACCTAATAGTTCGCTTGATGTTCCAACTTAGACATCAGTGCATGTTATGAATTTGCTCAGGCTCTGCTGCGATACGGAGAGATACCTAGGACCCCAGAAGGGACCAGTCCGGCAGGCAATCTTTCAGCCTACCCCCCCCATGTAAACCATCATCACTGTGTTAAAGAAAAAGCCTGGCCACTTGACCTTTACATATTGGCTATAGCAGTGTCTTCTGGCATGGTTTTTTATCTCACTGGGTCCAACTCTTGACCCCTTCCCCATGGAGGATGCTGCTGACTCTCCTTCACCACTCCGTCACCTCAAGCAGAGCTAGATTTGACTCTGAAACAATGAACTGCTCTGGACCTGCCTAACTCTGTGCATTCACTCCAGTGTCTCTGTACTCAAATGTCTCGAGAGGGCTTATTTGGTTGGGGTTTGTGCTGCAGGTACCTGTGATGGACTCAAGCCAAGGAAGGGTGTCTTGTAGAGGCCAGAAGACCTCAGGGCTGCTGCTCAGGCTAGCCTGGCCAGTTCCCCAGGCTGATGGAGAGGCACCAGTGTTGTTTTAAGAACACCATCCACTGGCTAATGGGAGCAAAATGAGGCAGGGGATTTGTTACTCCTTCAGTTCATGACACTGAGTGCTGGAGCCACCTTAATCAACAGGTGAAAATTGGAGAGCAAGCAGGGAAAGCTGGAGTGACACTGGGTATGAGTCTTAAGTAAAGCCAAACTTAAACTGACAACCTTAGGACTTGTCAGAATTAAATTTCATCAAAAGTCTTTTCTGTCTTCAAAAAGTCCATTATAGTTTAGTTGACATTATCTTGCTAGGAAGCTGTCAGTCTCAGTTCTGGTCATGTTTTGCATCCTTTTGTGGGCTTTCTTAGGTTGATTGGGCTTGTCTCTAGAAAACAGCATTTTTAAAGAAAGCAAAGAATTGGCAAGGTTTCTGTGTGCACTTATAATATGTTCTCCTCCCTATGTGCCCCTCAGTGCTGTTCCTCATGATTATTCTAGCTGCAAAAAAATAAAAAGTAATGGGTGGTAATTCCTCTCCTTGATAACTCTTCTCTTTTTTCAGCTGTAGTTTAGTATTGTGAGAACCCCAAAGAGTCATTTATGCTCTTGACTAACTGCGTACTGGCTGGGTCACAGAAATGTTGTGAGCTATGGCAGTATGAATCTGAGGCAGAAAAAACCAGGATTTTTATTCTAGGTGATATCTGTATGCAGTTCAAAATGTCAGAGGATTCCTTTGCACAGATTGTTAAATTTCATTTGATTTGCTATCAAATTTGCTCTGGGCTTCTAAAGTTGCTAGTGCATTTCCTTTTGTAGGTGGAATAATCTTATTTTTTCTTCCCATACACATTAATGCAAACAGAAAAAATGACATTGTGTTTAGGACCTGGAAAAAGGTCCAATATAAAATAGAATTTGTAAGGATGACTGCAGTCCTATATTTCCATGTACTGTTAATGGCTGGTGCTTCAATGTTTGCCAATTATACGATTCATTTATTATGTGGGATGAGACAATGTTTGCAGGTACCTGTGCCCTGCTGACTCTGAAAGTCAAACTGAACCAGACAGACAGACAAACATGCAAAGTAATATATTTGGTGGTATTTAAAAAATTATTATATATATCTATGTGTACATATCCAACTCTTGTTACTGTGAACAATCTTCTCTCCCTTACATGCATAAGAATTCCTGTTATCATTAATCTTAATGTAACATTTAAATTTGAATGGTTTTTATTTCTGTTTTCTCCTTTCAGTTGCAAATGAGACAGGTGACAAAAATGCACAACCACTTTCATGATTTGCCCATGAGTAGCCTTTTTTATTTTAACTGGTTGATTTCTATATCTACTGTAGAAATGAACACATTTAATGAGTCTTTTAATCTCATATTATGTCCACCCTGTTGTTACAGTTCATTTACAGTACTAAACTGAGGAACCATAGCACTTAGTTGGAAAAGTCCCTTACAGAAATTCAGTCTTACTGAACACAGTTCATGCAAATTTAAAAGAATGGAAGGCATTGTGGCCTTACTGTTGTTTCAACCATAAAAGTTTATAAGTATCACAAAGCCAGTGGAAGTTGACTACAGTGGCTACAAAGAGATTTGGGTGAAGCCTTAGTGTACAAAAAAAGCAATTAAACCGTACTGATAACTCCTCCATCACCTTTTGCTTCACACAGCAAGGTTAGGAACAAAAGGTATGGCTTGGGATTTGAAATAAGTGACCCATCTTTGAAGAAAGCAAAGGGATGCTTCTGGTAATGTAGCAGTTACAGGGTTTTTTGGTAGTAGGGGAGGGTGCCGCAGGGGTGGCTCCTGTGAGAAGCTGCTAGAAGCTTCCCAGGCCGAGCCCATCACCAACAGTGGTAGTGCCTCTGGGAGAACAGATTTAGGAAGCGGAACCTGCAGTGAGTAGTGGGATAGGAATGTGAGAGAAACCCCTCTGCAGCTACAGAGGTCAGTGAAGAAGGAGGGGAGGAGGAGCGGGGGAGGAGGTTGATGGCCCTGCAGACCGTCAGTGAGGCGGCAGGCTGTCCCCCCCCAGCCCATGGAGGGGAGCGGGGGAGCAGACGCCCACCTGCAGCCCAGGGAGGAGCCCACGCCAGAGCAGAGCAGGGGACTAGCGCAGAGTCCTCCTCCCCCTGAGGAGGAAGGAGCAGCAGAGACAAGGTGTGAGGAACCGATCCCGTCCCCTGTTCCCCTGCGCCGCCGGGGGGAGGAGGGAGAGAGAACTGGGAGTGGGGCTGAGGCTGGAAGGAGGGAGGGCTGGGGGAAGGTGTTCTAAGGTTGCATTTAGTTCCCATTATCCATGACCATAAGTGGTGAGTGATCCCTCCCAGTCCTTGTCTCAACCCACGAGCCTGCCTTTATATTTCTCCTCATCCTACTGTGGCTGGAGTGGGGTGTGAGTGAACAAGCGGCTGACTGGTGCTTTGTTACTGGCTGGGCTTAAACCATGACAGGAGCCTCCTCTCTTGCCTCAATGCCTCATGGCAGCCACCAGGAGCCAGCCTTCTTTTGCTGTGACTCCAGGAGCTAAACAAAGGAACTGAAGGTGCCTCAAAATACCACCATGGGGCATTAGGGAACACAAACACACCCCTAACACAGGGAGGCTACATTAGTAGTGTCATGGTTTAAGCCTAGCCAGCTTAATATATATGATGTATGTTATGTATGTAACACACATATATATGTATCTCATATGATACATATATATGATGATATGCTTCATCCTCTGATCTGTTTATAACTGAAAGCAAACCGAGACTGGCAGGACAAGCTGACCCATGATGTCAGCATTTGCTTATCTAACAAACAGTTGCTTTAATGCTTGCTGACTTTAACAAACATTTGATTTTAGCTTAGTCTTAAATTGCACAGGAATTAAGACGGATAATAAATGGTGGGATGGGGAGGAGAAAACATAACAAAAACCTCGTGCATCAAGACAAGGACAGGGAGGGATCACTCACCACTTATGGTCACAGGCAAAAAACAGACTCAAATTGGGCAAAAAAACCAAAATCAATTTAATTTACTACCAATCAAATCAAAAGAGGATAATGAGAAATAAACCCAAATCTCAAAACCCCTTCCCCCCACCCCTCCCTCCTTCCCAGCTCAACTCCACTCCTGATTATCTCCACCTCCTCCCTCCAGTGGCGCAGGGGGATGGGGAACGGGGATTGGGCTCAGTTCATCCCACCTTGTCTCTGCTTCTCCTGCCTCCTCAGGGGCAGGACTCCTCACTCTTCCCCTGCTCCAGCATTGGGGTCCCTCCCACAGGAGACAGTTCTCCATGAACTGCTCCAGCATGGGTCCTTTCCACAGGCTGTAGTCTTTCAGGCACAGACTGCTCAAGCACGGGCTTTTCCATGGAGTCCTGGCCATCTTCAGGGGCATTCCCCCGCTCCGGTGTGGGCTCCTCCCCGGGCTGCAGGTGGGCATCTGCTTCCATGCTTACCTCCATGGGCTGCAGGGGGACAACCTGCCATCTCATCAGGGACTGCAGGGGCATCAACCTCCTCCGGCACATATCCTTCCCCTCCTTCTTCACTGGCCTTGGTATCTGCAGAGGGGTTTCTCTCACAGTCCAATCTCCTCCCCCACTGCAGTTTTCACCTCTTAACTATGTTCTCCCAGAGGTGCTACCACTGTCACTGATGGGGTCAGCCTTGGCCAGCTTGGAGCCAGAGAAGCTTCTAGCAGCTTCTCACAGGAACCGCCCCTGAAGCCCCTCCCCCGCTACCAAAACCCCACCACACAAACCCAAAACAGTAGGTACTTTAATGATTTACACTCATCTACATATTCTCTCCATCTGAAAGGTGACGGAGTATCACTGGCATCCATATTGGAAAGAGGCAAATGTAAGATTTCTGCTGTTTTCATTCATAATCACCCACCCAAGGTGCTTGGAGTTGGACTAGTCAGTCAGCTCAACCATCCAGATGGATATCATCAAACCGGTTAACCAGTTTTTCCTTCTTGTAACCATCAGGTTGACCAGAGCACCTCCCTTGATCGGCTCCTCCATCACCTGTGCTAGGAAGCTGTCATAAGTGTAGTCCAGAAACATCCTGGACTGTTTGTGCTCTGCTGTATTGTCCCTCTATAAGATACTGGGGTGGTTAAAGTCCCCATGAGGACTATGAGCATGAGGTTTCTTCCAGCTGTTTGAGGAAGACCTTATCTGCTTCTTCCTGATCAGGCAGTCTGTACAGATATCTTGAGCCATAAACTCAACCAGCTCATTGTTGGCAAGGTCCATGGCTCATCCAAGGCAAAGCTCCATGGATTCCAGCTGCTCTTACATAAAGGGCAACTTCTGCTCATCACCTTCCCTACCTGTCCTTCCTAAAGAGTTTGCATCCTTCCATTGCAGCACTCCTGTCATGTGAGCTTTTCCACCACATCTCTGTGACCTCAGTGAGTTTGTAGTCCTTTAATGGCATGCAAACTTCTAATTCCTTCTGATTGCTCCTCATAGTGAGTGAATTATTGTACAGGCACTTCAGAAAGGTGCAACACAGTCATGCTGGTTTCCCAAGAAAACATGAGACCTTCCCCCATGATGTCCTCTCAGCACTTCCTCATTTGTGGGTCACCTCCATTCTTCCCTGTTCTGTTGATTTTGAGGACTCTTAACCACATCACTCTGTACCTTTGCTTGCCAGACCAGTCCACCACTTCCTCACTTGAATGTGGGTCATTATGTCCCTTCTATCTTATTCCTAGTCTCAGGTTGGCCGGGCTGTTAGCAAAGATGGTTTTTCACCCAACCTTATCAGGTGGATTTTACCCCTCCCTACCAGTCCTTGACCCTCCAAGAGGGTCCTGTGGTTTTAAAGTCAAACCATTGTGAGTGACACAGCTGCACAAGGTGCTGAACCTCACGATCCATCCACTCCTCTTTAAGCCTTTCGAGTTTGTTAGTAGAATCAAGGAGAAAAACATCTGGGCCCCCTTGACCTTAACCCTCGCCCCCAAGGCCATGTAGTCACTCTTGATACACTCAGAGACTCTTCTGGCAGTATTGTCAGTGCCCATGTGGGCTAACATCAAGGGGTAATAGTCTAAGGGCTAAACAGTCCTCAGCAACCTCTCCCCAGGATCCCAGATCCAAGATCCCATGAAGCAACAAACCTTCTTGGAGAGCAAGTCCAGTTGCCAGATGGGCCCTCTGTTCCCCACAGGAGGGAATATTTGTAATGAAGTTTACTAATGGGCAATATTGTTTTTTAAAATATATATATGTAGCATTAGACCATTAAAAACAATCTGAAGTTCACTGTATTTCTAATTGCAAACATTTCTTTAAATACATAACTTGTATATACCCCCACACACTGGCTTTTGATGGCATTATTGTCCTTGAGCTCATATATAGTATCTTAGAAAGATGTTTTGGCTTTAGTTTCTCAAAACATGTCAAATTAGATCACTTTCAACCTTAGTAGAAGTGGAGTACAAGGCAGAAAGTACAGTGGTATTAAAACTTGTCCACACAGTAGCAGGAGTGACTTGAAACAAGTCAATCATTCTTCCTGTGATGCTCTCTTCCAACAATCCCAACTTTACTCTTTCTTCCACCTCTCCTTTCGTCTTTTCCTTCTCTGCCATTTTCCCCCTTTTTGCCAGTGATGTTCTTTTTCATCCTGCACTGCTTGCATCTGGAGCTGCTTGACCTGTACTCTTCTCTGGGAAAAAAAAAAGGGGGGGGGAAAAGAACCAACCCATATTTCTTCAGGTGACCTTTAGTTTTTCTGGAACAATAAACTGGAAGCAGGTACAAGACTTGAGGAAGTTCCTATTCTGGCATAGTTTATTAAATGTGATGTTAACAGCCACAAGTCTCAGGTCGCTGTGGCTAACTACTCACTTATCTATAAACTTCCTAGCAAACAATGACCACATATGGGAGTGCAGATGATACTTGTTTCTTCCAGTAAAAGTATCTGAGAATGTATTAATCCTGTAGTTAATACTGACTATCACTGCAAGACTCAGTTAAACATTGAGAGTTTTGCTCATAATGTACAAAATCGATGCTAATCACATTGTCCTACAGTGAAAAGCACAGGAATCGGGAAACAAGGTGGAGGGCATCAGAGGGTCTCAGAGCAACAGATTGAATTGCTCAAACTGGTCTGAGTTAGGGAATTTCAGGTCATTTTAAATTAAGGACAACCATGGGAGAGAAAGAAACAAAACAAAGGAACAAACAAAAATCTTTCTACCTCAAAATTAAGTAGAGAGGAAGACACTACTTAAAAAGAAGTTTTTTTACTGCTGAGAAAAATTCTGTCTACAGGAAGACATTCTGAATTGAATTCACTGAATCTGAATTGAATTAAATTCATCATTTGCCATACAGGAAAGGGATCACTACAAAAAGCAGCTCTAACTTACATAATTACTAGTTAACATCCTAGCATCACCCAGCTGTATCCCTAACACATTACATTTTTAAAGACAAGGTAGTAAAATTCTGTATTCTAAATTAATGTGATTTTTTTCATGTTTAAGTCCTCCAGTGTTACAGCTACCATATTACCCATGATTTGTACTTGTAGTTTGATGTCTTGGCTGTTCTGTTCTGTTCTATAATAGTTTGATTCTACTCAGAGCCCATACTGGTAAGCATTTATGTTTGATATAACGTAACCTCCAGTGGGACTGACCCCCTTATCCCCAACACACAGGGTTTTAAATGTATCCAGATTTAAAAGTCCCATCCTAGGCAGCCACTAAAAGACAGATCACAGAACTTCTGTGAATACAGTAGTTCTGTGTCCATCTTCACATTTGACAGATTTCTCATTCAATCTATGTGAGCATCTGATATAATTAAAATAGTGTAATTTCCACCATGCTAGACTTCTGCTATTAGCATGTGGACTGTGTAATGTGGCCTCATTTTTATCAGCACAACTGTGGTTTCCAAGAACCACAGGAGTGTAGTATCAGCAATTCCATGCATAAAAGTCAGAAATCTCATTGATTTATCTTCTAATATACAGACAGAGGTGATTAAGAGGTAGACTTTGTATGGAAAGCTATACTCTGCCTAACTTATTAGATCTGTTGTGGTCCTTCAGCCTGGAAAGTTGTCTATTGATGTCCACAGTAGCTAACCTTAGTCTTAGAGAGAGTATTTCCTTTGCTCTGCACTCACCTTAAAGAGTCTTCCCTCTTGAAACTAAGATTAATGACACAGCAGCAGCTCTCTTAAAGCTGGGTTTACAAAAACCACAGCTATTCAAATGAATAAACTGAACTGAACCTTTTTATTTAAATTCCTTCATAAAACACATTTTACTGGTCCATTACAAGGAAGACATATCCAAGTGAGTACACATGCACAAACCACTGTAGTTGTATAGTAATAGTAATTAACCAGCAATCCCAAGCACTCCTGCCTATGCCACTCATTCCAGGATTTCCTTCTGCAACTCTCACTGCAAGTGAAGACTTCATGACAACGCATGCAAGGTGATAGGCTGAACACCAACTGAACGTCCACACTGATAGCAGTATTTAAAGAATGGTAGTCTAGAACAAAGGTAGTTGTAAAATGAAAGCACTTTATTGTTTGTTTAGGGTTTTCCTCGAGCTGACAGCACGTTTGCAGATCACAGTGAAACTAAATCAAAATGGCTACAACATAGAAATAATGTTCAACAATAAAGAAACAGGAGACTGTAGCTTATCACAGGAGTCTGTGGGGAACAGACTGCATACCACCTGCAAAGCCAGCCCCCGGAAACAGCCCCCAGAAAAGCCAAGTGTTCTAGTGAGAAACATGCCTAAACCTTTACCAAACCAACATCCATAACCTGCCATACACTAGCACAATGTGTGCTTTAGTGTACTCATGACAATGGGTCTGGAGATGTCCATTCTGAAACTGGCAGGCAGACCAGATTATATGGCCAGAGATAACAAAGCCAAGCTAGCAAACTTAAAAAAACCCTCACAGAACCCACTGGAATACTGCAGAGACGAACCGGGACACTCAGAGGCCACTGTACCACAATGGTTATTCCAAAGTTAGAACATAAAATGAAGAGTGCTTGGCTAAGGCTTTCAGTGGGACTGGGAAGCAGAATGTTAGATCTAAGTGCAAGCTGGGCTACATATTTACACTCTTTTTAAGGCATTTAAGAATCCTTTCCCAACAGCTAGTAAGTTTCACTGAGGTTTCATCCGTTTCTGCAAGTCATCACTGTGATCTATTTGTAAAATCTTTGTGTGCTACTTTAACATTACAGATTTTATTTTAGTTCACTTTATGTTCTTCTGGCTATTTGTGCATCTTATACTATTATTGATCCCTCTCAGTTCAACAAAAATGCCGCCTCAAAATTTCTGTCTTCAGAAGTGCTCCAGTTCCTGACAACTATGTTACTTCCTCTTGATTCTAATACTGAGACAAAGTTCAGAAGCCTGTGAATTCCCTACAGTAGGATAAATGGATGACAGAATTCAGTATCCTTGAGCATATCCAGTATTATTCAAACTTCTGTTAAAACACAGTTCCAAGAGTAACATTCAAATTGTACAATTCTTTCCTACAATGTCTGGAGAAATGTAAGCTACAAAATTTGTATGGGCATATTTCTTAGCACTTGCATGCTACTCTAAGGTACTGATGTCATTAATGGGTTTAAAACAGAAGGACACACTGCTTCCCACAAGAAGACTGAATATTATGACAAAGTCTGAAGCTGAAAGGAAGTGATGCAATCAGATAAGCTGATAAGTCTGTGTAGACTAGAGAGGAAAACTAGAAAGGAGAAAAATGGCAAGGTGACAACAGTTTTGGTGAGGAAAAAAAACAGGCACAGTATTTTTGACTAAGAACAGTCAATACCTGAGTGCAGTATCTCTGCCCTACCTCACTTCTTCCACATGATAGGTCCCTCCTTTCTTCTTTGAAACACGTGTATGAATGGCTGAATCCACTACACCAACAAAAGGGGGCATGGGGTGGGTGGGGGAGGGGGGGAAAATCAGTATTCTGACTTGAGAATTAGAACTCTAGTCACAAGATCCACTTTAATTAAAAGTCTGCTTGGCTCTGTCTACTGTACAAAATGTGAAGATACATAATAAAATGCATCTTTGGTCAACAAGCTTCAGAAGCCAAGAAAAAAGGAGCCAAGTTGCTACATCACAGCCAAGAGGAAGAAACCATACAGATAATTTACTTCCTGCTTCTGACAAGCCACAGAGTCAGAGGTTATGCTGAACTATAAAGGTAACAATCTTATATTCAGAGTTCAGTTCCCAAGTGTGATACATCTTTCTGCCCCAAAGACTGGTATTTGGAGACCTAGATTCTAAGCCCAATTTCACCACACATTTGAGCACTACTGAGGATGTAACTCAAAATCATCTTAATTGATATATTCATTGTTGCTACTCTAATAGCAGAAGAGCATTGATACAATGGAAGTCTCAGGAAAGACCCTGAGAGTAAGTTGCCATAAGAAATGAAAATACGCTAGATGTCCACAGTCACCATTGCATGCAGTAAATTCAAAGCAATTCCAAGGTTCTCCCATGAAAGAGGAGCAAGCTCTGTCAATCACTCCTTAACACATGGTAATAGATCTTGTACAGGGATTTACCAGGAAGCAACTGACAGGCACTAAACTCATATTCATGTTTTCTTCACAAAGCCTTGTTCATTCTCTTTAATGTTTGTAGAACTTCTACATCTCCTTACCAAATATGTAGGGGAAGTTTTTATTAGGAGTTACCTTTTCAGACAGTAACACTGGAATTATAACAATAAATTCCCCTTCACACGAGGTCATGCCACCCTTAATCTTGAATTACTCTTAGGCTTGAACTAACATTTCTTGGATCTTCTCAGCTCTTCTTGATCCCACTCTTTCTCTTTCAGAAAGACATGCTCATGGAGCTTCACTGTAATGTGTTCCAGTAGCAATCGGCATGTTTGAAAAACTTCCTGCTCAGATGCTGACAGTATGTGGTATGGTGTATGAGCAATTCTCTTATCCTGCAACATACCATGAGTTAATCTACTAATGTATGGGAACACTAACACACAAGTGTTTCAGATTTAAAGCCAACCCATTCCAAAAGCACAGCATCACACCTGCTGGATCCTGACTTGGAACTCATTCTGTGATATGGGGCACAGGACATGTCCAGGTTAGACGTTCTAGCTGTTCCAATTACCAGTTTGGTGAGTGCTCAACAAGTTAACTAAAAAAATTTTCAAATGTTTCTTCAAGGAGGAATCAGAATACTTTGGGTTGGAAGAGACATTTAAAGGTCATCTAGTCCAACCCCCCTGCAATAAGCAGGAACATCTTCAACTAGATCAGGTTGCTTAGAGCCCCATCCAACCTGACCTTGAGTGTTTCCAGGGATGGGGCATCTACCACCTCTCTGGGCAACCTGTGCCAGGGTTTCACCACCCTCATTGTAAAAAAATTCTTCCTTATATCTAGTCTAAATCTACCCTCTTTTAGTTTAAAACCATTACTATTACCTTGTCCTATTGCAACAGGTCCTGCTAAAGTTTGTCCCCATCATTCTTATAAGCCCCCTTTAAGTACTGAAAGGCCACAATATTGTCTCCCCGGAGCCTTCTCTTCTCCAGGCTGAACAACCCCAACTCTTTCAGCCTGTCCTTATACGAGAGGTGCTCCATCCCTCTGATCATCTTCATGGCCCTCCTCTTGACCCACTCCAACAGGTCCTTGTCTTTTCTGTTCTGAGGACTCCAGAGCTGAATGCAGTACTGCAGGTGGGGTCACACCAGAGCAGAGTAGAGGGGTAGAATTACTTCCCTCAACCTGCTGGTCACACTTCTTTTGATGCAGCCCAGGACACGGCTGGCTTTTGGGGCTGCGAGTGCACATTGCTGACTCATGTCCAGCTTTTCATCCACCAGTACTGCCAAGTCCTTCTCACAGGGCTGCTCTCAATCCCTTCATCCCCCAGCCTGTATTGATACCAGGGGTTGCCCCAACCCAGGTGCAAGACCTTGCACTTGGAAGCTGCCCTCATCTTGCAGATCTCCTCTCCCAGCACTTCTGGAAGCACAAAAAAGTTTCTTGGAAATGAAAAGACAGCTAGAGGGCACTACTTGTTCTCAATTCCCCATACTGCTTCCCTGTAGCGAGTGCCAGCAAGGAGAGTATAGACAAAATTCCAGAACAAGGCAGGAAAGTAAGGTACCTGGAGTATGATGATCAAGTTTGACCTGTGATTACAGCTATAAATTGTTTAATTTATTTTCCTGTTTGAGGATCAGCTGTAATTGCAACCAAAGAAAACACAACAATGTCTACATAGAACATTGGTGTGGGATGTGAAAACCCTTGGCTCTAAGCAGGCTGCTCCGTGAACGAGGTGCACCAATCTTTTCAGAACAACTGTTGATGTAACAATCTGCTTATCATGTAAGTTTTCTTGTTAATAAGAAAGCTATAAAATAAATCTTATATTAGTTCTAATTAGAAGTGTCACAGAATCTCAGGCCTTTAAAAAGTTTTTTTAAACAAATATATCCAGAAAAAAAAGCATCAGGCAGAAATTTATTTGTTATACTTAAGATTCTTTTTATAAGGGATTAATAAATGATTAAGGATGACTTTAGTAAATTGATTTATTTATTTAGTATATAAATATTTTAGTTATTTTATATATAGTATATAATATATAATACATATTTTAATGTATGTTTTATTTAAATATGTATTTTATTGAGGAAATCCATTATTTTAAAGTTTGATCAATAATGTCCTGTCATAGCTTATAACACAACTAAAATTACCATAGTATATAACCCATAATAACTTCTCCTGATTTGATTGTAGCCTCACAGAAATATATATTACTTTCAGTTTTAATGCCCAGGTTTCAGATTATGATTAACTCTTTCAATCTAATTATGAACGGAATCTTACTATAGTACGTGACAGCAAAGATTGCCTTCGCAGGCAAAACTATTAGAGGTATTTAGACTTTAAGCAATTAATGTTTCATTTGGTGCTGAACTGAGTCTCACAACAAATGAAGGG
Source organism: Astur gentilis (assembly GCF_929443795.1). NCBI lineage: Eukaryota > Metazoa > Chordata > Aves > Accipitriformes > Accipitridae > Astur > Astur gentilis. The sequence goes on from NC_064908.1 coordinate 8,406,249, forward strand.
AAAAAGTAAATTTCCATGAATGTTTCTGAAGAAGGCCCTAGACAATTCATAAGGACACAAAAGGCCATGTATTTGAATGGATGCAAATGCACAGTACCTTCAAATACAGGAACTGAAGTCATACCTGATATTTATGATAGCCATAGTCAACAGCTGTTCCCACAGCTTTTCTCTGTCCTTCCCTAATAGTAACTGGTGCAAGGATATCTGTGCCAGCTTCAAGCAGCTTATCAACCTGAAGAAAGCAAATCATTACACATCCAAGCAAAAAAGAAAAACTTCCCAAAAAATTGCATTCACATGACAGCTAGAAAGACAAGACTACACGTCAGAGCTTAACCTCTATTTATGAGACTATTTTGTGCACTGAACCATGCATTTCTTCTGCCATTTTAGAGCTGATGATGAATTGTGAAATCTAAATGTCTTTTGTAAGTAAAACCTTCTTGCAGCCAGTTGCTATTTGTTACTGGATATCTCACAATCTTGCAGCAACAAATGAAGCAAGGACAACTAGTGGGGGCGGGGGCAGAACGGAACCCAACTGGGGAAATTGCCTCTGCTCCCAGACCGCTCAGCTGCAGCCTTCCTCACCTCCAGTCTGAATGAGATCAGCCCTGTGCTCCCTGGGATGAGGAGAAAAACTCCAATTTTCACATGGCCAGACGATGCCATTGATCTCATCGTAGACAAGAAAGTGCACTCATCACAAATAGTATTGAGCACTTTACAATAACAACCAAACACAATGCATCTTTCTTCATGTGGATGCTGGTTGTGTTTCTAAACAAGGTAACAGATTTCACAGGGCTGTGAGCACTACAACCATCCCATTTGACTTTAATGTAGTTTTTCCTCTTCTACCCAAGGAGATTATTGTCCTCTTTACTAAAACATGAAAACAAATTTCCATACAAAACTCCGGTTCCTCAGGACAGAAAGAAACAGCATTAGGAATAGACAAAAAATTTTTTTTCTGGCGGGGGGGGGGAACCAAACCAGCTTGCCCATTAAAGAGCATTAAAGAGAAAGGGGACTCAGTGCACCTGACAAAAATCACTGTTTTTCTAAAGTTTCAAAAAACCAACAAACACCCAGATGATATCTCACCAAAGCAATCCTCTGTGCTGTTGTTCTCTGATGTTCATATGCTGTACTGACAGTTGCACAGAGGGCACTTCTTACTGCTCCACTTAATGGCAGATTTGGGTCAGCCCCATGTTTGAGGAGTTCAACCACTGCCTGCAAATGTGCATATGCAAATGTGACAAATTAGTGACTGGAGAAGCCATTATTGACAGTTCTACAGCAGAATAGTGAGATCCTAGCCAGATCAGTCAAGGCCCTAAAGCTTTACAGTATTTACCACAGCACACTTGGAGTATCTGCTAGTATTTGTCATAGTTTCAGTAGCACACAAAAGTTTAGTCCACTGGACGGTAGTTTTCACTTCTTCTAGTGTGAATCATAACATCATCATGGAATACTTTACCAAACAACAGTATGAAAGACATGAGAGGGTAGCTTTAAAAATCACCTGGTCTGATTCATAAAGTGTATTTTTTGCTTTACCACAAAGATAAGGATTAGATAGTTTGATCACTTACAGCCTATTAGATCATTACTTCATCAGACCTCTGAGAAGGTGGGAGAAGCAGTAGAAGTTGTGGACATGGGACTTCCTATTTCATCCAAAATCATGAAATTTATAATTTTGTGTTGCAAGAAAACACTTTTGCCCAGAAAAATACCAAAACTGTCTTAAAAATGATGAAGACAGTGTAAGGAAAAAGATTCAGGTTCAAGCACTTGACCTAATTTATGTTGTATGCAGTTGTAGCCACTTCTATTATAACCCTTTCCATAGTCCACACTCTAGCTCTGTATTATATTGCATCCCATTTTATTTTTATAGATATTTGACACCTTTCCAGTGAAAGGACTATAATTAAACAATAACAACACACACCAGATATTTTCTATTATGTTCTACCATTCATCCTATGTAAAGTATAAATTTTGTAGTGACAGAACAAAGGGTAGAATGTTGATTTCATCAAAAATACTGAAAAGGGTTTCCCCCACCTTTGCTTATGGCTGTGCTTCCAAGACAATGCTTCTCTGGGTTATTTGTGTGCTTTTGTACTGGAGAAAAGTAAACAGGGAAGCAGAAATCACACTCCAGCCTTGCCCCTTTCAGCTTATCTGAACCACTAAGCTACAGTCAGTCACACTTGGCGCCTTAAAAGTGTTCTTGCTATGGCCTTGTGTGCTGGCTGCACAACAGCTGAGCTCCGTGGGGAGCCAGGGTGCCACTCTCACCCCACCATTCTCCTGCCTTGCTTTCCAAAAATATAAACCAGGAGACTGGACACACCAAGCTCTATTCAAAGAGAGGTAGAGCACTGCAGACACGTCTGCTTCATCACCTGCTTTGGCTGCATATCTTCTCTTGCACCATGCTGGCTGCTGTGGCCCTGCTCTTATGGGCCCAGTGTGGGCAGAGGGGAGTCCATTCCGTGCTCAGGAAGACAGGTGCTAACTTCACACACTGAATGCTACTGTTTGAACTATAAGCCTCAAATGTGGAGTGCTGAGCTTCATTACAACCAAATCCTTTCTAAGACTGATCATTAACCTTTTCATAGAACAGCATAGTTCTTACCATCAATGGCTACACTTTTTGTCTTGTACCCAGAAGCAAGTGTTTTGGTGTTTGGTTGGGTATCTCCAGGCATGGAGGCAGCCTGTAAGAGAATTGAATGTTCCTGTGATTTATAAAATGAACACAGTTCTCCAAATGCTAGTCCCTTCTAAGCCCTACTCAAATATTTCTCGCTAGCTCATACTATAGTCTTTTAGGACTCATCTAGTTCGGCTCATGAAAGACCCATAGGTTTTAAAGAAAAGTAAAAACTTCATTATTTTCACTGACAATGTTTGATTGCAAGCACCACTCATTATGTAGTTTGGCTGTCATCAGAGAAGGCAGGCATAAATGGAGAAGTACACCCAAAAAAATGAAGATGCTCACTAAGACATTCCCACTGGTAATGGCTAAGGAAAGTGGTGAACGGCCACTCCACAATGTGTTTGGATTTGCCTGATGCATTAGAATGAGGTGGATAACATCTCTGGCATGCTTTGTAGGCAAGTATGGTGAAAAAAGGTAGAATTAGATCATAATAAAGTTAACTTTTTAATATTAGATTTAGTAGTAATAGTATAATTAATAAAATGAGCAGCATAAAACACATTCAAATCTTTCACCTAAACTATGATGTTGTATTAAAAATATACATCCACTTTCTTGTGACTGAGAACCCCAAGCATAGTGGTGTTATACATGAAACCTCTTCACAACCAGATTATCAAATCTCAATCCTGCCACTAGAAGGAATGTGTAGGTTTGCTTCTGAAGAAGTAGGCCTCTTCTCTCAAATACCTTTCTCCAACTGTATGCATCCCAGATCTGCTAGAAGAATGTTACTATAGTACAAAATCAAATGTATGCCAAAACTAAGACTGTCCATCTTCAAATTGGCCTTGTGGATGATTATTAATGTCCAATTAATGAATGGAAACTCAACTAAGGGAGTTTCTCTTTTAAATCAGAACTCCAAAGATTTAAGACATGTTTCTTCCTCAAGTGCTAACATGATTTTTTATCAGTACAGTTCTAAGAACTCAGTAGAAAAGGAGTTTATTCCTGGTATTCAATCAACTCCTTACAGAGGGATGAAATGTCTTCACTGCCATGTCATTTGGGATTAGCTTAGAACTACTCCCTATGAGCAGAGCCTCAGATGCTATGATCTTACCTCACTGTTATCCTCTCTTTCGCATGCAATGTGCAATGCACTCCTTCCACCTTCTTCAGGGACAGGTGGTGGTCCTGCTTCATTTTTCAGTTGCAAAGTGACACCACCTGTGAAGTTGGCTTCTCTGGCTTGAGGCTGAGGAATCTAAATGATGTGCCTATTTGCAATGTAGCTTAAAGACAAGTTAACAGAAAATAAACCTGCCTGGTCACCCATTGGTCTCGGTCTCAGTCATGAACAAGACTTGTTCAGCCCTGCAAAAAACACAGCCACCCTTTTTCTACTTTCTTCTCTACATTCAGGTCTTATGAGTGATTTAATGCACCACACAGTTGTGCTGCTTTTCAGAGGGTCCTGGACAGGCTAGAGAATTGTGCAGAGAGGAATCCTACCAAATTCAACAAAAGGAAATTGTTGAAGTATTGAACAAAAGGTATTCCTCCCCTGCACCTGTGGAGGAATAACTTCAGGCACCAGTACATGCTGGGGGCTGACCAGATGGAAAAAAAAAATTCTAGAAGAGGACCTGTAGGTTTTGGTGGACAAGTTGAACATGAGGCAAAATATGGCACTATGTTTCTCTGTATTTCTACATCTATGCAAGACACTACACTCTCAGAACAGGGAAAGTCAGAAAAGGTCTCTACAGCCCTTACCTCCTTTCAAAACTGGACTTCCAGAAACTGACATGCTAATGAGCAATAAAACTATTTTTATAGGTGTAACCAGAATAAAACTGATGTTTAATTTAAAGGAATAAAATTTGTGAATTGAGAGAAGAATATCTTGTTTGGTTCTTTTTTTAAAAAGTTCTTCATTGGCAACTTGTAATCTCAAGGCCATAAAAATCAATCTGGAGTGCAGCTTTCATCCTGCAATGTAAATTTGAAAATAATGAACACCCATAGATAATAATTTCTAAAACCCCATGCATAATAAACAAATCGTCAATAGTTACCTGTGCTTGTAAACATGAGTCTGTGCTCTAACCAGTAGAGTTAAATTTGCAATAGGTCAAGTGTCTTCCTCGGGCAGCTTTGGGGTGTTCTGAAAAAAACAAGCATCACACTCTTCCAGGAAGGAGTGAGTCAAAGTAAGATGATCTGTGTTATAAGAATATGTACAGACTCCTTCAGGGGAAATAACCTTATCATCAAAAGAGAGATGTTTATAGCTATGGAGAAAGGGGTCTTCCTCAACTGTAATATACTTCTTTTGAGAATTGTCATCAATGTGTCTGTAGTGTGCTGGATAATCCAAGAGAGAAAAATAACCAGGTACTTCAGTATAGTTTAGTTAGATGATCCCTGAGCCACAAACCAACGTCCTGACAGCCATCTGGATAGCTCTCAATCCCTGGTCCAAATCACTCATCAGATTTGTACAGCCCCTTAAGAAACAAGTAATCTCATTAGTATCAGTCAGAGATCAAACAAGCTGTACAATTAAAGTCTGGTTTCTATTTAAACTAATCTGGCTGGTTCTGGCCTTATTGGTCCACTTCCTGTTGACAGAGCAGTAACTGCTGAAACTACTGAACTTCAGTAACTTGCTGAACCAATCTGAACAGCAAAGCCTTCACATTCACTTTGGTCCACTTAATAGCAAACACAAATCTTCCAGCACAAGAACAGTGGAAGGCCCTACATTTAACTACAGTGGGATGTAATGTGTATATGAAATTTCATGATGATTATAGAGCCTGAGCAAGAGTTTCTTTTAATTTTATTCTGTGACCAATTTTAGATTCATTAGCCATGCTTCTACCTTTCAGGCCAGATTCAGTACAGATTTTCCTACCTAATCAAAACAAGCACATCTGACACATATCTGCAGAGACGCAGAATCTGGCAATGAGAGTTATTTTTTTTCTTACAACAGTAACTAAATTTAGGATATCTATAGCCTTGCAAGAGTCTCGGTAGCAAATAAAGTACTATAGGACAGAAGTTTTAGTCTTCTTGTAAGGGTATCCTAGTTCGGTCATGACACTATGGTAGGTAAAGCATAAGCATTATCAAATTTAAGCAGACTCATGCATATGGTTCAAAACAGGTTCACACTAAGCTATCACAACCTCAAAAAAGCTGTTTGGAGCAAAAAATAGCAACTTCACATTGAGTTGTTTAGCTACAAAGATAAAGGAGCAGGACAAAAGCACTACCACTGGCAAGAATAAAATTCTGAGCATGGTTATGATCTGCAACTTACCTGTTTTTCCTCTAGCTTTAGATTATACATCGTAGATTCAAATCAAAGCTCTCCTAAATCCGTAATTAGTGCCACATTGTCAACATCCAGCAAGAATGCTATGTTCTTGTTGATTACCTCCTCAGTGCAAAGACTGTTATGTTGTTTCTCTATATGTTTTAGATTATTTGATGAATTGCAGAGATACGCAGGGATCAGTAGGAACAGGTGGGCGGTGTCCCCCTACACTTGGAACTCTTTAGATATACTTTCTAGGAAAACAAAGAAGGAACGCAAGCTCTTAGAAGAAAAGATTTCCAGCTTCTACTAGCAATATCAGGTCTGAAAATGATGCAAAACAGACAACTATCAACCTGGACACTTCAGATTGCTGTCTATCTCTACAGTTTCTTAAACTGCACATTTTTCCAGTTTCATATTGCTGGCATTCTAATATGCCTTTTGAGAGTACTGTCTAACTAATAAGCTCTTCACCAAAGGAGGAGAATAAATACTGAAATCTTGTACATTAGATACTAGAATAAGAAACTTTTCCAGGCATCAGATTTTTAGTTCTGGACAGAGAGTATTACATCACAGGGCTGGAAGGAAGATCTGGGGAACTACAGGCCTGTCAGTCTGACCTTGGTGCTGGGTAAGGTTATGGAGCAGATCATCTCGAGTGCCATCACATGACACGTACAGGACAAGCAGGTGCTCAGGTCCAGTCAGCATGGGTTTATGAAAGGCAGGTCCTGCTTGACTAAACTAATCTTTTTCTATGACAAGATGACTCAGTGGGTGAAGGAAAGGCTGTGGATGTTGTTTACCTGGACTTCAGTAAAGTCTTTGACACCATTTCCTTCAGCATTCTTCTGGAGAAACTGGCTGCTCCTGGCTTGGATGGGTGTACTCTTTGCTGGGTAAAAAACTGGCTGGGTGGCCAGGCCCAAAGAGTGGTGGTGAAGGGATTTAAATCCATTTGGCATCTGGTCATAAGTGGTGTTCCCCACAGCTCAGTATTGGGGCTAGTTCTGTTTAATATCTTTATCAGTGATCTGGATGAGCAGATTGAGTGCACCCTCAATGAGTTTGCAGATGACACCAAGTTGGGTGGGAATGTTGATCTGCTTGAGGGTAGGAAGGGTCTACAGAAGGATCTGGACAGGCTGGGTTGATGGGCCAAGGCCAACTGTATGAGGTTCAACAAGGCTCAGTGCCAGTTCCCGCACTTGGGTCACAACAACCCCATGCAATGCTACATGCCTCGGGAAGAGTGGCTGGAAAGCTGCCTGGCAGAAAAGGACCTGGGGGGATTGGTCAACAGCCAGCTAAATATGAGCCGGCAGCGTGCCCAGGTGGCCAAGGCGGCCAATAGCATCCTGGCTTGTATCAGAAATAGTGTGGCCAGCAGGACTAGGGAAGTGATCATCCCCTGTACTTGGCACTGGTGATGCCACAACCTCAAATACCGTGTTCAGTTTTGGGCCCCTCACTACAAGAAAGACATTGAGGTGTTGGAGCATATCCAAAGAAAGGCAAGGAAGCAGGTGAAGGGTCTAGAGAACAAGTCCTATGAGGATTGGCTGAGGGAACTGGGGTTGTTCAGTCTGGAGAAAAGGAGCCTCAGGGAAGACCTTATTGCTCTCTACAGTATTGTTCTACCTGAAAGGAGGTTGTTAACGAGTTGGGGTTCGGTCTCCTTTCCCAAGTAACAAGTGACAGGATGAGAGGAAATGGCCCCAAGTTGCACCAGGGGATGTTTAGATTGGATATTGGGAAAAATTTCCTCACCGAAAGGATTGTCAGCCATTGGAACAGACTGCCCAGGAAGTGATTGAGTCACCATCCCTGGAGATAAATAAAAGACGTGTAGACATGGCATTTAGGGACATGGTTTAGTGGTGGACTTGGCAGTGTTAGGTTAACAGTTGGACTTGATGATCTTAAGGGTCTTTTCGAACCTAAATGATTCTATGATTCTATGATCATCTCCTTCAACACTTCCCCAGGTAGAAGTTGACTACAGCAGAAGCTAAGCTGTTGAAGAGTGCCCTAGCTCAATGGAGATCAAACCATGATGATTTTGGTCTAAAGAACCTATACACTAAGGGAGCTGTTTAAAAAAACCCACACTCAGATTTTCCTGTACTTATGCTGACTTTGAAAGGCAAGGAAACCACAGTATTAGCACAGCATTTTTCCAGTTACCTGAAATTTTCTGCCATCCTTCCATTCCAGGGTCCCATAGCCTTCTACATGGCCAAGATAAAGAGCTCCTGTGAATTTGGAACCATCAGGCCAGTAGCAAATCCCCTTGCTGTGGCGGTGGTCCGTGTAGAACTGTCTCATGTATCTCTGTAATCCATGACAAGACAACAAGAATGATACAACTGAGAGGACAGAAATAAGTGAAATTGCCTCCTTACTGCATCAGAGCAGGACTAACAAAGTGCAGGAAACTGACACATGAAGAGGGTGAATCTTACACAGTTAAGAAAGACGGGGCACAGTCTCAAGTCCATTTTAGTCATGGGCTTCAAAACACAGCCAGGATTTTACCAATTTCTCTAGAAGCTCTTTCATCATGTAGCAATGAGTAGTTCACACTCCTTCAGCAGATGTATCTCAGCGTTCATATCCTCAGATACATTGCCAAATGATGCAGGCTAAACAAACATATATTCAGTCATTCAACAGATTTCATAAAGACCTGTATGCCAATACAGATTTAGCATTCTGCATTCAAAACAGAAGGTAAATCAGCAGAACCATAAAGTCCTCAATTGTCAGATGCAGGTGAAGTGACTGGATTATTAAACCTTTACACACCACTTGTGTAAACGATAAATATGACTGCTACTCCAAAACTGGCACTTTTACCCTTCAGTAGAAAGCACTGATGAAATTTCTTATCATAGGTAAACATAGTGCTGAATCGTATGAAAGCGGCAGATGCCAAGTCAAAAGGTTGTCCATAACCCCCTCTCTCTTCAGTGAAGAAGACATTAGCTACCAACCTGCTCATCTGACTGTTCTTGACTGAAATTTGATCAGTTGTCATTTATTTCAGTCACAAGCACTTTAAGGTGTTCCCTATTTTGAAGCAAAAACAGATGTTTGGAAGATATTTTATATAAATTAATAAAAATCTGATAATACAAAAAAATCCCACTTAAAATCTCAATTCCTTACTCCTTCTGGTGCATTAAAAATAATAATAAAATTTGTAGCCTTGCCACAGTCCTGGTATTTTGTGGCATAAAAGGAGTGACTACCCTTAGCTTAAAAAAAAAACCCAGAACATTATGGTGGTAATAGCAACAGCACTCACAGCAACCACTTACTATTTTTTCTCTGAGACTGAGGGCAAAGTGGTCCAAGCAGGACACCAGAGGGTATTACCTGAAAACTTGCATCCCAGTTAGCATTTTAGTAGTGGATGCGTTACTAACCCGGACATGGAGGGACATAAACACTCAGAAGAGCAGCAAGAGCTGATTCACTTGGTGAACATGCTCTCAGACCTTAAATGGATGCTAGGAAAGTGCTTGCCTTACTCAGAAATAAGCAGGAACTAACTAGTTTGTCACCAATACAGGGCGAGCAGGGAGAGGCAGGCCTAGGGGAACCTGCATTCAGAGACCCCTCTCCTTACAACGAGGGGATGCCGTGAAAGCATAGCCTCCAGAGCACCCCTTCACCTGTCCCATTGATGGACGGGCTCTCCAGCAAAGCACACAAAACCAGCAGGTGGGACAGGCGGGCGCGGCGCCTCACCGGCAGCCTTCCTGTGCCCGCAGCAGCTGGAGGCCCAGCCGGGCCCGCAGTACGATCGTACCCTGGTGGGAGAAAGAACGCACCTCCGACGGCCCTTCTCCCCAGCGGACTCAGGCCCGCAGCCCAGCACCCCGGCGGCGGCGTACCTCGCCGGCCCCCCGCCCGTGGGGCAGGCCCTGCCCGGGGCAGGGGCCGCAGCCGGCCGCCCTCACCGCCTCTCTGCTCTCAGCCACCAGCTGAATGGAAACTCGCCCGGCGCGGACCGCCATGGCAGCCCCGCCGGCAGCGCTCCCGGCTCCGGCCAGGGGGATGCAAAGCCCCGTGTCGTCGGGCGGCGCGTTGTCGTGGATACCCCAGCGGGCCCGCCCATAGCGGGCGCAGGGAGGGAGGACCCCGCGGCTCCGGGGCGGGGAGAGGGGCCTTCCTGCGCTGTCCCGCCCCAGGCTGCCCCAGTCAAGCTCGGCAGAGGTCGGGGCTGGGACGGAGGCCTGAGGAGCGGCCACTGCGCCCCGCGCCGGGCGCTCCGGCCTGCTCAGGGCTGTGGCAGGCAGAGGCCGCCCCCCACGGGCAGGAGTCCCACGGCGGGGCCTGTGCCTGCGTGGCCGCCCAGGAGGGACAGCGGCTCAACACCCGAGCCTGGCCCTGCTCACCCCCTTCCTGCCAGCCCCTGCCCCAGCCCCAGCCTCTGGCCCTGCTCCTCAACCGGTGCCTGCCCCTCTCATCCTCAGACCCCTGCAGCACTCCTGGCCAGCTTGCTCAACCTTGGCCGCATATGCTGGCATTATACCAAACCCATACAATTTTTCCAATCAATTGATGAACTCCAAGCCTCCGGTGCTAACTAGAGCAGGACTGATCATTATTTTAGCGTGAACAGCTGTCACGGAAATAAGCAGAATCAATGTCAGCCTGATGCACCAGGCGGCCAGAGTAGCAGCCTCCTCCGAGCCCGGACTTGGCCCTGGCCCACCATTAGGTTATCATAGGTTGTCTTTGTATTAAAAAAAATTGTATTTAACCAAAACCTTCCAAAGTGTTGGATTTTCCACCATTATTAGACAAGCCAATTAAGCAGTTTAAGCCTCCCTTTTCTATGAAAGCACAGTCAATCTGAAGATAATTCATGGTAAATCAAATAGGAATTTTTCCTTAATCTCCACTGACCACTAAACCGATGAAATGATGTTAAACAAAAGTCACTTAGCTTTAAAAACTTTAGATCTGCTTTTGTAATTGTTTATGAAAAACTTAACAGTCCCTGGTTTAATTTCCAGAATTCCACCTGCCAGAATTACATTGGAATCTGAAAGTAATAGACTGCACATGTAGTGCCAGGGTGTGGAAGATGTTTACGAGTGGGAAAGAAATCATCATCACTCACTCATCCTCTGCTAACTTCTGCTGAGCATATCATCTGGTACGAATCTTAGATCACACAGCCTTCAAACATACCTTCAAGAAATATGGAGTAGTTTCTCTTGTAAGTTGTAATGGGATGTTATAGCTTATTAGAACAAAATTACTATTGACAGAAAAATGCAGGACTGGAAGAGACCTGCTGGAATTTCATTATGATTTTTTTTCTTTTTTTTACTACATTGTTCATGTTGCATTTTAAAAGCAGTTAGATCTTTTGTACCGTTATTCCTTTTAAAAAAAGCAATAATCTCACTGGCTAGCCAGAATTATAAATGGATTTCACATCAATTTTCTCTTGTGTTAATATCTCTTCCTCTCTATGTTGCTCTTGCCTGACAAAACTACTACACACGGTTCTGGGTGAGGTCTTCTTTTAGTGTTGAGACTAGAAATGAAAATGCTAGTCAATATCAGTCCCGCATTTGATCCTCAAGGGAGTTCACTCATCACCTGTGGTCGGCTATACAGAACCCCTTTGAACACTGATATTTGTTACTTTGATTTATTCAGTTCCTCATCCCCTCCCTATATCCATCACTTACAGCATTTGTAAAAATATCCGCTTTAACCGTAAGAAATATTTTTTTTCTGTTGCCCTGCACCAAATCTTTTACTGAATTCCAGAGAGATTAGAGATACTGCATCTCCCTTTTCCAGGGATTCATTTACCCTGTCAAAAAGAGATAGGGGCTTGGCACAAGCTGGTAACAAAGCACCAGGCATCCGCTCTCACTCCTCCCGCCCCGGCCACAGTGGGATTGCGGAGAAAATATAAAGAAGTGCTCGTGGGTCGAGACAAGGACTGGGAGGGATCACTCCCCACTTATGGTCACGGGCAAAAGACAGGCTCAACTTCGGGAAGAAACAAAATCAATTTAATTTACTACCAATCAAATCAAAACAAGGCTAATGGGAAGTAAACCCAGCCTGAGAACACCTTCCCCCCAGCCCTCCCTCCTTCCCGCCTCAGCCCCACTCCGGGTCCTCTCTCCCTGGGGAACAGGGGACGGGGGCTGGGGTCGGTTCCTCACCCCTTGTCTCTGCCGCTCCTTCCTCCTCGGGGGGAGGAGGACTCCGCACTCGGCCCCTGCTCCACCGTGGGGTCCCTCCCACAGGAGACAGTCTTTCACGAACTTCTCTGATGTGAGTCCTTTCCACGGGCTGATCTTCAGCCACACACTGCTCCAGCGCAGGCTTTCCCATGGAGTCATGGCTATCTTCGGGGGCCTCTGCTCCCCCGCTCACCTCCCTGGGCTGGGGGGGACAGCCTGCCGTCTCACCACGGGCTGCAGAGGCATCAACATCCTCCAGCGCACCTCCTTCCTCACTGACCTTAGTATCCGCAGAGGGGTTCCTCTCACATTCCAATCCCACTACTCACTGCAGGTTCTTCCTCTTAAATCTGTTCTCCTAGAGGCACTACGACCATCGCTGATGGGGTTGGCCTGGGCCAGAGGCTGGTCTGACTTGGAGCCAGGGAAGCTTCTAGCAGCTTCTTGCAGGAGCCACCCCTGCAGCCCCCTTCCCTGCTACCAAAAAAAAACCTGCACCACTATTACCTGGAACTAATTATCATATTTACATAGTCATTATGCAGGTGGCCTGGGTCTCTGAAGGGGTTCCCTGGGGGTCTTTAGTGGTCTCTGGTGGTCACTAGTGGCTGTAAAAAGGGCATCTATTCACGTCCTTCCCAGGAACTCTGGGTTCCTCCTTTCCATATATGGTCACCAGTTGGCTCATCAACCATTTGGTCTCAGATTGTCGGGGGATGCAACAAGTCTACGGAATTCCTGACAGTTCGAGAACAGCGCAACCTTGAGCAGCTTGTAGTATATCCTTGAGAAGTCTGGAAAGATCCGAGAAGACCAGTACGAAAACAAGATAGTGATAAGAAGAACCGTCCTGACAAACTCACCAATCATGAATTGTTAGTTACTAACTAAGCCAATCATATACTAACACATACTCTGAAGAAGGGGATAAAAAGGTGTGTTAGAACAATAAAGTAGCCATTTTGTGTGATCTATTACTTGTCGTGTCCGTCTCTACCACGACAAATGGTGACCCCGATGCGCCTGAGCGAACAGATCATCTAACGGTGATAAATCCAGCACTAGAGAGAAGTATACCAGCGGCAACGAGAGCTGCGAAAGAGTATACCGGCAGCGAGAAAAGCTGCGGAGACGGAGCCTGGTGAAGCTGAGAGCAGTGGAATCTGCCTGGTCTGGACCTGAGCCTAGACACCTAATAAGGTGAGCCACCGGGGACTAAACTGTTAGAATGGGGCAGAAATTAACAAAAGAAAAGGAGACGATTTTGTCTACCTGGAAAGCCCTGTTAAAAAGAAAAGGGGTTAAAACCCCAGAACAAAGCCTGAAACGGATTTTAATACGGTGTAAGGTGCAAGGCTTTACAGCCACAACAGTTACTGCATTCAGTGTGGATGCATGGCAAACAGTTTGGAAACAGGCTGGAAAATGTTTGATGAGATCTCTAAAGGACAGAAAGAGCTCTGTAAGTTGGCGATCGTATGGCGTCTATTACGTGAGACCCTGAAGGAATGGAAAGCAGAATGTGATGCGAAAGATCAGCAAAAGAAAGACGAGAAATCAGAAAATGTTATCAATTAAAAAGTTTCTGCTCAAGTAACAGCTGCGGCCGATGCTGCAATATCAGCAGTTGCGGGCAGAAAACCCCTCACAAGCAAAATCAGATCATACCCTTATTCACCTCCTCCTCCTACACCATTAATTACTTTACCGGGCGATGAGGGGCCCTCCTCACCTACTGGTGCGGCGGCAGAAGGGGTGACTCCATCAGCCCCCCCCGAAGAGAAAAATGTGGCGATTAACACTGAGCCGGAAAGCCAGGGCCATAACGAAAGCCAGGGCCATAACGAAAGCCAGGGCCGTACTGAAAGTGAGGGCCGAAAGGATGGTGAGACTCAAACCGAATGTGAGGACCGCACGGAAAATGAGAGCAAAAATGAAGCTGAGGCAGAAAAATCTCTAATTGACGCTATGCAATCCCTGCAACTCGCAGATAAAACCATACCAAAAGAACCCCTGCCATGGACTCTCCCTCCGTCCACGGTAACTGTGGCCCCGAGATCCCCTGATCAATTTTGGGAGGGAGTTAGAAGATATGCTGCCGACTCCGGCAACTGGGATCTAGTAGAACGCCTCAGCCCATGCTCTTTAACACCTGCATTTCTAAAGCCTCTAGATAACGCAGCAGAGGCTCCTGTTACATTTCCTGTTTTCAAAGCTACTGCAGGCACAAACCGGCACGATGAGCACAATCCCATAGGCTGGAGAGTAGTGCAGGATTTGCAGAATAAAGTACAAAAATTTGGAATCAATTCTCCTGAGGTAATGCAACTTATTCGTATAATTAGCACAGATCTGCTGTGTCCATATGATGTTATGCATCTAGCACAAGTGCTGTTTCAGCCCGTACAATTGCAAGTATTTCAATCCACCTGGAGGCAGATGGCACGCGCGGCGGCGCTGCATAATTCACGACTGCCACAGGGTGACCCGAGATTAGGCCTTGGAGAGGATGCTTTGCTTGGTGAAGGGCAGTATAGTAACCCTCAGCTACAGGCTACATGGCCTCCGCTGGCTCTCGAACAAGCACGAAATATAGGCCTTATGGCAATAAAGCGAACCATGGATATGGCAGCTCTGAAGCAAAAATACATCACTATCCGCCAAGGCCCCACAGAACCCTTTTTACAATTTGTAGAAAAAATACCTGCTGCCCTGGAAAAACAAGTAGAAGATGCGGTCTTAAGACAAATGCTATGCAAACAGTTGGTAAAAGATAATGCTAATGAGGACTGTCAAAGGATCATACAGGCTCTGCCAGGAGATCCTTCTGTCCCTGACATGGTAGCTGCATGTTCTAAAGTTGGGACGCTGGTACACACAGTGACCACCATAGTGAATGCTATGAGAAATTCTGGAAAGTGCTCTGGGTGTGGCAGCGAAGGGCACATCATGGTAACTTCTCCACACAAAACATCACCAGGTAAACAACCAGTGCACCACTCACCGGAGATTACTTGCAAGAAATGTGGGAAATCAGGACACTTTGCAAAACAGTGTCATTCCAAATTTCATGCTAATGGACAGCCGCTACAGGAAAACCACAAAATGAGTGTGAGAGGGCGCGCAAGGAGAACAAATCCCCTCCCGACAGCCGGCCAATTCTTCTCTGCGAACAATTGTCAGCTGCAACAGCTGGCTTAGCAGGGTTGGATGTATCCACCGCCGACACAGTAACTCTAGCCACGAAAGACATCATTAAGGTCCCTCTTAATGCAAGGGGTCCTATAGGACGGGGACTGAGTGCATTGCTACCGGTAAGATCAGGTAGCACGTTGAATGGAATAATCGTGCATGTGGGAGTTATTGATGCTGCTTTAACAGGTCAAATTTGTGCGATGATTTCGACCCCCTACCCACCAGTACCAATCCCTAAAGGTACTCGCATTGCTCAACTTGTTCCTTTTTCGAGTTCTATTTCAAAAGCAGAACAGCGACTGCGATGCGCTGGAGGCTTCAGCTCCACGGGACCCCCTCAGGTCTGCTGGTCTCAGACTGTCTCATCATCCTGACCACATATGACGTGCACACTGTCGAATCATGGAAGATCTCCGACTACAGTAAGGCTTGCAGGGCTCCTGGACACCGGAGCTGATGTGACTATTATTGCCGATTATCTGTGGCCGTCTACCTGGCCAACAGAGGAGGCTGGTATGGGAGTAGTGGGGCTGGGAGGATTCACACGTGCAAAGCTAGCAGCCACTCCAGTTCCAATTGCCAATCCGGAGGGCCAACAAGCAGTTATTAAACCATATGTGATGGCAGCTCCCCTCAATTTATGGGGGAGGGATTGCTTGTCGCAGTGGGGGGTGAGAATTATCACAGATTTTTAACGGGGGCCACTGTGCTGCAGGGTGTTAGACAACCCATGCTTGTTTTAACTTGGTTAACAAATAACCCTGTGTGGGTGGATCAGTGGCCCCTACCACTTGAAAAAATTAAAGGCCCTGCAAGAACTGGTAGCAGAACAACTAGCTGCCGGACACATTGAACCATCTCACAGTCTGTGGAATGCTCCAGTGTTTGTGGAAAAAAAAAAAAAAAAAAAAAAAAATCAGGAAAATGGCGATTTTTGCATGACCTGTGGCAAGTCAATGCTGTCATGGCCATGATGGGGGTCTGCAACCAGGCATGCCTTCACCTGCCATGATCCCTCAAGATTGGGAAATCATTGTCATGGACCTTAAGGGTTGGTTTTTTTTACAATTCCACTAGCTTCCCAAGACAAAAAAAAAAAAAAAAAAAAAAAAAAAAATTAAAAAATTTTTGCATTCTCTGTGCCTTCTATCAATCATGCAGAATCAGCAAAAAGATATCAATGGAGAGTTCTGCCACAGAGCATGAAAAATTCACCAACCACTTGTCAATCGTTTGTTGCACAAGCTCTGTCACCTGTACGGGAAAAATTCCCTACTAGTTATAGTTATCACTATATGGATGACATTCTGTTAGCGTCAGACAACAAGGAGCAGTTGAATGGCATGAACAATTTGGCCACGAATTTGCCACAACAATATGAGTTAGTTATTGCCCCTGAAAAAGAGCAAAAAATAGCACCCTGGAAATATTTGGGAATGACAATTACAAATAAGCAGGTTGTGCCCCAACCTGTGAAACTTAACCCTGCAGTTAAGACACTCAGTGATGTACAGAAATTAATGGGATCCTTGAACTGGATCAGGCCCTATCTTGGACTGACCAATTCGCAGTTACAACCTCTATTAGACTTATTAAAAAATTCCAATGATCCAACAGAACCCAGAATATTGAATAAGGAAGTGTTAAATGTAATTCACAGGGTGGAACAATGTATACACCAGAAATTTGTTTCTCAAATTGATCTGTCTCAATTGGTACAATTCTTTGTACTAATTGACAAAACTGTGCCATTTGGTGCTTTGGTGCAGTGGAATTCTGAGTGGGATGACCCATTACATATTTTAGAATGGATGTTTTTGTCATTTCTGGCCACAAAAAACTGCTCCTGGCTTGTTTGAACTTATTGCTGATGTAATCATAAAAGCCAGAAAACGATGTGTAGAACTAACAGGACGTGATCCAGCTACTATTGTTTTACCTGTTCAAAATTGGTACTTTCAATGGTATCTGGCAAACAATTACAAGCTGCAAGTGGCTATGGCGGGTTTTCAAGGACAGATCTCGTATCATCTACCGTCGCACCCGCTCCTGAAATTTGCTCGAGAAATACCATTTGGTCAGAAAAGCTTAAGCCAGCCGGAACCTGTGAAAGGCCCTACTGTCTTCACAGATGGTTCTGGAAAAACAGGTAAAGCAGCAGTAGTATGGTATGAAAACAACAACTGGAACAGCAAAGTAGTGTATCAAAATGGTTCTCCACAAATAGTAGAGCTGCGTGCACATGGCACACTGAAGCAGCAGCTTCAAAAACAAAAAGGGGGAATGATTGGGGAACCACCACAGGCATGTTTAGATAACGTGGTTTATGTTCTTAGCTTTCTCTATTATGGGGATAATTCTTCTCTACCTCCTTTTTTCAACACTTCTCTTTTTTCAACACAGAATTTACAAAGAGGCATCAAAGTACACATTAAAGATTTAGTTACTGGTCAGTGGAGTGGACCATGTGAGCTGTTAACCTGGGGGCGAGGTTATGCTTGTGTTTTTACAGATACAGGCCCACAATGGACTCCCGCTTGATTTGAATGACCATCATCATCTGGAACATCCCAGAGGGTGCGGCAATATTAACACCACCTCAACCAAAAACTAAGTGTAGGTCACCTTGACCAATATAACAGGTCAAGATTCTCTGCGCATTGCAACCGCATCACAAAGTCCATGAACCAATAGAGAGGATGACTATGACTCATGCAGCGCACCTGGCCAGCGAGCGCATGCGTCATAGGTTGCAAATGAGGCGGATTTTTGGCACCCGCTGGCCACGTGTGCTGAAATCCGTTCCTCTACTAATGTATAAATACCGGGATTTTCCGAAGAGCATCGGACTGGTGTGCGGCAAGGCCATCGTTGCCTCCGTGGGGACGCCCACATAAAGCTGGCACCTACCGATTGCTGGGCTGAATTTGCGGAGCAAGACAGCACGAGAATGTACAGATGGTTCATCTACCTCACAGTCCTCGGATGGACGTAGGCATGGATACCACCGCAAACCAAAGAAAACATCTGGATGACCCTGGCTGACATGACTGGACAAGATTTCTTATACCTTAGTACAACAACACCAAGCTATCCTGTTGGGAAGTGGCTTGCTGAAAAAGGACATGGGCCTGTGGAAAAGTTGTGCGAGCAGAGTTCTGTGTGAAAGAATGTCAGTTTGAGCAACAAGACTGGGCCTTGGCTGAAAATAGCTGGCTTTACTGATATTGGGAGAAAAACAACAGCTGGTCTCGCTGTTATCAGGAGAAAGACAGGAACGGTGTGACCTTGGCATAACTTCACAAGTAACTTTTGAAGAAGTTCTCATGAGAAAGTTACTGAACACGCATAGCTGCCAACCACAAGTGGGTGTGTTTTAGTAATGAATAAACATTAGCAATGTACCAATCATATTAGGACTAGTAGGCATAATTATCGCAAACTGTATAAATATGAGCTATCCGTGCAAATAAAGTTGAATCACTTCTATCGCTCATATTGGGTCGACTTATGTGCATTCCTCCACCGCTCCAACAAATGGCGCCCGAACGGGGACCGAAGAAAGGGGAATTGGAGCGACGGACACTGAGAAGCACCGGTAGCAGCGACCGGGGGGCAAAAGATTAACCGAACGCTGATCGTCTTGGTTGGTGTGTTAACTCTCGTGCCTGGACCGTCCAAAAGGGGTTCGCCGTCAGTGAGGGCTACTGGAAAAAGGCTGCAAGGACTTTTTAACCGAGGTGCCTTAATCAAGGTAGCACCCAGGAGTATCAAGAAGCCGGCCGGCAATGGATCAAGAGGTAGCCCTAAAATTATTACAGTGCTTTTTAGAAAAGCGGGGGGTAAATTGCGTTAAGCAAGTTTTGGGATTAGTTGCTTTAGGTCGTGTTAAGGGATGCTTTAAGAATCCGGATTTATTATTTGAGGAGAGTGAATGGCATAGATTAGGAGACGTATTATGGGATATGGTAACTGACGATGATAAATCAGCTAAAAAACTAATGAAGCAAGGACAGAAACCTTTCAATTAGTGTGGGTACACCTTTTGAGCTTAGTACCTGGAATGCTATCGGAACCTCCCTATGGGATGAAATCAGTGACGGGTCTAAAGAAGTTAAAGATCTTGCAACTTTATGGAAATTGATTAAGACAACTATGCAAAAAAATGAAAGCAGATCGTAAAGCGTCTGCGTCTGCTTTTGCTGCTCTCTCTCTCCAACCGCAAGCGAAAGGGAAAAGCGGGGAGAAAAACATAATGCAGCGAGAGAGACTTTTTGGAGCTTGTTCGCCTACTCTTGTGCCCTTGACTTCTGCTCCACTCCCTGGGACTGCCGATATTAATCAGACATCTGACAGTTCCTAAGCCTCCCTAACCGTACGATTAAAGGAAACCCTACAGAATCAGGGAGTGAGTAAAAATCTGCCTACGAAAAACCAGCCCTCAGATACCACCGTTCAACATGAACAAATTATACCTAGCATACACCCTGATTCAAATAATGCAAACAAGGACTTGGCTACTCTAATAATAGAACAAAAAGAGACAATGTTAGAATTGTTAAAGGAAATGGGGAAAAGAGACGGGGAAACCAACCGCACCCGTGATAGACGCGGAGCCGCCTGTAATAGCCGCTGCAGAAGAAAGGCAGAGACATTGGAGGGGTGTAATAACAGATGCCATTATAGAAGGGACTATGCTCTAAGCATTCCCAGTTATTGCATCAAAATGGACAGAAAAAATGGGAGGTGTTTGACTGGAAGGTCATTGAGAAATTAAGGAATGCTGTGAGTCAGTACGGAATCAAATCTGCGTTAACTCACCAAATACTGCAATTCATTTTTTCTGCTGATACGCTGATACCTCAAGATATTAAACAGCTAGCACAGTTTATTTTGACACCCGCCCGAATGTTAGTGTTTTTCTGGCAGTGGGAGAAGCTCTGTGATAGGGAAGAAGCAACATCACGACAACAAACAGATCCCCTATGGGGAGTAACCACGCAGATGCCGATGGGTACTGGACCCTTCGCATCAGGGAACGCTCAGTTACAATGTGTCACTGAGGTTCATCATCTATCACAGATCTTGGCGTATCAAGCTTTTCTTACCGTACCAGACAATATGTACAGCCATGCTTTTACCCAGGTGAAACAGGAGAATACAATTTATGACCACCCTGACATGAACGAGGGCATGAAAGAAAACATGTTCAAAATACTCGCTTTTGAAAATGCTACTGAAAAGACACGCAAAGCATTGTGTAATTTGCCAAAAAATGCAGACATCGTTGATATGATAGAATACATGGATCGATCAGTGGACTCACAGAAAGTAGCCTATGCTGCCACAGCTCTCCAAGGAGCTACAAAGAAACACAAGGCCAGTAAGACACCCTTGGTCAAGTGTTCTAACTGTGGCAAACGTGGACACATTAGGAGCAAATGTACAGGTACTGTTAACAGTAAGTGCTGCAACAAGTGTAAGAAAGATAACCATACCACCAAGAATACAGGAAGAAGGGAAACTTTACACCGACCGCGAAGGCCCCTCGCGCGACGACACGAATGCAAGGGGCTTGAGCTGCCAGCCCTCAGGCAGCCTCGCAACCACCAGATCTGCCACCGCAGGAAGCTCCAGAGTGGATGTGGAAACCGCAGTCAACATAAAGGGACCATTGGGGTTTGGACTTAGTGCATTTTTAATGGGGCAATCTTCAACAGCTCTAGAAGGAATTCTGGTGCTCCCAGGGCTTATTGATGCAGATTGTTGTGGGACTGTGAAAATTATGATTCATGTTTTAATCCCTCCTGTTTCTATTCCTAAAGGTACCAGAATAGCACAATTAGTTCCATTCAGGTCGTGTGTTCCGAACCCGGGTGAAGTACAACGTGGAGATGGTGTATTCGGCTCCACAGGGAAACCGCAGGTATACTTTGCCATGGACACAACAAGAGGTAAACCAGAAAAGGTAGTGCAATTGGAAGGGCCCGATTGAGTTGTTGTCAAGAAACCGATGACAATCAATACAGGTGCTGATGTTATGATTATTTCACAATGCATTTGGCCTCCATCATGGCCATCGATCAATCCAAACTTTGGTATTGCAGGGATAGGGGGCACACAAGCCACCTTAGTAAGTCAGCTACCGATTACATTTGTGTTCCCTGATGGTGAACATATTACGACGTGTCCGTATGTCATGACTACCCCAACTGAATTGTTTGGCCTCGTAGGCCATGATTTATTGAGCCAAATGAAGGCAATGTTAGTGATGCATCCTTTTTAGGAGCGGTCACTGAGGGGTAGCCGATTCTGAAAATTAACTGGAAAACAGATGAACCTGTTTGGATTGATCAGTAGCTGCTAAATTCTGAAAGGCTACTAAAAATACAAGGGTTAGTTGAGGACCAGTTGAGAGCGGGACAAGTTGTTCCTTCTACTAGTCCATGGAATACATCAATATTTACCATTCCCAAGAAAAGTGGGAAGCGGAGACTGTTACATGATCTCAGAGCTGTGAATGTGGTGATGCACAGTATGGGAGCCCTGCAGCCAGGTTTGCCATCTCCAGTTATGCTTCCAGAAGAATGGGATTTGTTAATTATAAATCTAAAAGATTGCACCCAGATGGCGCTGAACGGTTCGCCTTTTCGGTACCATCGATTAACAAGGCAGAACCCTATAAGAGATACCATTGGGTCGTGTTACCGCAATGAATGCGCAATTCCCCCACGATGCGTCAGGTGTATGTGGCCTGGGCATCAGAGCCTGTAAGAAAGCAGTTACCTCAGTAACTTGCCACAGCATGAGATTTTAACTCAATTGCAGGACATCTTAAGCCATCGCGGAGTAATAATCACTCCTGAAAAGGTGCAAAAGGCAGCACCTTGGAAGTATTTGGGGTGGCACATAAATGCTAGTAATGTTAAACCTCAGAAGGTTCAAATAACATGAGAAATTTCAATGTTACATGATGTCCAGAAGCTTGTGGGAGATATCCAGTGGGTGCGGAATCTTTGCGGTATCACTAATGGCAATATGACCCCTCTGGTAGAACTCTTGGGTATGAGAACACTGTGCAGATGAGAAACGGGAAATGACAGAGTTGACCAATTGGTTGCAGCGCCACGGGAGCCTCCTCCAGGGAATCGTTTTCAACAAAGCACGGCAATCATATGCGTTCTTGCACCAACCCGCTAGGATGTTAACAAAGCAATTTGACTTACCACTTACTGATGCCCAAGGTATCGTTAAAGCATGCCCTGATTGTCAAAAGGAAGGGCTGGGCTTGGGCCGTGGGGTTAACCGATGAGGTCTTTTGCCATTGCAGTTGTGGCAAATGGATGTCACCCATGTCACGTGGTTTGGTGCAAAGCGTTCTGTGCACGTGTGTATTGATACCTATCCTGCTGCCATGTGGGCCACGGCACGAACTGGAGAAAAGGCCTTACATATTGAATGACATCTTCACGCTTCTTTTGCAGTACTGGGTGTGCCTAAAGAAATTAAGACGGACAACGGCCCAGCCTACGGTTCTACACGATTTGCTCGATTTTGTAATTTGTGGGGAATTCATCATGGTACCGGTATTCCACATCTTCCCACAGGACAGGCTATTATCGAATGGGCCAAACAAACCCTAAAAGAACATGCTGCAAAAACAAAAAGGGGGAACCCAGGGCTTACTCCCAGAGGAACGATTGGCCAAAGACTTATTTGTGCTAAATTATCTTAGATTGACAGGTGATCACAAAGACCCACCAATGGTAGTGCATCATGTTCTTTTACAGGCAGAAAGGACGCAACAAAGTACAGGAATCATGGTAATGTATAAGGACCCAGAATCTGGGAAATGGTGCGGATCAGCAGAAGTAAAACTTACTGGGAGATCCCAGCTAAGTGGGTCAAGCCATGGCTTCGCACTGATGCTGGACCCGGAATTGTCCCAATGGCGACTGGCATGGCACCGGCGGGTGCTGAAGCCACTGATCCGACAGATTCTAACTAATAGAGTATTACTAGCGGACACTGAGTCCTTCAGAGAGGTTTTGAGAACAGCGTGCCTTATTGTATATAGAACTTGCTTTAGGTAAAAAGTGTGTTAAGCATAATTTGATTAAACATAGTGTGATTACGGGAAGACAGTGTGAGGTAAATGTAAAAGTTAGTTAAAGCCAAAATTAGGGGTAAGGTCTATTTCCATTAATAACCTGGGAACGAGTTCGATTGTGTTTCCACAGATACAGGCCCACGACGGACTCCTGTTCGATTTGCACGACCATCATCATCTGGAGCATCATAGATGATGTGGCAATATGAATACCACCTCAGCCAAAAACTAATGTATAGGTCACCTTGGCTAATATAACAGGTCAAGATTCTCTGCGCATCGCAACTGTATCGTAAAGCCCACGAACCAATAGACAAGATGGCTATGACTCGTGCAGCGCGCCTGGCCAGCGAGCGCATGCGTCATAGATTGCAACCGAGGCGGACTTTTGGCACCTGCTGGCCACGTGTGCTAAAACCCGTTCCTCTGCAAATGTATAAATACCGGGATTTTCCGAAGAGCATCGGGCTGGCGTACGGTGAGGCCGTCGTTGCCTCTGTGGGGACGCCCACGGAAAGCTGGCACCTACCGATTGCTGGGCTGAGTTCGTGGAGCAAGATGGCACAAGAATGTATGGATGGTTCATTTTCCTCATAGTCCTCATGGTCTGGGTCATTAGGGGTAACAGGTTGGCTCAAAGAATTATGGGCATTATTGTAGTTACTGTGATTGTAGCTATTGTAATAGTTTTACCTTGTTCAGCTTATTAAGGAAAATGGCATCCCAAGTTATTAAGTAAGCCTGGATTGCTCAAAAACAAAAAGAGGGAGAAAGATTTAAACAGAGACCTACAGTGGATTCGACCTTGTTGTGGTATTACAAATACAGACTTACAGCCGCTGCTGGATTTATTGAGGGGCAGCGATAGCTTAACTTCTACAAGACAACTAAGTGCACTGGGACGGCAAGCCTTGACAGCAATTGGACAAAAAAATCACATCATCCATGTCTGGCAGATACGTTCCTGATTTACCCATAAATTTGAAACCTTATGCTGAGATTGATATGGAACACACTGACTGTAGTAAGCAGCATGACAGTGACACCGGTGATTGATCCACATCGGTTAACGCCATGGGACAGTAAGAATGTTTGGGTGTCACTAGCTAAAGCTATTAATCAAACCTCTTTTTGTGTGCTTATGTATTTTATTAGGTATAATGTTGTTTTTACTGTGTTTAATTAATTGTGTTCACAGATCTTTGCAAAGGGCAATACAGCAGGTGTTAAAATTTTACCTCAATCTATTCACAAACAGATAAATTGGCTGAAGAAACATACACAAAGATCCAGCAAGAAACTAGTTGGTTTGATGGGGTGTTAGACTCAATATTCGGTGGGATAACACCACGGCTAATGTCATTGATTAAGGAAGCCTTACGATGGTTGGGTATATTGATATTAATCTGTGTAATAGTTAAAATTGCGTATGGGTACATGATGAGAGGAGTCTCAAAGCTGACACACCAAGCTCTACTCGCACAAAAAGAAAAAGGGGGAATTGTTGGGAAGTGGCTTGCTGAAAAAGGACATGGGCCTGTGGAAAAGTTGTGCGAGCAGAGTTCTGTGTGAAAGAATGTCAGTTTGAGCAACAAGACTGGGCCTTGGCTGAAAATAGCTGGCTTTACTGATATTGGGAGAAAAACAACAGCTGGTCTCGCTGTTATCAGGAGAAAGACAGGAACGGTGTGACCTTGGCATAACTTCACAAGTAACTTTTGAAGAAGTTCTCATGAGAAAGTTACTGAACACGCATAGCTGCCAACCACAAGTGGGTGTGTTTTAGTAATGAATAAACATTAGCAATGTACCAATCATATTAGGACTAGTAGGCATAATTATCGCAAACTGTATAAATATGAGCTATCCGTGCAAATAAAGTTGAATCACTTCTATCGCTCATATTGGGTCGACTTATGTGCATTCCTCCGCCGCTCCAACACTATCCCTTTTTCACAGGTTTAATAGGGGGTTACACTGACATCGACAAAGTTTAAGAACTTATTCATGGAGACCCCTGTGCAGCAGGTCATGGACTCAATGGATGGGAATGCCTGGTTTTCATGGATCGGGCATTAACCCTCATTGCCACCCCAGGAATCACAAATTCTGGGGTCCCTGAATACAGACTGGTGTAGTATTATCAGATTTACTGCTAGACATTGATAGTGTCAGACATGCTACGCTATAAAATAGAGCTGGAATTGATTTCTTGCTTTTAGCACAAGGACAAAGATATTTGAGGGTTGGGGATTATCTGGATGGTTGATATCTCTGCTCAAGACTGTGGGGGTAGTGATCTTGATTGTGATAACTATGCTTCTAATGTTGCCCTGTCTTTTCAGCCTTCTGCAAAGGGCCCTGCAGAGGGCAGCCAGGATATTTTTAGCACAAATACAAAAAGGGGGAATTGTCGGGGGATGCAACAAGTCTACGGAATTCCTGACAGTTCGAGAACAGCGCGACCTTGAGCAGCTTGTAGTATATCCTTGAGAAGTCTGGAAAGATCCGAGAAGACCAGTACGAAAACAAGATAGTGATAAGAAGAACCGTCCTGACAAACTCACCAATCATGAATTGTTAGTTACTAACTAAGCCAATCATATACTAACACATACTCTGAAGAAGGGGATAAAAAGGTGTGTTAGAACAATAAAGTAGCCATTTTGTGTGATCTATTACTTGTCGTGTCCGTCTCTACCGCGACATCAGATTGTTACAGAAGTTGTCAGTTTCAGCTGGTTTCTAGGTGCTTATCTAGACATAAGCATTCTTTAGTTCTTGTTATCTCTTGTTAACAGAGGAGGCCTATTCACAAGCATCCTTGAGCTATCAGTGTTACTTACAGTCGTTCTTTGAATTGTGAGAGTTATTTCACAACAATTCCACATTGTAATGCTGTTATCTACCCAGATTTTCTACATTGGCTTAGTAGTGGATGTACCTCATTGTGTAGATGACTTCCTGACAGCCTGGGAAGTGGTCTGTGGAACTCGTGTACTCAAAGCTGCATGCCAGCAAAGGCTCCATATAAAATATTCTCATTTGCTGAAACCAAATCAAGTAAATCCAAATGCTGGGTTTGGCTGGGATAGAGTTAATTTTCTTCATATTAGCTAGTATGGGGCTGTTTTGAATCTGTGCTGAAAACAGTGTTGATCATTCAGGGATGTTTTCGTTACTGCTGAGCAGTGCTTACACAGCGTCAAGACCTTTTCTGCTCCTCACCCCACCCCATGAGGGAGGATGGGAGTGCACAAGAAGTTGGGACGGGACACAGCCGGGACAGCTGACCCCCACTGTCCCAAGGGATATTCAGCTCTAGATGACATCATGCTCAGCATATAAAGCTGGGGGAAGAAGAAGGAAGGGGGGATGTTTGGAGTGATGGGATTTGTCTTCCCAAGTAACCATTATGTGTGATGGAGCTCTGCTTTCCTGGAGATGGCTGAACACCTACCTGCTAATCGGAAGTAGCGACTGAATTCCTTGTTTTGCTTTGCTTGTGTGCGCAGCTTTTGCTTTACCTATTAAACTGTCTTTCTCTCAGCCCACCAGGTTTCTCACTTTTACCCTTCTCATTCTCTCCTTCACCCCACTGTGAGGGAGGTGAGAGTGGCTGCATGGTGCTTAGTTAGTGGCTGGGGTTAAACACAACACCGAATCAAGTAAATCCAAATGAGGCGTTCAAAAGTAGTGAGTACCTTTGACTGGTGTAATCTCCCTGAGCCTCAGATTGTAATACAGTCTGCTTATCTCACAGAGGTTAATTATTTAATGTATCTGAAGCTCAGAGTCTGAAATTAAGTCTTTCATTGAAAAGAAAGAGAAGAAATCAATAATGCTGGATTCAGGGAGTAATTTGCAACACAAATGCTCTAGTACTGATACCGAAAAGCTGGTTGAAGAAACTCTCTACGACTCGTTTTGGAGTTTTAGAAAGCAGGCCTTCTTTATTGCAGCGCTGGATGCACGGGGGATAGTTCCACCTACCGTGCATGCCACAACTTTAGCACTAACAGGTTACATAGAATAACTAATTGCATATTAATCAGATTAGTAAACATGTACATAAAAATAATTGCAACTGATTATTATAGTACTGCCTACATCCGATCATGCGCAATAAAGGATCCATCTGAGCCGAAGGGCTGCTTTTGCGACCACCAACCCATTTGAAGTTCTTGCTGGCTGTCCTTGAAGTCTTTATTCTTGTCCTTGTTCTTTGATCTTGAAGTTTAATGCAGCTTCAATCACATGTGGTCAGTTTCAACATTGTGCTTATCTGGCATACAGGAACAAGTAGTCATAAGAGCAAAGAACTGCAAAACTTATGAGTAACTACCTCTACTAGTTAATTGCTTGGCTATACTTCTGTCTATTGTTTCAATCATAATGTTAGTATAAGATTTCTAACAATTATTTACCAAATCTCACTTTTACAGTCACCTAGCAGCAAACCAGTTTCCACAGCTGTTACAAAATATTAAAACCATCAAAATATTTAGACATACTATACAGAATGTATGGAAATATGTTATCAGTACCCCACATGTTTACAAGATGAGACAAAATATTGAAGTGTAAGCACTGTTCACTTTGTGCCCTGAGAGAGACAGGAAAAAATAGCAGAAGTTCATGGAATTAAAAGTAACATATTGTATAACCATCTGAGGGACAAGTTAAGGCACACCTGATGGAGTTACTCACGTGTAATATACACTACTATCAGTTTATCTTATGTGACTCTGGTTCTAATGTTATTGATTTGTTATTAGTTAGAATTAATCATATTCAATTTTAATAGAAATGTAGAATTATAAGAAATATTTTAACAAAACTATAGATATCTATTGCATTCTACACATTTAACCAACAGTTTGATTAAGAAGTAAAAAATTGTGAAGCATAGGTATGGGAGTGTTAAGTTTCAAATATAGTCATAGGAACTTAGGAACTTTAGAAAATGTACTATGTGTAACCATAAGAATTCAAGTATTGTCTAAAATCATTTAAGCACAGAAACTTTGACAAAGATTTGTTGATCAGTAGTGTTTTGTTTTAAGAAACTAAGGAAACCATTATGGACACCAGTTTGCTGCTTGGAAACCCCTTACCCTTCCCACCTTGATCTAATTATCGAGGATTCCAATCAGTAGAGTTAAGTGAGATTAACCAATGATTGTTTAAAATAAGAATAAGATGGTGTAACTGAAGGACCAATTATTAGAAAGGTTATATTTAAGAATAGACATAGTATGCATTTTTATGTAAATGATGGTAAGAATCATACTGCGCAGAATCACCTGAGAGGTCAACTATCGGACAAAGTGAGGAAGACTACGGAAGACCACCAGAGGGCTTCTGAAGACCACCAGAGGCTTCACCACGCCTCCGTAGAAGGACATTTGTATATGCTAATAACTTCCCAGAAATCTAATGAATATGCATAACCTTTCTCGGAAACCTAATGAATATGAATGAATAAGTTCAATATAAGGTGTATGATTTTGGTATTCAGGTGTGCGTGGTTCGTCAGAGGACTCGCCCGCGCACCCGGCCGTCAATAAAGAAGTGTCTGCTTGGCTACACTAAATTGATGTTGATAAGTTCTTTATTCCAAGTTTTTCGGCAACACTAACACCTTCCTTTTGTCTTTTATCCTCACAATATTTTAACCTTCCAGGCACAAAGCTAAGGCAGATAGACTGCATACGGTGTCAGTTTGGATAAATATTTAAAACGGCACTGGTACAGTCCTAGTTCTGCAGATGCCTATTATACCAGCAGATGATTCGATCTTTTTCCCTTTCCCTCCTACAGCATTATCCATGCAAAGCAAATGTTATATCACATCTCTGTGGTGTTCAAGATTTGCTATTTCTGTCTCTGAAAGGAAACAAAGCTAACACCAACTTGCCATCTGTGTGTCTGCTTGACCCCTTGTGTTTTTTCTGTTTCTTCATCCCTCAAGAATTAAAGCCTGTTTGTGAAATAGGAGATAGACCCAAACAACCACTGACTGCAAGGAAACCATAAAAATGTGCCCTTATGTGTTCTGAAGTCCAGTGAGTCTATCAGCACATCCTCTAAATAACAAATTAGCTCACCATGAGCTCTAAGCCAAATAAATGATAAGCAGGAAACCAGGTGGAGGGCTTGGGAAGGTTGCTGTATGAACTGTACAGGGATTTGGGTGTAAGGAGAATTAGCAATATTGCATGGAGGATTTTGAGACAGGGGAGTGCTGGAGTGCTGGTGGGAAATTATAGGGGCTGTAAGGAGAAGATTTTGGTAGTTGGGGAGATTATTCTGAGGAGGAATTGGAGTAGTTCCAGTAAAAATTATAAGCTTGCTGCTTGGAAGTTTCTGTTCAGGTTCTGCAGGGAGGTACTAGATGTTCCCTGCACATATCATAACACTAGGAAACCCCACAAGCCAAGACAAGCAAAGAACATAGTTCCTATAAAACTGTACTGTCTTGCAGACAAATGGTGACACTATAATTCATTCATCCTGAGTCCTTACTCAAGTCTTGTACCATTGAACTTAAGGATGCTTCCTATGAGACAAGCTAAGCAAGGACCTTAAATGCTGTAAAATAGAGGGACCTGGTGTGAGAGACTGAAAGAGTTAATGTCTCAAACATTGTCGTGGGGCAAGTTGTGCTTAAAGAACCAAGGTGAAAAGCCCATCAGCTCAGACATCATCAACAGGAGGGGGAGGGCGTGCTGGAGGGTGCACAGCTCCCTGTTCTGATCAGCTGTTCTGATACAAAGTTTAAACAATGGCCATGTCTGCAGGGAAGGAGAAGTTACTCCACAAACGACCCCCAAGCCCAAAGGCTCACAAACTGCTCACTAACCTGACAAGTTTGGGTGCCTGCCCGAAGGAGGGGCAAGGATGATAAAAAGACACAAACTGAAGCCCCAGGCACACAAGCCCACTGGAACTGGACCCATCAGCTGACTGGACACTTCAGCTGACTGAACCAATGCTGGACCCAGGACCGGTGAAGTCTTTCTCTCTTCCTTTCTCTCTCTCTGTCTTCTTCTCTCTTTCCTTTTCCTTTTCCCCAATCCCTACACCTCATCCGTTTCAAGATATAAACCATTGACCAAGTCTGAGACTAAGTAGATGCAGCCGCCCCTGGGCCCTTCTCTGAGGAGGAGTCTGGAAAGCAAGGGGGTCTGCTCTGAACCTCGTGACTCAACAGCAGGGATCCCCTTACTCTCTGAATTGATTTATATGGTTACACTGTTTACAGAAGTAGTCTTATGCCAATTCCTGTTGTGAGAAACCCTTCCACCTACTACCACACCTCCCCAGTTCAGTTTGCTTCTGTCATAAATAAAATCTTTAACTGATTGTTTGGTGTCGTTTTACTTTAATTTAGCCCAAGGGAATTTCGAATTAAACACAACTCCCTGGTCTGTCCAGTCTGAGTCGTGACACCTGCTATCTCAAAAAGCCAGTTTTGCTCAGATAATTGTGATTATTGTTTTTATTTAATACTGCATTACTACTTTGTGCTGAAATTAAGCTAGGATAAAGCAGTCTTCCTTTGGACCCTTTACAGTGCACACGGCTTGCAGGGTTAACTCTTGTAGCAGACAATTACTATTTTGGTTTCAGGCCCTTTGCAATCTTTCAGAAAATACCCCGACACAAAGCTTTATCCAGCAAAAGCAGTAACTTTTTTTTCAATCCAGATTTTAAAGGAGAAATATAGGTGTTCCAAATGGAAAGCACACATCTTCTAGCTACGAAGCAGCTCATAGCTTGTTGCACAGGCTCACAAGCTGGACTTTTGAGCCTGGAGCAAATGAAAGCTAAATCTTACTGATGGCCCCAAACTCTGACAAAAGATGCTTCACTGGTGTTCCTCTGCTTAGCTGCAGCTGCTAGAAAGCACATATCTTCTCCACTGAGAGGTCTTGAATCATGCTATTAAGGGATGCTGCCATACACTTGTTTAGACTATCTAGAGGGATTAATTTCTCAGGCTTTTGTTACTTTTGTTGCTGTAGACCACCTCTGAATGAAACCAAAATTGTATTGGCCACTTTCTCCATGAATATCGCAAGAGACCATACATTAATGAAGGTGACTGCTGTCCTTACCTGTCATCCTTCAAAACAGCCAAGGGGTGTAGATGGCACCCTTCTGGGAAGCTTCAGCCAGGAGCAGCTTGTTCCTGAGTGACATCTCCTGGCTGTCTACACCGGCATGGATTTTATGAGGCTGGCAAACTGATGTTCAACAGGACTGCCTCCTTAGGTTTCAAGAGGAGCTCAGTTCAAGGCTCCCAATCCTGATCTGACTTGGCCTGTTGAAAACCCTTGATTTCAGAAAATGAACACTTCAGTGGGTAATTTTGACACAGCACTTTCACTGTTAGGATTGCAAAGCCCTGAAAATCCAACAACTTAACTACCAGCTTCCAGGAAAGAAGGCAATATTTTGTTCATCAGTAATGATTTTTTCATTGCATTTTCATGTATGTAAAAATATGTTTAAACTATTTTTTCCTTATGTTATATTTATACTGTGGTATTGTCTCGAGGACTCAGCTACAATCCTCTCTGCTTTATTTTGCTTATTTTTACCAGTTGGTTTTAAGATATCTTAGTATTACAATTTGTACATATTGAAGTCTCCAGTTTAACTTCGTTATGCACAACTAATGCTTCTTCTCAAATAAGCAGAAATCTAACAGCATCCAGGCAGGTAGTGACAACGTGAAGCTCATGGGTAGAACTGGGGGCTGGGAAAGCTGTTAAAGCTGAAACAGAAACATTCATTATGCTTTATTTAACTGCAGGTTTGGTTGCTATTTCAGCGATAGTAATTTGTTGCAACTGATTGAATGGTCTGTCTTTGCTATTTCTGGCAAGAAATCAACGTGGATTTTTAATTCAGAACACAGACTGTTAACACAAGGAAGGTGGGAGATTATGTACTTTTGCAGTTGTTTTTGATGGGCTCCCTCTGTAGAGAAAAGAAACAAGAAGGTGCTGTCCTCCTTCTAGAAGAAAGCCAGAAAGTGGCTACAGAGAACTGAAGTCCAGGTCTCAGCCAGCAAAGTAGATGTCATTGTCTCTGAGCTGGTGTCTCTGCCTAAGCTAAGCCAAATAGAGTGAGGTATGATGGCAGTGGGATAGCAAGGGATGCAGCAGGGATCATCAAACAAGGGACATCTGGTTGAGTTGGGGCTATGCTGAAGTTTGAGGGAAATGCTGGTTTAGAAAAGACATGGCTATGTATGGATGGCTTGCTAGTAAAATTG
This sequence comes from Astur gentilis, assembly GCF_929443795.1. NCBI lineage: Eukaryota > Metazoa > Chordata > Aves > Accipitriformes > Accipitridae > Astur > Astur gentilis. The sequence goes on from NC_064908.1 coordinate 8,439,105, forward strand.
CGTGTTAGATCTCAGGAACCCTATGTATGAGAGGGAGAATCCCAGCACATGGGGACCATAGGTGAGTAAGTCTGTGGTTTTGGATGTGTCTACGTTCCTGGCATGCTGTTGGGAATTGGCTTGATGAAAAAGGACATGGGTCTATGGAAAAGTTGTGCGAGCAGAGTTCTGTGTGAAAGAATGTCAGTTTGAGCAACAAGACTGGGCCTTGGCTGAAAATAGCTGGCTTTACTGATATTGGGAGAAAAACAACAGCTGGTCTCGCTGTTATCAGGAGAAAGACAGGGACGGTGTGACCTTGGCATAACTTCATAAGTAACTTTTGAAGAAGTTCCCATGAGAAATTTACGGAACACGCATAGCTGCAAATCACAAGTGGGTGTGTTTTAGTAATGAATAAACATTAGCAGTGTACCAATCATATTAGGACTAGTAGGCATAATTATCGCAAACTGTATAAATATGAGCTATCCGTGCAAATAAAGTTGAATCACTTCTATCGCTCATATTGGGTCGACTTATGTGCATTCCTCCGCCGCTCCAACAGCATGCCACTCCTAGAGAGGTCATGCTCACAGGACCCTTCAGACCACATTTTTCATACCACAGTGCAGCTGGAGGTTGCCCTTGAGATGGGTGAGTAGGTTTGGAAAAGAAGGTGTGAGCTACCATATTTTGAAATATCTTCTCTACCTTGAAGCATCCCTGGGAAAAAGCTAGCTGAATTTCAATAATCTGTTGTCTAAAACGTACGTGTTCTGTAGTTACTTACAAAACGGTGATTCTGAGGAAAAAAAAGGTTTTGGAAATAGAACATCATGTTCCCTGGTGGGATCTGAAGAACTTTACCAGAGCTGTTCAGCCCTGAATGCATTAGAGAGGTGATGGGTGTCTCCACCTCCATGAGAAGCCCAGGGCATGCTCTCCCAGGGATGGCTTTCCCAGAGCTCTCAGACTCCCCCAGCATAATCACATTCTCAGTGCTAAGTAACAGGTTCCACACACTATTTGTATTCAGCAGTTTATAATTAATTTCAGTTATTAATGGAGTTGCAAGGAATCTTGACTGACTGCCATGTTAGTGCACATGGATGGGGGTCCCCAGAGCTGCAAACATGAATACTTGCATGTTCCCATCCATCCTCTTCAGCAGCTCACCAGGGTAAATCATCAGGGAACAGTCAAGGACTGAATGGAAAACCACTTGTTGCTTAATGCAAGTTCCTTCCTGTGCCAGTACATTTTCTAATTATTGATGAATTCATATTTTGCAGCACTGGAAAATTATTTACATGCACTATTTGCACAGAAAGTTTCCAGCCAAGACTCTAGGGCATTAGTCATCAGAATACCAGGACTGGTAAATAGATCTCAGCATTGGAGGGATGAGGTGGTGTTTCTGCAAAAGGACATCTTCTACAGCTGGGCAGTCGCAGGAGTCTGTGTGGATCCTTTGGAGGGATGCTCCCATCCCTAGAGAGCTTGGAAAAGAATGGCAAGAACCAGAGGAAAGCTCAAGTCCTATTGCATTGTGTTGTGGTTTAACCCCAGCCAGCACCTAAGCACCATGCAGCTGCTTACTCACTTCCCCCCCACCCAGTGGGATGAGGGAGAGAATCAGGAAAAAAAAAGTAAAACTTGTGGGTTGAGATAAAGACAGTTTAATAGGACAGAAAGGAAGAAAATTGTAATAATAATAAAATGACAATAATAAAAGGATTGGAATATACAAAACAAGTGATGCACAATGCAATTGCTCACCACTCACTGACCGATGCCCAGTTAGTTCCCGAGCAGTGATCCGCACCCCTGCCACCAACTCCCTGCAGTTTATAATACTTGGTATGGCATCACATGGTATGGAATATTCCTTTGGCCAGTTTGGGTCAGCTGTCCTGGCTGTGTCGCCTCCCAACTTCTTGTGCCCCTCCAGCCTTCTTGCTGGCTGGGCATGAGAAGCTGAAAAATCCTTGACTTAGTATAAACACTACTTAGCAACAACTGAAAACATTCTTCTGGTACGAAATCCAAAACATAACACTATATCAGCTACTAGGAAGAAAATTAACTCTATCTCAGCCCAAACCAGGACACATCGAATTGTCCTTTTGTGTCTGTACCTCCATTTTGGCCTATAGAAATGCTGTTCTTGCAATTGTGATTGAGGGCTAGCCCTGATTACAAACCTACCTGCTGATTTCATTGGTCCATGCGTGATTCAAGGGCACTTGATCATATGCTTTTCTAAAAAAGCTCTTGGCGGCTCTGTAACAAAGTGCTCCAAAAAGCAACAGGAACATCAGAATCACAGAAGACTAGAGTTTTTTAATCAAACTTCCCTCTGCTGTTCACTATGCGCTCACCTGCTTCTCCTTCACTACTTGTGTGTTCATGTAGCCGGGAGGTGCATTGGCTATTCTAATTTGCTGTTGCATTAGCCCACTGAGCTGACATCCCCTGTGAGCACAGGAGTGCTGGATCTCATGTAAAGGAAAAACAGCATTATCATGGCCAAAGATGTGGAATAGGGAATGGAGTCTGACTATATCTTCTGACAGCACATCACTGTTAAATTGACTTGACTGTCTTAATCTGCACCTTTGGGTAAACAAAAAAAAAAATCTGCTGTTCAATGCTCCTTTTACAGGACTATGTACTTGGTTCGGTTCCTGTGTTTAAATGCAAATCACATTTTGGATTAACTATGGAAGCTCTTAATGTCTGTCTAGGAGGGAATCATGGAGTAAAGGACAAGTGGGATTAGCCAAAAAGGTGTAATCAAAAAAACTCTGTTTTGTGGGAAGAGGATGAGGACAGAGCTGAGGCTTCTAAGAGTCCTCTCTGTGTGCTCTGTGCTGGAGGAGCAAGAAAGAAGGTATCTGGGATGTGGCTGGAAAGGGAAGAAGCAAAACTTGCTGGACTTGTGTTTTCACATGACCGCAGCTAACATGTATCACTTCATTGCTAGCCAAGACCACTGGAACTCCACCTGATTTCAGAAGCAGCACACACTTCCTTCCAGAACACACAATTTGCAGGCAGTGCAAGAGCTGTGGCCATTTTATCTCCAGAAGTGAAAACTGTGCATCTTAAGCAAAATAAGTTACTTTCTCTTCCTGAAAGATACACTGGGACTGTCAGCCCCAAAGACTGTTTCAGCCTTCCATCATCCCAGTTAAATTTGCAAACGCTTTAACTGTTGGGGCAGGTGGAAGGGCTGGTGGTTAGAATAAGTTAATACTCAGCATGATGGTGCTGATTGAAATCCAGTTCAGAACCATGTATTTATGGTTCTGCCAGATATAATAGCATGGTATCAGTGAGAGAAGACCATGCCTTTCACTGAGTCAATCTGGACTGACTTCAGTGATTCCTGTCCTGTATTTGGGACAGGATTCATTGTCAGTCCACAATACAATGCCATTTTCAAATAGAGACCGAGAGCAAGATCCTCACTCAAGTCAGTGTGCAGCAACCTACAAAGGTGCTTGGTGCTTCAGTGATTCCCCAGATTCCAGTTTAAATGGGTTGTATCAGCATGGGCAACATGAGACAGTTGCAGATGGTGTAATCTGGGAGACAGACAGAGGGTACTATTACTCCTACAAACAGACCGAAATGAAATTCCACCCAGCATAGCTCAGCAGGAACTGGTCCAGATCCAGTTATTTTTGCAGCCTCATCTGTATCACTGTAGGACTGTTCTTTCTCAGCCTTAAATTTTCAGCTATTTGGAAATGCAACTGCTCATTGATCCCTATTAACCAACGATTCCATCATAAAGGCAATACAGGACAAAGCAGAGAGGAAAAAAATAGTGAATGGAAGATCTGAGGATCTCTGAGTAGCTCATTAAAGCTGCTTTTCATTGTTAATCATTCTTAGAAATTAAAAAGACTCTGAAATGTCAAGATTTCTTTGTTTTCAAACAATTACAGCTGGTATAGCACTCTCCTTATAGCTAGCGCTCCAAGTAAGATGTTTCCAGCAGTCTTGTCCAGTAGTCACATAGAAGGGTTTTTATAGGGGTGGATGCAAGAGATGCCTTCTTATGGATTTTTGGACTGGTTTAGCTCTTTTGGAAGGTGTCTGTATGACCAAAGATAGAACTAGACTAAATGACTCTTTCAGTATGTAGACTTCTCAAAAGGTTAAATTTATTTTACTCTGCTAGGTAATGGGAACAATCAAGTGAGCCAATGGATATCTCTATACTTCCCAGCTGGTCTTTGTGACTAACACCTACATCTCACCACCCACTGTGTCTTTCAGAAAACTGTGGGAAAAACTCTAGAAAACTAGACAATTAACTCCTGGGATATGTTTGAGCCTGGTCAAGTGTACAGACTGAGCTTTACATCTCATTTCCAGATAAAAAGGCACCAGACTTGATGCCAATGGATTAGTAACGATGTGCTTTACAGTTTGGTGCTGTGGACTAAGACCATGAAGAAGAAACATTCAGTACCAAACAGCATAGTATCACTGGGCATTTCTGCCATTGCAGAAAAGTCAAGAGCAAGAAAATTTTGTTTGCTCCCACTAGAGACTGAACAGTAAACAGCAGAACTAGTATTTAAGACTAGGCTGATGAAGTCACTGCCTTATGTCTAAAAGCCTATACAGAAAGCATTAAAGGAAGCAAATAGAAAGCTGTAACAGACATAAAAGGGATGGCTGACCATAAACGGAGGCTCTTTCTTCACATACATTCTGACTTTAGTGCCTCTTTTTGCCACTTGCATCTAAAACCTCCCATCACCCAGCCAGACACCAGCACCAGCCTCTCTTAATACCATGACTGGTAGCATCATCACCTTGCTGACAAGACCATACCAAAGTTCACTATCTGGTTTTGTAAAAATGTTTCCCTCCTGGAAGGTTTATTCCTCCAGTTCCAAGAGGACAGAATACTTACCTTGTAGCATGGCAGAGGGTTGGCATCTCATACAATCACTGTTTTCATCTGCAAATATCTAAGTGCTTTACAAAGGAAGGGTGCCATGATTACAGCTAATTAGAGGTACAGAGTTTTGTCTATATTTCAGCACAGATGTAGGCTACTGCAGTTCTTATGCCTGGATGCTGTGCCTGTGCAGCAAGCCTCCTGGCTGGGTTTTCAACGTGTCCAGAGACTGCATGTGACACCAGAACCTTTGTATGCTGCCAGGCGCACCCAGGCAGACTGAACACAAACAGTCTACCAGGCATCTGTGGTTGAGAGATGGAAAAACTGCAGAGCCAGCCCTGCTTCCCACAGTCGTGGGGATTGTTCCAGCTCAGGGGGACTCAGAGGATTACAAGTTGCTCATGAGGCAAATGGTGGCTGCTGATGCAGGGAAATAAGGTGACCTCAGCTGCATTTGTGGCAAATGCAAAACCTGCTCTGCTAAGTGAAATGCCAGCATTTTATTAGAGAGGAAACAGAGCCCAACCTGGGCAAGTTTGGGGCTGCAGCAAATGTTTCTCTATGATAAAAAAATGTCACTGCCGGAGCACAGATAACATCAGCCCTTCACAGCTCCCTCTTTCAAGCACAGACCTTCCCTTTCCTTTTCCTTTTTTCCTTTTCCTTTTCCCTTTCCCCTTCCTTTCACCTCCTTCCATGGAGCGATGTACTCCTGCCAGGCTCTGGTGATTACATTTCAAATGAGAGGCCTTGATGTAGCTACCCACAATCACAGACTGGATTTTAAGGCGTGGAAGGCCCCTTTGAGACCTGTTACAGTACTCATCAGTAAGCTATACCATCAAAAGAAATTTCTGTCTACTTATTATCAGTCATCGTCTGTATCTGCTGTAATGACAAGTGAGCAAAGGACATTTCAACCTCTGCATTGTGATGAATGTTTCTTCTGAAAATGAGTTAAGTCAGGGAACTCCCATAGCATGAAGCAGGGCAGGTGAGTAATACACATCTTTAACAACTGTGCTGTCATCTGTGGCACCATAAAACCAGCCAGAGTTTGGCACAGCTGGTGGTACTGGATCTTTTTATTTCACACTGTGTGAATCAATGAGAATTTTCCATGGGCTTCCTGACACAGCCTCAGGGTTGATAAAGGTCAAATGAAGTTATTCCCTGCTCTAATTTTGCATGGAATTAGTAAAATAGGCAAGAAAATATGGTGTCGTGGTTTAACCCCAGCCAGCAACTAAGCATCACTTCCCCCCCGCCCAGTGGGATGGGGGAGAAAATCGGGAAAAGAAGTAAAACTCATGGGTTAAGATAAGAACAGTTTAATAGAATAGAAAAAAGAAGAAACTAATAATGATAATGATAACACAAATAAAGTGACAGCAGTAATGATAAAAGAATTGGAATATATAAATGATGCACAGTGCAATTGCTTACCACCCACCAATCAACGCCCAGTTAGTCCCCGAGTGGCTATTCCCCCACCCCCACTCCCCCCAGTTTATACACTAGATGTGACGTCCCATGGTATGGAATACCCTGCTGGCCACTTTGGGTCAGCTGCCCTGGCTGTGTCCTGTGCCAACATCTTGTGCCCCTCCAGCTTTCTTGCTGGCTGGGCATGAAAAGCTGAAAAATCCTTGACTTCAGACTAAACATTACTTACCTGATACAGGATGTTTTTCTGAGTACAATGGCCTTGCTGTTTCTTTGCCTGATTGGTTGCTGATCAGTGGTGGATGGAGGGGTCTGTATGTTGCAAAATGTGTGAGAAATTGCCTTTGGATGGCCTTGCAGTTTCTGGGCCATCCTGGATGAGCCCCCACTGAAGAAGATAAGGACTTTAGCCCTTTTAGATAACTTAGTTTAGAAGTATCCATGTGAATTACATCAAAATGTAAGCACAGATAATAGAAGCACTAACGAGCATTCTTTAGGATAAGATGTATCAAACATACAGAAGATCACACTGCACAGAATCATCCGAGAAGGGTCAAGTAGTGGACAAGTGACAAAGACTATGGAAGACCATCAGAGGACTCCTGAAGACCACCAGAGACCTTCAATATGCCTGCATGTAGGTCATTAGCATATGCTTATAGTTTCCTGGAAAACTAATGAATATGTATAATGTTTCTCAGAAATCTAGTGAATATGTATATAGAACATGTACTTAACCTGCACAATTAGGCCTGACGGTGCACGATAGTTGGAGGGATCCCCCATGCACCCAGCACTGCAATAAAGAATTCCTGCTTTCTAAAACTCCAAAACTGAGTCTTAGAGAGTTTCTTTGACCAGCTTTTTTGGTATCATACCAACAACAGAAAACATCAGTGTTATCAACATTGCTCTCATACTGACCTCAAAACATAGCACTGTACCAGCTACTAGGAAGACAATTAACTCTCTCCCAGCCAAAACCAGGACACATGGAGAGAAAATACATGCTATAAAGAGGGAAAGAAAGAGAGAGGACAGTTGATGTCATCTCCAGAGTCTGTAGAGACTTTCTGACTTTCTGGTTTTGTTCTGTATTTGTAGTGCATGTGGCCTGGGTCTCCACCAGGCCCGTCAGGGCTACAATAGCCTGTGTTACCAGTGTAGCAATGGCTTGGAGGTGAAGACTAAGACTTTCAACCCTTACGCGGGGAAGATGTGCTGAGGGTTGCACTTTTCCCATGTGCTTCCAGATGACTTGTCTCTGTTGCCAGGCAACATTAAGGTTTCTGGGTCTTTGTTTCTACAAAATGCACTATATTTTGATTTGACAGAGAAAACCAAATTAAGCTTTTTTCCCCTAACCTGCCCAAGGTTAATGGTGAAATGTATAGTAGGTCACAGAGCCACCAGGAAGTCTGCTCACTGCTTCTGCTCTCAGCATTTCCGAACATGCACTTGCAAACAGGACCAAACATTCAGCAGCAGTTTTGCGCTCAGCTAGGTAAGTCCCATACTGAAAACAGACTCCAGCTAGTGATTAAATAAAGCCTTTCCACACAACTTGTCACAGGGTGAGAAGCAGGAATAGGTGTATGTGGGAAGCTGGGAGTCTGAAGTTTGGAAACTGCTTTTCCACTGCTTAAAGAGGCTCAGAGGGCTGAAAAAAACGGGCAAAGAAACAGAGCCAATTCTGCAGAAATAGCCATCCATCATGGGGGAGGACTGGCCAGCAAACAGCCGTTGCTCTTCTCTGCCTAGCAACCATACTGTGTAATGCTGATGACTCATGTCTGAGTGAGGGTGAACCTCATTCCCCACCAGCCTTATGGACCTTTGGTCTGTGGAGATGCCTCTGAAGTCTGCTGAACATGCAGTGCCTGAGGGGCAAAGTGTGGGGTGGTGCCTGAGAGGAAAAGTGTGGGGAGCATCCCCAGGACTAACACTGTAGCTTTACAATATGATTTTAAGTATGTGAAGTCAGTACAAAGCATGTTTGAGGTTTTTTTCTTCTGAAGAAATTGTTTCAGGTTTTTTTCTTCTGAAGAAATAGTTTCGGGGCAGTTTGCTCAGTGCCCCAATGCCTGCTGCTGGTGACAGCCTGTGGTGCTGTGGGAAGTGCCTGAGCAGAGTGTGGGCACTGGGGTGCTCTTCCAGGGAAGGCCTTCTGCATCCTGCATCCCACGGCCTGCAGGCTGTGATGGTGGTGCTCCCTGAAGCAGAAGAGTATCAAAAACATTTTTCCCTTGAGGAGTGTTATACAGTCTCCATCTTTGGAGATTTTCAAGACCTGACTAGACAAAGCTATGAGCAACCTGGTCCGAGCCTGTTGAAGCAGGAGCTTGGAGCAGAGACCTCCTGAGGTCCCTCCCAGCCTGAATTATACCCTGATCCTGTGGCCATGTAAAAAAGCCATTCCAGGTAGAGATCAGGATAGCTGGTCTCCTCTTTCTAGTTCTTCTTAAAACTCATGAACTTAGGTGTCCAATAAAGTCTGGTCTTTTCAGAAAGAAAACTCAAAATCTGTTTAGTAATAGCTGCACAACAGGGCAGTTAATTGTATTGTTTTACTGCACAGGAGAAATAAAGAGGTTACACAGGTTTTCTGGTCTCTACTTACTTAGGTGCTTTGTATTTTTCTGACAGATGTGCTGGACCTATTGTGTAGAAAAGGTGGGTGTTTCCTAAAAAAGCCAACTTGTTGTCTCCTTTTTTGCTGTGTTTTATATCATGTCTGTCATAAAATTTTATTTTGCTAATTACACAAGTCTACAAGGATCCTTTAGTTAAAAAAAAAAAAGCCGAAGAGAAAAGCTGCTTAGAGTTGAATTTAAATGATGGGATTTGAGGAACATGTGGTTTGGTCAGTCTCTTTAAACAGAAGCATGTGTCTCTGAATAAATTCTTGTGCACACCTCTACCTAAAAATAAACAATCTGAGAATAAAACTCATGCCCAGCTGAGATACCCAAGTATTGTCAGCACTTCCCTTTCCCCATATTTGTACATTTTTAAAGCCCCTAAAACAGTGACAACCTTGCCAGCAATGCTAGTTTCCTTTTCCATTTCACCCATCAGCAGTTAATTCTCAGTTTAATATCTACCTAGGAGCGAAGAGCTGCCGGGAGCTGTTAGCCAGTGGGGTCGTCCTGAGTGGCTGGTACCCCATCTACCTCTGGGACTGCTGCACCGTGGCTGTCCTCTGTGAGATGGACATGGGCAGCTGGCTGGTAAGTGCCACTGGAGCAGAGGTGTGAGGCTGCCCCGGCCCCTGCAGGTGTGCAGCTTCCTGCTCCTGTGCCAGCCAGTTTTCCAGAGACAAGTGGATGGCTCCGTGGACTTTTTCCAACACTGGAATTCCTATTAAAAAGGTTTTGGGAGCCAGCTGACTGAATTCTGGCTCAGTGATAACAGTATTCACATGCTGACATCAGAAGGTAAAGAAACTGCTAACATGTTTTCCTGACACTGTTCTCACCTGGCAGCAGGAACTGTAAATTGGTCCAAACGCGATGGCTCCTCAGCAGAGCCTGGCCAGCGAGATATGGAAACAGCTGTGTCCCCAGCCCCTTGCCTTCAAGCAGAGCCTTTGAGGGAGAAAATGGATGTGGCTGCTATTTTGGCTGACTCGGTGGGGATGGAGGGCAGGAGCCATAACTATACACAGTTAGTGAGCTGTGAAGGACCCTGGCAGCAGCCAGCATTTTCCCTCCGCACGTCCCATAGCACATCCCAAACCACTGCTTTACTCCAAGACAAGAGGAAGAAAGATAATGGAGGAAGACCCTAATTTCAGATGGAACAAGATAATCATAAAGATGGAACACCAAAATAAATTATTACCAAAAAAAAAGAAAAAAAAATTAACAAAATCTGTTTTTTCCCAAAAAAAAGTAATCAGGTTTTCCTGGAAGACTAGAGGTGAGGCAGGAGACTCAGCTAACATCCAGGAGCACTGATTTCAGTTGTGCTATGAATATTTAATGAGCTGAGGAGTGGCTGTGAGCTAAACAGGGATTAGGAATCTCTTCAGCAATAAATCAGAATTCCTAAAGACCATGGAAATAGAAATACAGAATTAAAAAAAAATCAGCAAAGCACTGGCATAATGTATCTATCAGTGTGTCTGTAAATTGTTGTGACTAGGTAATAACAACCTTTCCATTAACCTGAGAGACTTTGACAACAACCATCATTTTGCCTAATACATCATTCACAATTTTAGGGGAGACTGAAAATTACAGACTGATCCTCAGAAACTTCAGCTGTGGCAATGCAGGTAACGAGGCTCCAAGGGATAAACTAGAGCTTCTAGCAAGGCAGGGAGGATCTGCAGATGAAAAGTTGCAATATATAGTGCCAAGACATGAAATGCTTTCTGCATCATGCAAATGAGCTTGTCTCGTCTGTCCCATAAGGGACCATGCAGGACCTTTCATGGGCTGGCACCACTAGGGATGCTCAGAGCACAGGTAATCATCTGTTACAAATATTTTGATAAAAGTTAAAATTTTGTAAGCCTGGTTTGATTAAAAGGTAAAGATTGTAGAACATAGGGGTTTGAAGCTCGCAATGTAGTCATAGAAACTCAGGAACATACAAGATGTGTTGTATACAATCATAAGAAAATAAGTATTGTCTAAAATTAGTTAACCATAGAAACTTTGACAGATTTGTTAGTCTGTAGTGTTTTGTTTTAAGAAATTAAGGGAGATCATTATGAACCTTAGTTCTGTTGCTCAGAATCCCCACTTTGATCAAGATTCCAGTTAGTGGAATTAAGTAAGATTACCAATGATTGTTTTAGTATAAGAATATTGACAAGGTGGTGTGACTGAAGGGCCAATCATTAGAAACGTTAAGGTTAGGAATTAACACAGAATGTATTTTATGTAATCTAATACATGATGGCGAAAATTGTACTCCGCAGAATCACATAAGAGAGGTCAACTATCAGACAAAGTGAGGAAGACTATGGAAGACCACCAGAGACTTCAATGCGCCTGCATAAAGGGACATTTACATACGCTAATGATTTATTGGAAAGTTGATGATTATGTATGACATTTCCCAGAAATTTAGTGAATATGTATAACAGGTGTGTATTTAATCTGTACACTTACACTAGCCAGGTGCACACACTAGGTGGAGTGATCCCCTGTGTGCCCAGCACTGCAATAAAGGAGTGCCTGCTTCTTAACTTCTCATTGCTGTTAAGGAGTTTTATTCCGGATTTTGGCAACACATCCAGCATAATCATAGAGCCCTGTTAAATACCACCCCAGAACATCACTGATGCTTCTGGGGTTACAAGTTCTCCTCAGACCAAGACCACTAATCCTAAAGACTAAAAAGGCATAGCATAATTCAATAATACTCCCTGGTGATCTGTGCAGGCAAAACTCTCACTCCATCAGGTGTCCAGAATTAGTTGTACCGACTAAGCTTTCTATTTGCAAAGGGACTCTGATGCAGCCACACTTTGCTGAAGAAGGACCTGGATATAGAATTTGCTGGACACTTGAAATAGCAAGAGATAGCTGTTTTCATGTCTGGGTTTTCTAGCACTTCAGACAGGATACCATCACAAGCAGGTAACAGCAGCAAGACAGAGACAAGACAGACCTAAATATTTTTAATTCCAGAGACCTTGCCGCTAGTCCAAAGTGCCTCCTCCACTCTTGCTCAACAGGTCCTCACCACCCTTGGCTGGAGGAAGGGGAGGTGTGAGGGCAGGGACTTTGCCCCGCTGCAGAGGACTGTGCGTTCCTGGAAGGCCAGAGAGGATGTATGTGCAGGATGGACCAGTGATGGTGGTGAGGACAGGGCTCTAGTGACACATGGAAGCTAGAGTTTTAACAAGACTTGTTTGTTTTCTCCACAGGGGATTCATTGGTCAAACACAAAAACATGCTTTTTTCATCCAAAGACCGTGATAACAATGCGTACTCTAATAACTGTGCCGTAACTTACCACCAGTGCCACAGCCCCAACTTCAGTGGCTTTTACCACTATGGAGCTCACGACAGTTTTGCAGATGGCATCAACAGGCAGACAGGCAAATGTTGCAAATACTCTTACCAGCTGTTGGAGATGAAATTCGGGCCAATGTAGCCTAGCAGGAAGGCTGTGGTTTGTCTGTGGCTTTCAGTCAATTTTTCAGTGACACAGGTTGCTGCCAGCAGAGCTGGATTTTAGCTCCATGTGGGGCAACAGTCCAGTTCCAGCAGCACTCAGGCCTTGGTCTTTACTCCCAGCTCAGGCTAAAGGAAAAGTTACTTTCTACAAGATTCATTTATGCTGAAACAAACAAAACTAAAATAAAGAAATGTTTGTTTAAACCTTATACTCTTCTGAGTAACAAAGTCACTCAGTAGTCCTACCAAAGCCACAATGGATATCAAATCAGCGAACAAGATACTGGACTGAGCGGACCATTAGCCAAACCATTAACACTGAATCTGCACCTTTCCTCTCCAGCTCAGCTGAACACTGTCACTTGAGAAGATACTATTAAACAGCCTGAAAAGATTTACAATAGAGAAACTACAATAGAGTTCAGCCCTGCAGGAAACCAGGGAAGTCTATCCCTCAGCTTTCCTGAAAATCCAGTCCTTATTTACCATATAAAAAAGTCCAGCATGTTTTTATGGCTTGTATTGCACAATGTCTGGAGGGAGCCAGAAAACCTGGACCGAGCTGTTATGCTTGACATACAGCACTGGAGATAGAGGTGCCTGTTTGGGGAAATAGTTTCCTATTCTAAGCTCTTCAGCTGCTTAACACTGCAAAGTTACTGGACTCAAGTCAGGAGAGCATGAAAATCCCCCACTGGAGAGGAAGGAAGCAAATATTGTAATGCAGTGGTCACTAAAAAATGGGACATTTGAGGCCTGAATGGGGATAATAAGAGAAGTATATGCAAAACCTTCACCAAGAACCAAATAATTCACCTCATGCAGGTATAACTTCCAGTTGTGTGGCATTTGTCTGGTCCAACAACAGGCAAATTGTTGGGGAAATTATTCTGCTGTTTAGCTCTTGCTGTCCTTGCCCATTTTGGTGTGCATGCCCTCGCTGCAAGAGCCTCCTTTGCCCCTTTCCTGAGCACATTCCTCATCCGACCATTTGTGCCAGAGTGACCAATCCCTCCTGTGTCTCCACTGCTCTGTACACGGGGAAATTAATATCAGAAGAGGAAAAGGGCACAAGCCCTTTTCCTTTCCACTCTTCAGGATTCATCTGAGGCGAGAGGGTGCAGAGCAGCTTCTGCCTATCCTATAAATCACATCTCTGCCTGTCTTCCCTGCTCTCAGTGATGAACAGCTGCCAGCCTTTCACAGATCAGAAGAGGTGTTACCAGGGATTATAAAATAAATTAAAAATGGAATACAGCAGGAAATATCTTGTCAAAGCAGAGGCTGATAGAGAGGCTGGTAGGAAAGAAACCACTGAAATGAAATCCTTTTTGGGTAGGTTCTCTCAATATGTTATCATAAGGAGAGTTAAGCAAAGGCTCCCCAGCACCAGCTCCTAGAGGAAACCGAGCAAATGCCAAGCCAAATGTTCAGCAAGGGCATGCAGCTGGTGTGCAATAACTGATAAAGACCTGTCCTAATTGGCTCTTGAAATTAGGAAACCACTGTGCCCCAAAATCAGTGTATGGAAATGTGGGGAAGGAGCCCCTAAATGCAAGTTCAAAGTGTGTGTCCTGTGTTCATAAATCACTGCACTGCCTGGCTGTCCAGTACTAAGACATGCTACAGTCAGCACCAGCTATGGAAAAGGTTGGCTTTGCTCTGCCCAGCAAAGCAGACTTGTCTGTGGGCATCAGTCAAGATCAGTGAAACCAGCAGCCTGAGCTCCTCACAGCCAGGAACTTCCATTGAAGCTTCCCTGGGAAAGCAGAGAGTGAAACCTTGTTCAGCCACACAGCATGTGAAACCCAAGGGGTAAGCAGGGAGAAGTCTTCTCCCATTGCTTCCCCACATTTCCCTTCCCTGGTGAGGACAACTGTCTTTAGAAACTCTACCAGTTACCTGTGCCTTTTGGGAGCCTCAAGAACGCCTTGAAACTGGTTTTGTAGTAAGGACAAGGGAAATGTGCAGCAGGGCTTTTAGCACTGAGGGACTTGGGCACTCAAAGATGCCATACGCTCACAAAACCCAGAAGCAGAAAGGGAAAACCAAGGGATATCTTTTGAAAAAACTGCTGTCTGACCTTGGGCAAATACCCCTACCACAGGTATTAAGACAGGTTATTCGCTGAAGAAATTGTCCCTTGGAAATATAAGTGTTCCTCAAAATAACCCTGGAAATTTTGTTATTTGCACATAGTGAAGAGCTTTAAATAGCATAGTCCACAAAAGGCTAAGCCAGAAGAACATCTTTCCTTGTTGCTTTGGATGATAACCTACCCTTGCAGGCTGACATCACTCCTTTCCCAGCAAGGCAAGTCTCCAAAGCGCATGGAAGCTCCCTTGAACACCCGCATTGGTGCCAACTCTCAAGCAAGCTCTTATTTCAGATTGCTTGAAGTCAGGTGTGTCAGAGCTTACATCCCAGCTTCCCAGTGCCAACTGTCTGCCCTTCTTGCAGCCTTAGGAGTTGTGTAGTAATGTCCTTAGTTTAGCACAGAGCAGAGGAATGCAATTGTCTGGGGCTTGCTGCATGTTGTTTTAGGTACTTACAGCTTTTGCGGCTTTCTCCATCCCCACTGCAAAGCTCTAGCATCCTGGTGGCAGCAAAGCCCCAGGACCACACCAGGAGCCAGGATTTCACCTACAATTTTTCATTAATCAGTGCTAAATCCCCTGTTGCACGCAGTTATGATGTTCCCACATGAACTTTTTGAAGCTCCTCTGTCATCTGGTTGTGCCTTCTGATTTTCTAAGCTTAATTTCTTGGAGATTTGCAGATCAGTTTAATTCTGGGAACTTCACTCTTGGCATGTATGTCTCGAGGTGAAGTGATGGGTCACAGTGTTCAGAGGTGCTCCCCATTTACCCAGTGTGCTTAAAATTCTTGTTTTCTCATCCCCAAAGTGATCCTGGACTTTTGAGATTTACAGGGGACATTTTCCAGGGCTCAAGGAAGAATCTACATAGAAAAAAGAATTGCTGATGGTGTAAATGATCAGCCCTCTGCAATCTTCACTGGGTCCTGGCATGAGGAAAAGCTATTAAGGACATATTGATCACTGGGTCAATTTCAAAATCTACCCTTGGGGGCCTGACCTACTTTCGCCTAAGCTTGTTCATTGGCAGTTTCCCTCCTGCTCCCAAAAGTAGCTGCATCCACAAGGACACTGCTGCTCTCCTTGGATGGAAGCAGGGTGGCATCTCCAGATGTCGCCCAGGTTGGATGGAGCCTGCAGCTGGTAACACTTAAGGTGATGCACCAGTGCTGGGCAGATGCATCACAGCTACCTCCACAACATGCGTTCTCAGCCCAACCCAGAGCTGGCCACCCTGCTAATGGAGCAAATGGGAAAAGCTGGACAAACCCATTCTTACTTTTTTTTTTTTTTTGGCAGGACAGATCTAGCCTGGATCCCTTAAGAGACTGTAATGATGGGATAATTTGTGAGACAAATGTTGCCATTGCTTTTTGGAGTGATTTACTAAGGGAAACAGCTGAGGGCAGTAGCTTTTGCCTCCAGATACTTGGAACAAGGTATTGCAGCCATTTCCAGGCACAGAGAACACGATATAAGGCACTGGGCAGTAAAAGGCTTCTCAGTGCTAGGGGCTGGCTCTTCTTCACCTCCACCTGCCCCATGGGGCAGACACAGTTCTGTCCCAGATGGGCAGCACAGGCTGTACAGATGAAAGAAGAGGAGTGCGCAAGTCCCCAGTCACCCTGTAGCTGCCCTGCATAGACCTCTCCCTCTCGAGCAGCTCAGAGGCACCTGCTCATCCTTCTTCTCTTTCCTTCTGAAAGGCTGAAGAAAGAAGCTGCTCTCATTTCACCCCAAGAATTGCATGCACAGTGCTTGCCACAGATGATGAGATACTTTTTCCCATGCAAAGCAAATCCCAAACTTGAATGCAACCAGTCTGATCACAATCCCTCCGATTTCCCTACACTTTTTTCAGATGGGGGCAGGAAAGTAAGGTGTGCATTTCCCTGCCAGAATTGGTTCTCAGGAATGACAATAATCACAACATCTACTGGATTATTATTTTATATGCATGCATATATGAATTTGTATAAGAATGTGTATATGAGTGTGTGTATGTATGGGCTATTTGGGGGACACAGAATTTAAGTGACAGCCAAATACTTATGTCGCCCCTGCTTTCTCCCATTTGCTTCACGTTAAAGAAAGCTGTCATATATCATTGGAATTTGGGATATTACAGGAACCTCATGATAGAAGCAAATGCTTGAGGGGTAGCTATGTTCTGCCTCTGACAGCCTCCTGATAGCTGGGAAAGGCTCCAAGAAATCAGAGTATTCCCAGAACTGGCATGCAATGGTAAGGAGAAAAAAAACCTTAAACTCTGCCCTCTGCTAAAATTCATAAACTTTACAGGCTCTATGTGTGAAGGTAACACGGGGGTCAAACTCGATAACGCAGTTTGGACCTGTAGTAATGCTGCAACAAATGAGCAGAGCACAGAGCATAGCAACAGCAAAGCAAAACGGAAATCCTGCTCATTATTATTACAATGAACAGGGACTAGAGAAAAAAAATAGGTAAGAAAAAAAAATCAGACATGCTCTGCCCACCTAACCTTGCCTGGATACACAGAGTTTTAACTCCATATTAGTCATGGACCATGTATAAATTGAAACCTCTGTTTGAAGGGTTGCAAAATGATGCTGGGCTGCCTGGCAGGCAGAGCATCGGAGCATGAGCCAGGCTGTGCCAGTGGCCTCAGCTGACCTTGGGCTTTTCGTGTCCCAGTACCTCAGTTTCCCCATCTACACGGTAAGCTCTGCACTTTGTAAACGGCCACTGACAAGCAGGGTGAGGGAAGGTGTCTGCTCTTAGCTAAACCTATGTTTTTGCAGGTTCATTTCCTCTAAAAATACAAAATGGGAGGGGAAAGGCATCCAAAATTTGCTGAGGACAGAGGCAAAGGAGGCTGGGGCAGCCAGGCAAGAACTTTCCCATCAGACTTTTGGAAAGTGGCTTATCTGGGAAACCGCTTGAGACCCAGCCAGAGTCCCAGACCTGAGAGCAGGCAGTGGGCAAGCGCAGAGGTGGAGCTTACAAGGGTTTTTTTTTTGTTAGATATAAAAGGCTTAGATGAGTCGATGCTAACCACAGCGCCTGGGATGTGGATGAGGGGAGCTCTGCAGAGAGCGGAGAGCAGTGCTGGCCATGGGGAGGGCAGCCCCAACCCTCTTGGCTCTGCTCAGCCTAGCAGCAACTATTTGTGATGCCCAGGACACCTGCCCAGGTGAGTGGGGCACAAATCCTACTGCCATCCTGCTGAGACAGCCTGTTTCATCTCCCCCCATAACACAAGGAGCTGGGGGGAGGAGGGGGGGATATGATTTTTTTCTTTTTTTTTTTCATTCAGCTGCAAGTGGGAGGCGGGTAAGGGGAGGCTGAAGTCTCAGCAGCCACTTAACAAAAAACCTGGCTTCAACCAAAGACGTAGCATCCTCCCCCACTCACTAGTGGGATCTCCAGAAACAGGCTGTCCCAGTTGTGGTTTTCCATCCTCATTAAGGGGTTTTTTTCCTGGTGGCTTGGCCCAGTTACGAAAGGATGCAGAGCAATACTAAGGATCGATCAAGTGCTTGCTGGGTCCCAGGCACCCTGGCAGCTTGGGGATGCTGCACACCACAGCTTTCTGTCTATGTTCCTTGGGAAGGTGATGGGGCAATTTCAAACTGACATGCTCTCAGGAAATTTAGTAGAACCTTTACTGTCCACAGATCCATCAATGTCACTTACTGTGCTGTCAATAACCCCTCAGGGCACCTCTCACCTTTTGTTTTATTGAGCTACAGTATATCTGTCATGCATGTAATGTCATATATAACAGCTTCCTCTCCCAATGAACTCCCGTGAAGCCAGAGAGATTCAGTGTCTAGCTCCTCTAATATGTGAGATCCTCCATGTCATCTGTTAATCCATACAACACCTCCAGACTCCCAGACTCCTACCCCCATTGCTTTTGCTTGCACTGTTCCTCAACTCCAGAGGGTTTGGTTTCCTCTCCAAGACATTTCAGAGACTTAATAATCTCCATGAAGACTCTCTTAATTTCCTCAGAGGTGAGAATAGTGGGACTGGGTGATGCGGACCGGCTCGCCATTCTCCAAGGATGCCCAGGGATCCCAGGTGCCTCTGGCCCAAAAGGAGAACCAGGCCTCCCAGGAGCAAAAGGTGAGGCCCCAAAAGCCGGTGATGAACACTGTGATATTAGATGGCTTTGTTGCTTTGTTGCTGAGTAAGGGAAGCAAGCTGAGGCTGGAGCAGTGGCTGGCCTGGCATTGGCTTCTGTGAGTCTCAAATAGGAGTGGAAAACACCCCATCTAGAGATGTGCTGGTACATGCAGAGCCATCTTTTTTTCCCTGAGTCCTGTCACAAGTCTGAAGTGGTCGTGGGGTATGAAATGTCAGAACTCACTTGTTTCTTTTACAGTAAAAACATCCATTTATTTTCTGAGCCTTTACTGAACAGCTTGGGTGGGAGGAAGGCTGCAGTGCTCCTGCAGTGCTGCAATGCCTCCATTGTCTACTGGGAAACAGTCTTGGAACTGTACTGGCACCCCCTACCCCAGGAAGCAAGGGAGATGGGGGTCCTTCAGGGTATTCATAGCCAACTTATAGAGAAGGTGAATCACATTAGCAGAAGAAGCAGATCCACCGCAGCAAAATCCATGGACTGTCTTCAAGATGTACAAAGCTCATAGTAATTCATATGTGTACTGCAAATTAGGAATTACACTGGCGGTACCACTGTAATGTAGCGTCCACAGAAGAAAAGGAGTAAGATACATTGCAAGATTGAACCTAATTAACAAAACCCAGCTGCTTTGTTTCTGCAAAAGCCTAGCTGCCTGAGCTTTTGTATCACTTCCCCTCTGGTAAGGTTGCAATGTGCACATACAAACTGAGTCTTTCCTTGCAGGAGAAATGGGAGCCCAGGGACTCCCTGGGAAAGCAGGACCACCTGGTGCAAAAGGTAATGCATAACATATTCAGCTCTACTCCATAAATCTACCTAAATTCCGGACATGCATTGGGAGTCTGGGTCTACAGAGATGAACTGTAGAGCTGGTCGTAGTCCAAGAAACAGCCCTGAAGTAGCATAGGAAAAGCAGGATTTGGGGGTATGGATCTTGCATGGGGTGAGTACTAGAAACAGTGCCCTTGATTGGGACTACATCACAGAGGAAGATACTATTCTTCTTCTCAAAGTTCCCCACTGACCCTTACCAGCCCCCTAAAATCAGACTTCTCCCCATTTCCCACTGCTATCCTAACCTGTCTCCACCCCAACAAGCCTGCCCAAATGCCTCCCCTCTCTGAGGAGCCTTGGGGTGCTTTGGGGTGCTTTGGCCAGGGGGCTTGGTGCAGAGACATGATGCTAAGTGCTTCCAGCAGTCTCCAGGCCGGGACTCGGCATGAAATGTCATTGTAGCCCACTTGACCAGAAGGATGGGATCAAACCACTGGGAAACAGCTGGCACAGGGTGAAGCAAGGAGAAAATGGGGGTTTCTTTGCAATGGGATGAGCCCCTGAAAAGAGGAAGATGTCTGCTGATGAATTGGCTTTCACTCCATCCAGGGTGTGCTTAAGGTCTTCAGCAGGATCTGCATGCTGCAGACATTGGAAAAGTGTCCTTCTGAAGAAACCAGTTTCTAGCACAAGGTGGCACCCAGTAACTGAGCACTGGTGCACTGAAAACAGACCCTTTGCATGCTGAATATATAGCTATTTCCTGGCCAAAAGCACAGAAGACTTCAGCTGAAACCCCAGCAGGAGGTGGATGAACCCACTGGAAAAGCAGCTATTGCCCAAAATCTCACAGGTGCCTGGCTGAAAACAGAAAGGTCCCACAAAAAGTCACTGAGACAGAGCTGTGAATCCCCCATACACTCCAGCAGACGGAGCAGCAGTTTTCCCTCCCCTGTGTCCTGTTCTTCCCGCTGTTCCTGAGAGATGCTCCTGATCAAGAGAGCAGCCAGGCCAGGGTGGCAGCACCAGCTGGGACACTCAGCAGAGCACCGTTGCTTTGCACCACTTAGCCTCTCCTGTACATTTGGGACATACGGGAGGGCTGGAGCAGCCACTTGGGGAGCCACAGTAATTCACTCGCATTGAGTCATCTGTGATGAGCATTTTCCTCTTACATTTTGCAGGAGCAGCTGGAGAGCCTGGCTTCCCAGGACCGAAAGGTAAATCATGTCATGCTGAATTTATCATGTGAGCTGGTTTAGTTAAACTTCCATCCTGTGCTGTTCTGGAACAACACACCAGGTGGGAGCAACTACAGAGAAATAAAAGTACCCCAGCATGTACTGGGTGGGGCTGTTTGGTGACAGTTGTGCCCCATTCTAGGCTCAGCCCTGGCACAGGTGGTGTGAGCAGCCCCTCTCCCAAACCAGCTGTTCAGCAACAGGGACTGTCCCTATCTCGAATGCCTGATGCTGCTGTCCAGCACCATCAGCTACAGAAACTGCAGGGCTTCACATGCCCCAGTCTGAGGGACCAGCCAGATTTGGGCAGACCTCTGACCTTCCTGTGCTAAGGCAAAAGGCAGAGGCTCAGATGCTAGTTGCTGCTAGTGCCAGAGGAACATGTCTCTACCAGCACTAGCAATAGGGTAGAGGGAAAACAAGTTTTTTTTCCTGATGCCATCATCCTGCATGCAAGAGCCACTTGCACCTGTCACTGAGCACTGCAGCTTCACTCACTGGAGCTTGGCTTGTAATAGCTGGGGGCGAGCACTGCTGATCTGGTGGCTAGTTCAGTACATTTGCTTCAGCTGTCACAGCTGCTCCCAAACCACTGACTAAAGCCCTCTGCCAGCAGCAACCATTCCCCCCTCAGGCTTTTGACCCTGCCTTCCTGCAGGTGCATTTCCTCCTCCTTCCCACACCCACCTTCTCCTGTCCCATGTATCCCAGCCCAACGGGAGTCACTAGCACAAATGTTGGTACCCAACTCTGTGGGCTGGCCAGCAACAGGCAGAGCAGCCAGGTCCAACAGAGATACATCTTGTGTCAGTCTTGCCGTTTGGACCTCCCATCCCCAAATCAGATGTCAGGGGAGAAGATATCCTGCTGGGTCCACCAGCCTAAGAGAGGCAAGGCTGCTGCTCCTTGTACATCTATAATGTGTCCCACCTCCCTGGCAGCCTCCTTGTATGCCTCCTAGGCAACACAGAGAGCTGTTCCCAGTGCCTGAGGGTGCTGGGTGTCACCACTGTAATTACAGGAGTCTGTGACTTCAGTTCCCACCTGCCATTGTCCCTCTGTAGTGGGCTGGTGGGTCTTCTCTGGTGTGCTCAGGAGTGGCCAGGGCAGAACATGTATTGAGTTACTCCTGCCTGGTTTCTCTGTGGCTCTGCTCTGTGTGCAGATGAGCTAAACACTTCTCCTAACATCACAGCCCTCTACCAGTGCAGCAGGATTTGTCTTGAAAAGCAGATGATGCCAAGTGCTGGAGGAGGGGAGGGCAGCCTGTGGAAGGTAAAGAGCAATTGATGGTGTTGTTTGTCCAACAGGAATGAAAGGAGAACCTGGATTTCCAGAAACATGGGGTGAGTTTGCAGAGCAGATGGCAGTGGACTCCCTGCACCAGAAATCAGGACAGGAAAGCAATAAAAACAAATTCAGAGTGACACTGAAGGACGGAGTAAGGAAATATCACTGTTAACCCATTTGCTTCTCACAGCCACATGCAGCTTCTGCATGTCTACTCTGTAATCCAGCCAGGCCAGGAAAGTCATGTCCTCTGAGCACTACTCAAGTCACCTGCCCTCTGTGTGTCCTGGAGGAGATCTGTCTTAGTTTTTGAGAGCCTCAGTGTCCTGGTTTCCAAGATGAAACCACTAGAAACAGTTCTATAGACATGCTGCTACTTCAAAGGTCGTTATACCACCACGCTTGCAGTGGCAGGTTCAGTAGATGCAGGTTCACGTGTGTGATTGATAGTGCACAGTTTAACTTAATCATTTAAAAAAAAAAAAAAAAACAAAACAAAACATGAAAGAAAGAAAACAAACAAGCTTCAGTTGACCCATCTGTCTTCATAAGCTAAAGCCAAAGCAGAGCTACAACCTACTCTGGCTACACTTGGATGCCATAGGGCCATAGTCACATGCAGAGGCTTGGGCAGATCACAGCTGCTCTAACACCTGGAAGAGAGAGACTGGGATGCCACTGAACTGGTCCTTTGCTGCCCCAGGCACTCCGCTCTCTTATGTTTCCTGGGCATGTAAAACCATTTGACTAATAAGGAACAGGACAAGTCCAGGACCACCTCTCCATTAGGAGGGACACCCATGCCCACAAGACAGCCTGGTACAGCTGTGCATCCATTCATCAAGTACAGCACACTCAGACACCTGCACCACCAGCACCACTGTTTCAGATCATCTCCCAAGGCCTTCCCCTATGAATGCCACAGACACAGCTGTAAGCTGGAATGTCTGACAGGGACAATTCCAGTCAATCTTTTGGCATCTGTGAATCTGAGCTTCTGTCAGGTGTGGGTTTGGGGAGGAAAAATAGATTTATACATAATATATATGTATATATTCCAAAGTGCTGTCTGTCCAATCCACAGAGGATTATCTGAACACTGTTTTCTGTCTTACAGGTAGGTGTTTTTCTGTGCCACAACTCCTTTGCTGCCAACTACCCACACGCTCTCTGTGCTCCCTCTACATTCCTGAGCCTGGACAAATTCCTGGATCATGAGTTTGTCATCCTGCTCAGAGCAGCTCCATCACCCAGAACCCCCAAAGCGTCACTGCAGTTGAGAGGATTCTGAGCACCTTAGACCATCTCTTAGAAGGTGCTCATCTCTCCTGTGACCTATGGACTCAGAAACTGCAGTGAGGTTTGGCTCCCAGCAGGTATGCACCAGAGTCCTGCAGTGCAAAGAGTTGGCTGGGAGGCTGAAGGGCTCAAAGCCTCTGGCTTAGGGCATGAGGCTGATGTGCTCCCTGGATGCAGTGAGCATGTTATAACTCTTTCCACTTGACCTCTTTCCCTGATTTGCACAGAAGCCAGGAACTGCCAAGAGCTGTTGAGTAAAGGGAAGATCCTGAGTGGCTGGTACACCATCTACCCCCAAGGCTGCAACACTACCACCGTCTTCTGTGACATGGACACAGATGGTGGAGGATGGATTGTGAGTAGGGTGAGGAGAGGGAGGTTTCTATGTCCCTACAGTGATTTTTATTAAGGCTGCAAAGGATGGCACCAAAATAGAAACAAAAAGGGAGGAAAACACACACTGAGGGGACAGCTGAAGCTCACATCAGCAAGCCTGGGTGAATCCCTGTGGATGCATGGGATTCTCCTGGGACATGTCTTTGGGAGCAGGCTGAGCACCACAGACCCAATCCCTCCTTAAATCAGCAAATCATTTCCTCCTCATTTCCAAGGGCAGATGGAGTTCTGTGAGCAAGGGATTCCCCTGGGGTTCAGTCCCCAGAGACCTGCAGCAGAGTCCTGATGCAGGGGGGAGTGTTCACTGGGAGGGGGGGGAGGGCTGTGCCACACCAATGCTGCAGATGCTTTCAGGACAGGGGTGGCCTGGTGGGGCTGAGGCTCTCCTTTCCTGCAGGTTTTCCAGAGGCGCTGGGATGGGTCAGTGAACTTCTTGCGAGATTGGGATTCATACAAACGAGGCTTTGGCAATCAGCTGACAGAATTCTGGCTGGGGAATGACAACATCCACTTCCTCACGTCGCTGGGTAAGGTCTGCCTCTGTCCCAGGCTGGGGCCCTGAGAGTCCAACCCCTGTACCACAGTTGGTCATTAAAGGACTCCAAACTTCTGGCATCCATCTGAGGCCTCAACAGTTAATCCTAAAGAGCATGCAGGCTCTTGCAGCCCATTACACACAGGTAAACTGCACTCTAAAAAATAGAAAACTAGAAGCTGGGGAAGAGAATGAGCTGGCTGCATTACCTGTCCAGGAGATAGGCCAACACATCTTCCTGCTAGGACTGGTTGTGATGGCAGTCATCTTGCTCACACACAGCCATGGAGTCACAGTTGTGGGCAGGACTCCTGGGAGTGTAGCTCTCAGTGCCTGTGAACACCCAACATAAGATCAGAAAAGGTTCTTCACAAAAAAGTCACCAAAGGTACAGGAGGTTCTACAGGAATTTCAAATAAATCATAATCTCTCAAGTAGTAGAAGCTGCTCTCAAATTAGCTCAGGGGTCCTTAAACCCTCCACCCTGAAATCCAGGTGCGTAGTCACCATCAGCCCCGCAGCACCGCTGTCCACCTTCTCTTCTAGGACCCTGTGAACTCCGCATTGACCTGAGAGACTTTGAAAACAACTACTATTTTGCCAAGTACACTTCATTCAGAGTCTTAGGAGAGTCTGAGAAATACAAACTGGTTCTAGGAGACTTCCTTGGTGGAAATGCCGGTAAGTAAGCAGCAGCTCACTGGTAAAGGCTGTTTTCTAGAGCACTTCTGTTTTCAGAAGTGTTCAGCATTTATAGTGCAGAGCTGTATCATGCAAACTCCTTGTACCATCTACAATTTGGGTCAATTTTTTAAAACTGGCCATGGTATCCCAGGTGCTGAGTGACCTCTGGGTGCAGGGAAGTACAGGGACATCCATCACCCACAGAAGTGTGACCCAGAGTATTACCTACAAGCCCAGACACATGGTTTAGCAGCAAATGTGGAGCCTTGTCCTGAGCAGCACCTCATCCAACATAACCTTCCCAACACCTCTGCAGCAGCTAGGCCAAGTTCTGCTTTCAGTTACATTGGAAGGAAGTATTTGCCCATTACATTTGGCATTTCCAGGGCTGGGGTGGTGTTCAATATTTGCAACATCAGGACTGCATTCTCTTAATACCTGATTTTTTTGTTGGGTTTTTTTAAAAGCAAAAAAGTCCTCTGCAAAATTCAATACCCCTCATGCAGAAATGAGTAAAACCAACACCTGAGACAGCAGTGTTCTGGGTTTATGTGGCTTTGTACACTGCAACTCTGTCTGATAGTCCAGACCTCAGTATGTCTACAGAGATTCTGAGTGGTGCAAGAGAAGTGACACCCATGTAACTGCAAGGAGAACCATCTGATTCACAGGCATAGATAAGTTCTCCGTGTATTTTAGCAGTCCTGGCAGAACTCAGGATACTCCTTTTCTCCAGGACCAAGGAGGAAACCTGGGCAACCAAGAGAACAGCAGGATTTATAAAATCTGCCTTGCATCCACCAAGGCCCAGTGATGCCCTGCAGTGGTGCACAGACACATTAGGTTCCCTTTTGTGCTCTCTATTGCAGTAACTGTGAACGTGTACTCTCTGCAGGAGACTCCTTATCATACCACAAGGACATGCCATTTTCAACAACAGACCAGGACAATGACATGAGCTCCTTTAACTGTGCCACAGAATACAAGGGAGCGTGGTGGTACAACGACTGCCATTACTCCAATCTGAATGGAATGTACTGGCTGGGCGTTCACGGGAGCTATGCTGATGGCATAAACTGGAAGACAGGCAAGGAATATCATTACTCCCATAAGCGAACGGAAATGAAATTTAGGCCAGTTTAACATGGCAAGAGGGTGTCTGACTAGCACCAACAGGTGCCACTCTACAGCCAAGAGAAGACACAAAACATGTTGTTTGAGAGCAAAATTGGACCAGGAAGGATATTACTTGTGCTTTCAGCCTAGAGTTGTGCTTTCAGCCTAGAGTAGAGACCAGAAGAGATCAGTGCTGGTTTGAGTCACTGTAAACACCAGACTCTCACCCTGAACTATCTCAAGCAGCTCCACAGATGCTGACTGAGCCCAAGCATCTTTTTCTGAAAAGTACATTATCTTGATCATGATGGCGAAGCTACTGCATTTCAGTAAAGCGCTCAGATATTATTACCCTAACTGGTAATTACTAGTAATTTTCAGTCTAATCCATATATATGAAGCCTCCAATGTTCTTGCAGCCTCCTTTTCTGTTGGACCCAAGAGCCATCTGAAAGGCACTGAATTCCCACCCCCCACCACCCTGCTCTCCCCACAGGCTGTGATGAAGCCACAATGTAGACCAGCATGGAAAGGACTGAGCTTCCAGCACAAGGCTGTCAGCACTGCCACCTCCCTCCTTCCCTCCCCATAACATAACACATGCTCCAGGACCTCAGGTGGGAACCTCAGCTCCTGGAACCACAGTAGCATTGCCCAGCACTTCCCACCATGATACAGCTGCAGCTACACCCAGAGCCAGCTTCAGCCACTCTTCCAGGGCATGTTTCTAGATGTCATTCTTTAGCCGCTGTGGACCAAGAGCTGGATACAAAATAGTCTGTCCAGCAACATGTGTGGTACCAAGACACTACAGTAGTCCCAAGTCAAGCCTTGCACAAGTGGACATTATGTGAATTACCAGCAGGTGCCAGTACCTTCCATTTCACATTGTTTCCAGTAGCATTTGAAGATGGGCTATTTGCTGGCAGATGGAAGCAGTTCATCAAGTTCATATGAAGTCGTATTTGACTATTAGCAGAACTGGTTAAAGGGTCTACACTTCCTGGACTTGTCCTCACAGCTGATGGAGGGCAGGAGAGCCTAGTGCTAACAACAGAGTCAGTGGAAGCGGAGCATTTATTTGTGTTATATTCCTAACAGTCCCAGGTTTATCACATTACTCATTGTACAGATGTGTAGCAAGGGCAGCTCCAGCCCTACAACACTCAATCCAAACCTTGTGGGTGAGAAAAGCAAAGGGACCACTCACCCAGCACACCACAGCAGATCAACAATGTGCTAAGAAATAAACCTGAGGTGTTCCACCTCCCTATTCACTAGGTCCTGTCCCTGCTCACTTCTTCTTTTCAGGTACACGAGAAAGTGCGTGTCTGAGCAAAGAGGAACACACTGGAAGTCCCATAGTCACTTCTCCTTCTCCAGGAGCTTTGTTTTCTTCTTTTCTTACTCCCAGATTGATGTGCCCCCAGCAGGAGCAGGAGCAAGGTCCCACAGAGTCCAGCTGTGTCTCACCCAATCAGCTGCTGATGCTGTTGTCCACAGGTAGCTTCTGAGAGAGGCCTAAACCGCTGCCACAGACAGCTCTGCAGAACCACAGACAACTTTGCAGAGACATACGAGCTGGTGCTGACATCCTCAGCTTTAACCTGGCTAAAAGTGCTGAATCCCCTTTTTCTGCTCCCCTCTATCTTCTCCTCTTACTAAACAGAAATCTTCAACATTTAAATTTCATCTGTGAAGGATATCAATGTTAGAGGGATTAAGAGAACACCAAGAACAGTTTACCTAAGCCCATCTAGTTGATATTCCCAGGCTGCCACCTCGCTCCATAGAGGAAATATTCAGGTATGACAAGCCATCATCAGTAGTAGGTGATGTGGTTTGGACTGGCTGCAGAGTGAAATTCTCCTGCATCCCCTAAGCTAGCGCAGTAAGCTATGGGCTGGCACTGCATCCCCTCCAGCACAAGCCTCAACCACTTCAGGGCAGGAAAATGCTCCCTGTGCTGATACAGGCACGTGGGGGAGAGGGTCCTTGGGCTTGATGGTCCACCCCAGGCACCATGCCTGCAGCAGTCACAGGGAGGGCTTGCACTGACTCCAGCTGGGAAGAATTGAACCACTAACATCAGGATCTGGTTCCCTAGATACATACACATAGTAGCAGCCCAGGGCTCCTACCTCTCCTCAACAGAGGGTTCCCACTCCTCCATCAGCTCTCACACCTGACCAGTGGGGGAAGAGGCAGGGAACAGACTCAGGATGTCCTAAGGCAATGTGCTCCCAAAACTGTCAGGATACCATCCTCTTGCTTTCCATCCTCTTGCCAAGAGTCCCCAGAACAAAAGCAGAATAGCCCCAGTCAATCTGTGACTGATCCTGGCCACTGCTCATCTCAGGGTTTTTTTCTCTGTGTCCTGGAAAGCTCATGGATCAGGTTTGCATTTTGTGTTTGAAAACCCTCTTCCGCTAATTAGCAGATCTGGAAAGGGCCAGCCCTAAAACCTAGAAATTACAATGTCCCTGGAGCTTCTCCAGCCATTTTCCTTGCTGCAAATAATGACAAGAGAGGCTGGGGGAGTCACCAGAGGAGCAGGGTGGGCCAGGCTATGTGGTGTTGGGTGAGGACCTGGCTTCTACCATATCAGGGAGCCAGACACATGATGAGAGGCTGGAAGCATCTCTGATGGCTTGTTGATGCATAGCCATCTGAAAGCAAAAGTGGGGCCAAACTGTCCTCTCTGGTCCCAGCCAGGCCAGCCTCCTGGCCAGATCAAGGCTGCCTCCAGCAATACCTTCCTCCATTGTCTGGGACATGGGAAGACCCAGCAGTCCAAACCACCCATGGGATAACTGCCAGCCTCCAAGACATGCATAGAGGCTCTCATGCAAGTGCCCAGAGATTTCACAGCTGTAAATCTGAAAGCTGACTGACTTCAAGAAACTGGACTTTGGAAGGAAAGGTCTTTTTCCTACCTAACACCAATGACTATCACGTGAGGAGGTCAGACAACTAAGCTTCAGCACTGCTCTACGATTTGCATTTGGATGCAGCAGACCCGGTGGTCCTGGCATAGTGAACAGCTTCCTCTGATTTTCCAAGGTGTCCTTGTGAGAGGGTTGCATCTGAAGAGTAACTAATGCCATGTATGAGTCAGCATAAAACAACGTGCAGCTGGGGAAGGAAAATCATTTCACTTTGGTTTGGTCCTTTTGGCTTATGGGCTGCTGGGGTGGGAAAGATGAATCCAACATCCTTTGCACTATGCTTATGCTGCTGCTGTTACCTTATGCCCACCCAACCAAAGTGAAGGGATGACTTAAGACACCAGCTGATCCTGCCACAAACCGAGGGCACAGGTGAGCAATAGACTCAAAATACCACTCTCTTATAGGTAATACTCTTCTGTAAATTACTTCTAACTAAAGGTTTATTATGCCAGCTATGCTGATAGAGCATGAAGCTGTTTAGTTGTGTTTGGTGCCTATGCTTGGAAACATGACATTTCTGCAGCACCATTCACAAGACCCAGGATGATGAAACACAGCAGCCAGGGCTGATATGGAAAAGAACCACTAGACTTTATTTCCACATGGCATTTATAAAAACAAACAAATGAAGACACAATGGAGATGCAGGAATGCACGGCCCATGGATGGGCCCAGCGTGGTCAGGTCTGTGCCATCGGCAGCTGCAGAGCAAGTGGCCAACAGAGGGAAGAGAGCCAGATGAGGCAGCTCCTGGTCAGGTTCAGCAAAGGCAAGCCTGCTGCACCACCCAGACCCTCTACCCACCATCACAGTTGCGTCAGTTCAGTGCCAGGACTCCGAGACATGAAATTCAACCACTGACCTGGACTTTGCATCAAACTGGCATGGGAAAGCCAGGCCCTGCACTCCCAACACAGGGGATCATACCTAGAGGGCATCTCAGCAGATTTCCCATACTTGCTTCTCCCTCCAGCTCTCACCAGTGAAGAGAAACTCTTGGTCCATGAGATGCACCAGACAAATTCCCAGACAACCTCTGTTATCTGCAGACTCCCAACATTGGCTTTTCTAGTCCACGTGGTGTCTGCAGACAGTCTTGGTCCCACCTGCCCCTACAGCAGGCACCAAAGGTCCTTATAGCAAGGACCTGATATCCTTCAATCACCTGAGATCCAGCATGTGGCCTCACCATTAGAGTGGATGGGGCACATGGCAAGCCCAGAAGAAATGCAGTTCTGCTCCATCACAGCTCAGACTGTGCTGGCTAATGCTATCCTCTGTGCAGAAAATATCCCACCTCCCACCCCCAGATCTGTTTAATCCTTGAGCAGGCTTCTTACCTCCAAGCAGATAAATAAAAACAAAAGATCTCCCTTCATACCACAGCATCACCAAAGTATACCCAACTCCACATGCCTTTTCTACTGTGTCCCAGCCCCACAGATGTTGCTCTGCAGGACCAGAGTGAGATGTACAGCTGGAAGAAGGATCAGCCCAGTCTGCAGTAAGGCACCACTACCACCAAGCCTTGCTGGTCCTGGGAAAGGGTTGGCCAGCAGGGGAGCAGCCCTGCAGGGAAGTGCCCATGGAACAAGACACCTTCACCCTGTAACAGGACATTTGAGGGATCAATATGTTGAGGGATCTTCCTTTAGTCTACTCTTGTGCAGGCGGGGCAGAGGAAGAACAGACTCCAGCTTGGCAGACGAAGCAGCATGGGGAAGGCTGGGGAAAGGCTCTGTGAAAGCAATGCATCTAGCCAGAGACCGAGCTGAGATGAATGGCTATCCATCCATAGTGGCATTTGGAAAAGGCTTTGCATCCTTAATACTTTGGGTGTTAGGACATACTGTTGGATTCCTTACTCTCAAGCCTATTTCTCTATGGAAGAAGAGCCCAGGCAAGACTGGGAAGCCCTGGGAGGTTGCAGTTAGCTCCTCAGATCCATCTCCTGGTAGCCAATTCTACACCCTGTGATTTTCGTCCAACATGTTGCTGTGATGCTGGTGGTGGCTGGCTCTCATTGAAGACACACACATACAACAGTGCTGTTTGCACTGCTGTTGCAGTCCATTTCACTCCACTGGTCTAAAGTGCCCAAACTGGTGCAAGTCAAAAAGTGGCCACTCTCCCTCCTCCAGGTTGAAAAGCTTCCCTTATTTTCAGTCTTCTACTTCTCAAGGCTTTGCTTTCCCCCCACTGGCAGTATCCAAATGGGATGAAGGTATTTGCTGGGCAGTTTACTGTTGAGCAGGAGGTTTCTTGTGGAAATAAGTCAGTATCCCACAAAAGCACAAGAGCACCTCTGGGGAATGAGGAGCTGCAAATGCCCCCCTGGAGATGTGGCTGAGCACCAGGTACCATTCAGTGCATTTCAAGCCAGCTCCCAGTTCTTTATGATCCCTGAAGAAAATGCATCATGCTCCTCCACTATGTCTCTGTCCCAGCACACTGCTGACACTCCCTTGTGCACGCACCACAACACAGAGATGTTGGTCTACATATGACACCAAATGTGGCTCCAAGAACTTGAGATGAGGCCCCCAGGTAGGTCTACCACTATGTGGGAGAACAACCTTAAAACTGTATGTTGAAGGCCCATTGGGCTAAACACTGTACAAATACTTTTTGGTGACAGATGAATGATCCTTGCTCCACGAGCTTACAGTCTACAAGAACAGAGCCACAGCTCCACCACTATACAGACATTACACCTATTTACACTCACAAACATTTTGGTCCCAGTAGAACACGTCTTTCAGACCAATGGCCCAGCAATCAGCTGATCTAGGGGCAGGGACTTGACTGCTCACCTCTTTCTCTTAATTTTCAATGCCAGACCATTTCTAGCCATTATTCTTTCCACCTCTGGTTTGGATCTGCAGCCCCAGCACCCTCCTCTGGCCCACAGAAGAAAACATGGTGTCAAAATAAAGTCCTTTCCTGGCTGCCTGAGCCCTGAGGCCTGCAAGGGTGTCCCACATAGCCGAGGGTGGCTGGGCCAGGCAGAGAAATGGGTGAGATGCTGGATGATGCTGGATGTAGTTCTCCCCCGTTTCGGCCTCACAAACTGTTGGCACTGTGCTCATATCACCATGTTTGCAGCAGAACAAGAAGTGGGGAGGCAGACCCCTCCATCTTTGAGTCAAGGCAGCAGGGAGAAATCCAGACTACCATGATGCTGGGACATGTGTCTGACAAAGCTTTTCTGAGAGGAGATATTAGTCAGTTAGTTCATATCTCAATAAGGCACACCCTCCCCATCACCTCAGCAAGCGCAGGTCAGCACCCTATGGTTGGCCCCGGCTGACTCTCCAAAACCTTGCTGGATACCTCCATGTCTGGGTGCACCCCTAGTGCGATGCCAGGAGACCCGGACAGAGACCTTGCAGAGCATACCTGCTCCTGCAAGGCTGCCGGACGGATGCTTTAAGGCTTTGAAATATAAGGCAACTCTGAGGCTCACCAAGCATGCCAAGGCCCCTCTCCTTCACAATCCACAGACCCCAGCCCCCTGCGAGGCAATTCCTCAAAGCCATGGGGATGGAGAAGGGGAATACCCTGGGACCCGGGGGCACAGGGAAGCAGGAGAGGACAATGTTTCTGCTTGGGTTTTGGAAAGCATCCTCAAGGGAATTCAGGTCCCTCCAGGATCATTTGTTTTTAACAAGCAAACAGACAAAGGCTGCTCGGTGTCCTAATTACATCTGTTAAAAAATTTAGCTAGGAAAAACATACCCTTGGTAAGTCCCTTCTCCATTTTTAACCATGTTTTCCATCCAAGAAATTAGAGATCGAGACTATGATTCAATCAACACCAGTGCATCACTTAGCTCTTCCCTTCCCCACCTTCCTTCTTCACTCCTGACCCCCCAGATAGTTAATTTACAGTTTCGGTGATTCTGTGCCAAGCCTCACAGAAGGCCAGCAGCTCAGCCCAAAAGCTGATTGTCCCTCCTAGGCTCCAGGCTCTCTGTGACATCCTCCAACTCATCCAGGATTTCGGAGAAAGACGGCCTCTTAAATGCTTCCACCTAGAACGAGAAGGGAAAGCTGAAGAGGACACCCCAGACAGGAGGTGGGTGCTCTGCAGCAGCTCCGCTGGCTCCCCCAAGGCTGGGCAATGGCATCCATCCATCATTACCACTGGTCTGGGTCACACGCTGGTCAGTGGAGCCTTCTGGTATCACCACTTGGTGATCCAGCCCTGGGCAGCTGCAGAAAAGCAGCCACAGAACAGGTCCCATGGTGCGGTACAGCTCAAGCAAAGGCAGCAAGATGCTGAAAACCAGCCTGACATACACCAACCTGGATAGGGCGTGGGAACTGCTCATTCCAAAGCCCACCCAAATGGTGCAGGGGCAGGCATTGTGCAGGGAAAGGCTGCAGGTAGGTATCAGGAGGGAGATGTATCATTCCCCGAGTTTTTCATGACAGTCAGGATCTAATCGTCTTGTCTCCCTGATGCAGCTCATCCTCAGTGAGCTGTGATCCCCCAGGGCTCCCAGTGCCATCGGGGTGTACCCAAACTGAGAGACATGGCCTGGCGCCCATCCCGCGCGCCCACTGTGCCATCCTGGGGCTGCCCTTTGTGCCTGACCCCATTAAGCCAGCCTGGGGAGCTGCATCAGAAACTTCCCAAACCTGCACATCACACAAGGGCAAAGAACAGCCCCAAGGGCCATTACTGGCAGAAGCCTGTTATTATATCAACTTGCATTAGGAAGCTGCCCATCAGAGATACAAGACGTCAACACTAAGCCAGTTGCTGACATGAATCACTCCTCTGATTCAGGGCAAGTTATTCACATATCCTTGGGACCCATGCAAGGATTTACTTCCATTTGCTGCCTTGAGCTCCTAGCAATTAGGTGCATTATGATCACCCAGCTTCTCCACTCTGCCTGATTACTGCCTTTGTTTTTCTCTTCCTTTCAGAGATTAACCTGAATCCTTGCTTTCTCTCTGCTTTGCTTCCTGAGGCTTTGGGCATCATGGGGAGACCCCCGGCTTTCACAATTAGCTTTTATGCTAAAGCAAGAAAGGTTGGAGGACTATGCTCTGATATCGGTAATGCCAGGGCTGGTAACAGCAAGGCAGTGCCCTCCACAAAGGATCAGCCAGGTGCCTCTGCCTGCAGCCTGGCTTAAGGAGGGACTGGGCATCGTCACCAGCCTACTTCCCACTCTGGAGTCGACATGCAAGGGAACAGGCAGGACCTTGGGTTGTTTCAGGCTGTAATACACAAACTAAACACTTCTCCTAGGGGCAGAACTGCACAGTGAGTGAAAGCATACTACTGAGCCCAGGAAGATCTCATCACTTCACAGCTCAAGTGGCAGAGCCCTGTGTGCTAGCATTAAGAGCATCAGGTTCAAGCTCTCCAGGGTTCACAACAATTTTGGTCTCTGTCATACAAGTGTGATACAAATCCAACAAAATCAAAGAAAAAAAAAACCTAGGAAGAATCTCACCCGACAACAGCTAGCAGCAAGGTCAATCACCCGCTTGGGGCATTCGCTGATCATCCCTTGGAAGGCAGCAACATCCAAGCCATAATCCTGTGAGGAAGGGGGAAGAGTATGTAGAAAAGACTTCAGTTATAAAGTCCTTCAAAAGCTCTTCATCCTTCTGAAGATGTTAAAGCACAAAATGGTCATGGTTTAAAGCTTTCAGGGTCTCCATCGCAGCTATTTTACTGATGGCAATGCAAAGGTACCAGGGCAACATCAGCTCTGGCAGGGCAAGGCTGCACAGATGGTAAATCATTAGCAGAGCTGGGAGACTGCAGCATTCTTTAGCTTGCTCTGTGCTACCCCTGAGGGGCAGTATGTGTCCTCCTGGAAAAGCTCAGCCTTAGGCAACAAGAGCCACAAAAGTGGAGGATCAGCACCAGGTGCTGAGCAGTGGCTGCTGAGGACAGGAACTGAGAGTCAAAGGGGTCCAGCCAGCTGCTTCCATAACTACAGCTTTGTCCCTCCAAGACTTCAGTCTCCAATATGTAATTCTCTTTCATCTTGTGAACACAGATGGAGCATTACTTCCTGTTCAGTCTCACAGAAACATGGAACAATCTCTGGTCACTGCAGGTTCTTTGCATTGCTCCTTGGAAAGCAGCAATTTGCTGTTTTCCTGCTGGATTTTTCATCCCTGTTCAGGATAAACTTTCCCTTCCCGCTTTGTGGAAGGGAAATGTTGAAAATGTTGAAACAAAAAAGCCCATGTTTTTAGGAAAGCCCACTGTCTCCACATGAACTGTGTATTAACTGCACTGTATTTGAAAATAAACATTTGTGATGAAAGTTGTGTTTAACCTGCCACTTCAATGGGGAAGCGGAAATGTCAAAGTGAAATGAAGTATTTGGAATTAAGCTCTTTAAACAGAAGTACTTCATCTCAAATTGTTGATCTAACAAAAATTTTGAAACTATAGATGTACTGAACTCTTGTGCACTGAATATTTTGAGATCAGATTTTCTCATGGAAAAACCTCTAGAGAGAAACCTGAGTGTGAACACATACACGTGTGTACAGGTCTGTCTGGTCCAGAGAGAAGCCACAATCTGATACCATGGAGAAAACACCATTAGATTTGACTGTGGGAATCATTACCTGAGTCCTGGGAAGCACTTCAGGGTCAGCTGGGATCCTGCCCAGGATTTCACAGAGGACAATGCCAAAGGAAAACACATCCACCTGCAGAAGGGGTGGGAGAGCAGGAGGTGGGACAGAGCATGCACAGAAGCAAAGCATGAGAAAGGAGGGTACCAACAACAAGGTCCTTTTCCCTGAGTTATGCAAAAGCCCATCAAAAAAGCCCATTGGAGATGGAGGCACCAAACCCCTAAACTTCTTCTGGGCTTCTGAACCCACCCATAAACACCACAGCCCCACTTGGAGTCCAGCCTCATCTTCAGGAAGCCTGGCCCCGTGCTTTTGTTCAATGTGTCTGGTGCTTCTACCACAGCTCTGGCACCCTCCATAGACCCTGCAACAGGCTCATTGGGCTGTAAATCACAAAGCATCTTCCTCAGAGAGGCTTCATTGTGTTTGCCCATGGCAGCAATCCATTTCCCTAGAAGTTTAACTTAACAAGGCCACATAACGAACTTCCAAGCTGCTAACCAGAGCATTACTGAGCAAAGGTCCGGGTAGCAGGGCAATGTTTCCCGTGGAAGGAGGGAAGGGCTTTTCTGCTGGTGGGACATGTCACCAACAAGCAGAGGAGACATGTCCCATGGTTGTTCGGGAGCTCCAAGGATGAACAAGGAGCTGGGAAGCAGTGCCATACCTTCCGGTCATAGGGCTCTCCCCGCAGCATCTCAGGAGCCATCCAGAAAGCAGAGCCCACCAAAGACAGCTTCCTCTCCACATCCTTCACAGGCAGCTCCACCACTTCCCTGGCCAGCCCAAAGTCAGTCACCAGTGCCTCGCGACCCCGCGGCATCAATCGAATGAGGCAGTTCTGAAAGGAGCCCACGGGGCATGGCATGAGACTCCCAGTGAGCAAAGGCTTGAACACTTCACTGAGCAGCACCTCGTCAGCCCTCAGCCCCACCTCACCATTACAGGCTTTCCCCTCACCAGAGACTTGCATCCTGGCAGCACACATGGAGTGTGCAGGGCAGATTAGCGGTGGACTGATCACATCTGAAGCCAGGAAAAGTCCTCTGAAGAAGGGCAAAGACCATTGTTTGTTCAACAAACATGATCCACAACCTTTTATCTGAAAGAGACCTTGAAATGTGCACGTTGACTTTATTCACCATGCAGCTGGGCAGGACTACAGCTAGAGCCCTTCTCACTGCCCATGGCTACGCTCCCCTAACACAGCTTTCTAGAGGAATTCCTATAAAACTATCTTAAGGTTTCTCAAAACCTCAGCAGTTTCAGCCTGTTCAGTTCCCCAGGATTTCCTCCTCAGCATCTGCTCCCAGGGAACTAGCAGAAATGACAGGCATCTTCTCCAGATGGCTCACTAACAACTAGATTTCAAGTGAGCACATACACACTTATCTCCTGTATCTTCAGCCATCATCACTGCAGGTTTCCTGGGTTTTCCTGGGGAAGGATGAATTTCTTTCAGGGTTGAGCCACCACAGAGAGACAGAAGGGACAGGCAGGGACCTCCAGCACTTTCCACAAGCAGATCTGGGAAGCTCCTGAGCTTCTCAGTCAGCACCAAATAGCAAATTACATCTCACCTGACTTCAGAGAACACTAGCCAAGAAACCTGTGGTCAGAGTGAACCAGGCTCTTGCCTTGTCCTTGCCTGGTGTTTGCGATTTCATGGTTAGTAACTGAGCCAAGTAAACAGCCTGAGATTACAAAGGTGAGTTTCATTCCTGTGCTGATGTCTCTCAAGACTGTAATGCTTGACTGGCTTCCCCACTGCCAACTTTCATCAATATTTCAAGTTTCTCTTAAAAAGCTCACAGAGCACCAAAAAAATGGCTTGTAAGAGATACACCACTACTTATTCAGCAGCAACTGCAAGGACTTGCAGGTCCATTTCCATTAATCACCAAGCCAGCCTCTGGCGTTAGCTGACACAGATATGGTCCAGGCTGGTGGCCAACCCCTCAGCTCACATTCCCTGTGATATCATGGACATGCTGCAGATCCACCTGAGGTTTGGTTTGGAAAGTTTTGCCCAAGAGAGATCAACAAGGCACTGCCCCACGGTGTTCCGACTGCCATACCAGTGGCAGAGGAAGAGCCACACCAAAGCCCCATGGATAAACATGAGAATGGCAAAGCCCCAGTGCTGTTCCTGCCCCCATCAAGCAGCATGAACCCAGGCTGAGGAAAGCAGCCTCCCAGCCAGATGGCCAATACACCAGGAACATGAAGTGCCTTTGCATTACACCCAAAGCCTGTCTCCAGATGCCAGTCTTCACAGCTGGCATGCTGCCAGCATGTGAAACCCATGGAGGTGACCATCCTAAAATTGGTGACCTGGACCCTCTGGATCAAGGAAGAACAACTTCCCTGCACTTGCGTAAGAACACACACATCTCCTGAGCTCTGCTGGTGCTCTGCGCACAGACAGGGACCATCTCACATGTCACTTGCTCCGAGAGTCTGTGACCAGCTCCTGTTAGCAACAGCTTCCTCCTTGCTGTGAGCAGGAAAGAAAATCTCTAAATCTGGCAGAGCTTCTCCTGCAACTGTAGGCAAAGGAAACTATGTGCAATCCTGCACACATTTCCATCTGTTTTCTTTTCTGACAGCAACATCACTAGGAGCAATATATTTTTATCTCTCTCTGGGTCTCCTGCTTGGCAAGTGATGAATGCAATGTAATGACAGGTTTTATCAAGAAAGCTTGCCTGCAGAGGGATTAGCATGGAGCAGAGGACCGGCCTGAGGCCTCCTGGTTACAGCCCTAAGGGGTCGCTGTACGGCCCCCTAACACAGTTGCCTTCAGCAGTTCAGGGGCGATGTCCCCTTTCCAGCTGTGTACCTTGGAGTTGAGATCTCGGTGGTAGATGTTCTTGGAGTGCAGGTAGATCATTCCTCTGGTGATGTCAGAAGCTAAGTCCACTTTTTCCTTCCATGTCAAACCAATGTCCTTGCTGGCCAGGAGCTCCTCCAGGCAACCTCCATTCACGTACTGTGAACAGAGACAAAAAAAAGCAGGTGGCTGTGCAGCTGGGCACAGGCTCCCCTGGAGCTTCCAGGTGCTGAACCCTCCCTCTCTGACCCAGGAGCCCCTCCTTCAGGATGGAGGTTGGGAATGCCACCGCATGTAGGACATAGGGGCCCCTGTGTGTGGTGCCGTGCAACTACCCATCCTGGCACAGCAAGTCACTGCCGGTCTCTGGGCTCTGCCCCACTGCAGGGACAGCTGTATAAGCCAGCCATGGTCTTCACTCACAGGCAGCGAACTACAGGCAAAAAGCCTGGCAGCGGCTCAGTGACCACCTTCTGCCACTGACAGCACAGGAATAAGGAAAGACCTCCCCAGTACCAGCCTAGACTTTTCCATTAGACCACACCACTACCCCAGAGCCACCCTGGAGATCCTGCCACTCTCTGTCTGCTTTACTTTCTACTCCTGCGGTCCATCCCTGACTCCTCTTTTCCCCGCCAGCTGGCCCATTCTGGCCCTTTGGTGGTACCAAGCCAACGTGAAACACTTTTTGGCTGTCCTGCCTGAATCTCATGGCCCTGCAGCGACTGTGCCCCACACTCCAGCTGTGACCAGCTGTAGGGCAGAAAGGACCAGAAGCCCCTCCGAGGCAACCTTGCTAGTCCAGACCCACTCACAGGCACAGGAGTCAGAGGCATAGATATGTTACAGGATATCTGCCATCCTCCCTGCCAAAGAACCTCAGGGTCCTTGCCTGCCCACAGCACACTTACAAGCAAGGAACCTTTACCTCCAGAATGGGGTACAGTTTGTCATCCTTCACGCATATCCCAAGGTACCTAAGCAGAAGAACACACACACACAAAAAATAAAAAAGAAAAGAAGCCATCAAGGTTCAGCTCAATCCCTCATCGCAGAACTGCCTTAGAGACACCAAGCCAACTCCAGCCCCTGACAGTGCCCTCTGCTCATGGCTGTAGGATGTACGCACCTAACGATGTTGGGGTGGGACAGCTTCTGCAGCAGGCTGATCTCACGCACAATCACCTCTTGGTCCACGTCGTTCTTGTAGATCTTTACCACCATCACCTTACAAGCAGCAGCCTGAGTCACCTGGAGGCAAGGGTGGAGCAGGACATCTCTTAGCTTCCAGAGGTCTGCCAGCCCCTCTGGACAACAGCATCCCTTCCCAACCGAGGGCTTGAATCTCATTTCCCTGCTGCCCAGAGCTTTGCACAGTCATTTGCGCAAGTGCAAGGTGCTGTTCCTTCCACATAAGCTCCACTCCAGTGATGCCTGCCTGGGTGGCTGGGGACAGCTAGGTCCCTCCTGTCCCAACACATCACAACACTATTTCTCTGCCAAAATTTGTGTGTTCCTTGGGCCGGAGCAGTTTTTCAGCCCACACTGGGTTACCACAGAGCTGGCCTTCTTCCCTCCAATGCCTTGCATTCAATGTCCCTTCCCAACCGCAGCTTGGCCCACATCTCCATCCCTCTTTCCTACCTGGGTCTGATCACTGCACAAGACTGCTGGCCACACTCCTCATCCCCAATTCTTTCTGTACTCCTGGCCACAGCCAGCCACCCTCCACCCAGGCTCTGCCAGATGGACACAACAAAGTGCAGAGCCAGCTCATCTCTCCCACACATCCCAGGACGGAGGTCCCGTGTCTGCTTCCCAGCCACATGCTAAACTGAACCTCTGCTATGGATTATCACCAGACATTTCATTCCTAGGGCTTCCCCCGGGCAGGGACACTGGAAGCTAAAGAACAGAAAAGGAAATGCTTTTCCCCCACCTTACAACACTGAACAGACTGAGCAGGCATTTTTAGGAGGAAATTTGCTGTCCCCTGTGGAGGCACCAGGGTTGGGCAGTACTGAATGCAGGGGTTTCACACAGGCTACAGGACATGCAGGGGTCTCCTGGCTCTCAGCCCTGACAGCACCATCCAGGGCCCCTGCACTGCAGCTCATGTTATCTGGGTTGACGATCCAAGTAGCAGTTACCAGACCACATCACAGAGCATTGTGGTACTTTAACATTTCCATCCTCAATTAACATCTGTTTTAAGGAGGACCATGTATCAGGTGTGATCCACACTGATGTCCTGAAAGCTCCCCCAGGGCTAGCAGAGACTCCAGCCGTGTATTTAATTTTCCTTCATTTTGATGTTTATGGGGGTTTGTTTGTTTGTTTTAAGGGAAACATAGTTTAGACAAAGCATAAACTGGCTTAAGAGCAGCACTCAGAGTCCCAAAGTGTCACCCATTGCTCTCTGTCATGGTCTCTGTACAGATAAGTTTACTAGCCCAGGTGAAGACAACAAAGAGCTGCATGTAAGACCTAGCTGGGCTGGAAGGAGAGAAAGTTTATTATAATCAGGGTCACAAAACAAACTGTCTTGGGAGCAACATGAACTGCTGCTTCCTTTCTGAAGGAATTCAACCTGATAGTTGATGTTATTGTTGGAATAACTCTTGCCTCTCTACTCAAGCAGGTCATGAGGAAGGCAGGGCTCCAACACCCTCACCTGATGGGACTTGACAACCACAGACTGTGGACTGTGGGTCACTAAGCAGATGTAACTGATTATTACCTATAATAGCACAGATGTAAATATAAGAGATGCCGTCAATCATCTTTGCCCAAAACTTAATGCCTTTATGCCCAGGACAGAGTACAGAGAGCAGCCAAAATCTGGAAGATCTGAAAAACTTTCAGAAGAGCTAATACTGAGTTTCAGTGAGACCTTTTAGCTCTGCACAAACTCTGATGGAGACGCTGAGCTACACTGAGCTTCCAGGTGAGATTGTATGTCCCAGCTGGACACCTGCAGAGTTCACAAACACTGCCTGGGCTGGTGGAGTTCATGAGCGCTGGAGGGGTTCCTGTCCACAGGGCAATGCAAAGTCCAGCCTGGTCTGGAGAAGAAATGACTGAAAAGCAAGGGTAGACTCACATCCAAAA
This sequence comes from Astur gentilis, assembly GCF_929443795.1. NCBI lineage: Eukaryota > Metazoa > Chordata > Aves > Accipitriformes > Accipitridae > Astur > Astur gentilis. The sequence continues at coordinate 8,480,690 of NC_064908.1, forward strand.
AAAAGTAGTGGGAGAGACGGGCAAAAGTAATGGGCTCAGGAGGCCTCTTCCAAGACCACAGCCCCTAAGACTTTGCTCTGGCCAACCTGGAGCAGCCCTTGGTCTGCTCCAAATCATGCAGTGTCCAGTTTTGTCCTGGATCAGTGTGAATCAGGGAAGTGCAGAGGGGCCTCCAAGGTATTCTCATTTCATGCTAATGAGTGATGAAAGGTAAAGATCTGGTGTCAGCCTTGAATGGAGAAATAAAGGTGAAAATCTGGTACTGGAAAGTTGTAGAAAGACAGGGAGTCTGACTGTGCTTCCTAATGTGTATGAAGCTTTTTGAGGGCCAACAGAGAAAGAGGTTGCTCAGAGGTTCCCTTTGGGCAATGCCTTAAACCAGCCTCAGAAAAAAGAAGTCACGCTGCATTTCTCTCCTGCTTTTGAGCACCTCAGACCTCTATATATGAGAGCTGAGAATGAAAGAAGCTTTATGCTTTCCCCAAGAGAAACTCATACTTGAATAGCTCCTTATTGCACATCAGAAAACTAAGGCAGACAAAGAAGGAATGTACCTTGTGCCCAGGTCATCCAATACATAACCCACAGAGCAGAAGACTGTGCCCAGACCTCTTGAGTCTGAGTCATCAAGTAGAACCAAGTGAATCCTCCTTCCTCAGCCAACCCACATATAACAACTCCTGAGAACAGGCTTAACCAAAGGACAAAGGATGGCAAAAGCAACAAGCAGCCAGCACAGGCAGTGCCAGTACTTTGGGGAGTCTATGTTCTTGCTGCAGGAGCACTTTGGAAGACAGCATCTGTTGGCATAGAGCTTCAAAGGACCATTGCCACTGATGCTTCACAGCAGGAGTGCTGTTGTTCAGGGCTACAAGTCCACAGGGGACTGGCTGACCCAAGAGGACCACGAGTCATCAGAGCACTCAGTAACAGTTGTGCTTGAGTCCCCAGACAAATATCAAGCCCCCACAAAGGGCTGTCCTTGCCCCCAAGTCCTCCACTGTCTTCTGACTATTTGGCCCATAGCATTTCATTCAAACTTTATTTTTTTACATTTCTTTTTCTGCTGCTACTTCAAGAAGTTATTTCATTTTCATTCAAGATCCATGTCTCCAGCCTGCCTACTGCTGGAATTTCAGTCACTGCCAGGGCAGGAGGAAAATGTCATGCACAGAGGAAACAGCAACTGTTACTATGAAAATCTGCTAGGTACAGGAAAGAGAAAGCGATGGCAACGGCATGCTGCGTAGGTGGGGAAAGCAATTACTAGAAGGAGGCTGTGGTGGGGAGAGGTATTTGTCATGTATTGCTCCAGTCTGCAGAGAGCTGCCATAGATCTTTGGCTGGAGATTCCCTTTGGACAGCTTTAGTGCGTTGTCCCTGGACCTGAAGTTCACCCAAAGGCTTTATCATGGCACCAAGGCCAGATGCAGCAGAGGAGGAGACAGAGTCTTGAGAAAGCAACATGGATTTATCTATCTGACTTGCATATTTTCTGCAGTTCCATGGCCAGTTTCTGCCAGTCTGGCTCCTTTAGTTTCAACTGGCCACATGTGCTTACACCAGCCAGGGATCTCACCCAGAATATATCAGAGTACTCCTCTGGCAGAAGCATTTTATGCTGGCCCAGGAGAAATGTGCAGTCATGATGTTTACCGGTGGGGCTGGTCAAGCTAAGGAGTCGAAGGCAATAGTAGAGTCAGGTCCAGCTTTTTCCTCCAGATCTGTCTCATGTCCCAACAACCAAGACCAGTGTCAGCAACCACATTCGGGAGGGCTGCTGGGAGGAGAGATAAGGTGGGCAAACCTGGCCACACTGCAAAGCAAGTCCCATCCACTCCCCCCAGATAAGCAGTGGCCCTCCTGGGCTGAGGAGCAGCATTGGAGGGGGAGCAAAGCTAGCAGCACCCCGGATCCTGTGCTTGCTCAGAGAGGGTTAAACAAACTCCCATACCAGTGAAGCCTGGTGCAGGGAGTGACTCACAACAGCCCCAGTGAGAAAAGCAGTTTTGCTTTGGTGACATACCATCCACATCCTGCACTGGCTTGCAGGGAGCCACAACTCTCCTGAAATGAAGGCAGCAGAGGCAGAAGTGGACAGACCAGCAGCCTGTTCCAGCCTGACCCTGCCCCAATCCCCTGCTCTTCCCCAGCATCACTGTAACGCAGGGCAGCAGCCAGAGAGAGGTGACAGCACTGGCATCTCCATGGGGTGTGGGTGGCGTGTATTCTAGGAGACACATGCAGCTTAATTTTACATTATTTTTCTCTATATATTTTGCTACAGTTCTGACAACAAAACCTGCACAGAGCATAAATATCCCCTAATCTTATCCAATACCCAGTTTAGCTCCCTGACAAGCATGTTGTATGGCTAGATGACAGTATCAATGAACATTCATTGATCAAGTCCTCCCATCTCCTTTTTCACTATGGAAGGGGAGATGTGCATCAAAGGTGATGTACTAGGTGTGCAGTGGGGGGGGGGGTCCTTTCCTCCCTCACCCCATCCAACCAGCCAGAGTGAGCTGGGAGGGATGAAGATGAGGAAATAAGCTCAGGAACAGGTTCCTCAGGTAAGGCATCATCTACACAACCTCAGCAGCCATTCAGCTGCTCTCACACAGGTTGTGGGCTGCCTGCATGTCAGTTTACCTTGTAGACCTTGGAGAAGAAGCCGCTGCCTATCAGCTCGGCGTTGAAGTTTTCCCAGAACTCCAGCTTCCTGACAGCCGTGCGCAGCCTCTGCCAGCGGTCCATGTGGTAGTAGGTGTCAGACGACTCACCATAGTACTGCATGGGGTTGGAGGGCTCTGATGCAATCAGCCCTGCCTCGCACATCATGGGGGCAGCAGCTACAACACAGTGTATTTCACAGTGAGCCAACAGCAGTATTTAGACATCAAACAAATACTTGCACTAGAGACCAGGACTGGATGAAGCCTCAGGAACAGGGGGAGAGGAGACGAGGCACTGAGAAGATGCACCCTGCAGCACACGTTGCACTGGGAAGCACCCATGGGCACTGTCTCCTGGATAAGTCACCCTGAGCTTAGGTCTGCCTTATGCAGGTTGTATTCGGACTTCTTTAGACTAGGACTTAAAGATGTCAAATTAGAATATATTCATTTACAACTTCTAAAGGTTTACAATAGATAGGATGCATCACCTTCAACACATGATAGTGCAGCCCAGGAAAAGTCCAGGGCACTCGGTCTTGCTCAGCCAGCTTATGCTGGGTTAAAAGCCACTGTGTCTAAATTGGGCTTTTAGCATAGGTCATGTGCCACATACTAATGCCACATCCACTACCCCAGAGCTCTAGACAGGGCTTAGCTACTATTGCAGAGGGTCATGGCTTGAGTGTGCTAGCAGGAAACACTCAGTCTTAAAAGGATCCTCACTCTTCGGTGCCTACAGTTCATTATAAGCCCTAAGGAATCACAGAATAAGGAAATGCCCCAGCAACCCTCCTCCTGTCTGTGTATCCTGAATTTGACTCCAAGCCCCAAATGCCTCTGCTAAAATGTCTTCCTATTCTACTGCTCTGATTCTTACACTTCCCTCTCCAGTCCCCTTGCTCCATTCCCCTGTTTTTTACAGCACCAGGCTCACACTCCTCCAAAGCTACCTGCCATCCTTCCCCTTCTGCCACATCACTTGCCTCTAGTTACATCCAAAAATGCAAAGGAGGTAAATCCAGTGGAAAATGGGCTTCTGACACCCTAAGTGAGGCAAATAAGGCACCTACTTCTGGATAATTGTAAACAACCATTGGTACGCTACAAAGCTGTCTGAGTACCTTCCACTCACAGCATGTGCTCAGATTCCTGGGTGCCTGGCAAGCTGCTTTGCCAGACTGTCACCAGATGAGACAATGGTCAACAAAGGGTAATTTCTTCAATGCTTCCAACTGAAGCAAAGCTAAGATCTGCCCTCCCTAATTTTCTGTCCTAGGTCTTGCACCAAACAAGAAGCTGTATCAGCATCCCTTGATCCCGTGCACTATTTCATGGCTACTTTGCTTCTACAGGGCAAGGCAAAATCTGCACTGAGATGTGCATAAAGTATTTGCACCAGCCACCTCATCCACCCACAGTCCAGCAAAGATCCAAAGAGAGAGCTGCCAAACGGGGACAGAGAGATGTGGTGGCAGGGCTAAGCAGGGCAGGGGACTGAGAGAGCTGAGGGCTGGGACATGGGGCAGGCAGGCAGCCAGTACCAAGCAGGGCAGGGATCCCTGACACGAACAGCGGGCAAGCTCCAGGCTGAGACTCAGGGAGCTGCAACACTGGGGAACAACAAAACAAACTTCTGAAAGCAGCCAGGCCCCAAAGTTCCCACCACAGGACAGTCACACACAGACTGCAGGAATCCAGTCCCAGCAAAATCAACATGACACATGGGCTCCTACCCAACTGCATGGCAAACGCCTGCAGTTCCAAAGCCCCAAAACTGCTCATGAACAGCAGAACCCGTGGCCATGATTGGTGGAGGGCACTCGGATCAGGCAGGACACGTGAAAGAGGTTACAGGGCCACAACTTTACCCCGGCTGTGACTCAAGCACAGGCAACCAAGGAACTTCCCATGATGGGATGCAGCTGCAGGGACTGGAGGTTTTTGCCTTGGGATAGTCACTGCTCCTGACAGCCAGCACCATCTGAAACGCAGCCATGGCTGGCCCCCTCCCATCCAGCCTGCACCCAGGCACCACACACTGGAAGAGGCTTATGCAGAAGCAGGGGACAGGACTCGCATCAATCACACTCAGCGCTGCTAAAGCCACCCCACTCTGGCTGTGTCACTGAAGGCATTACCTTCCTGCAGGGACGATTCTGCAAGGATCAATCTCTCTGGTGTGCAAAACTGCTCAGCTTTTGCAGGGCTTGGGGCATGGGTGCAGCAGGGCAAAGAACCAGCACAAACTCATGGCAGGGTGCAGCAAAGGGCTTTTGTTGCCCAAGGCCATGCTCAGCATGCAGGGCCACGGAGCAGGAAGGCAGACACAGGAGGAGCTGCAGCTCCAGGCCAAGCAAGTGGTGCTTCACACTCAGTTAGCGAGACACAGAGGAGTTCTTCCACATCTTGCACAACTGGGCAGGACGTAAGGGGACGATGACAGGGTCTGACAGATCCTGCTGACCCTGAGCTGCCAATGGAACATGGAAAAGGAATGGCAAAGGGTCACCCTGAGCATTGGATCCATCTTAGAGAATGCACTCTCAGGTTTACCCATTCCTGTGCCCAATCCTGGGACACAGGTTTGCCCTCTCCTGTTGTGTGGATGGCAAAACAGTAACACAGTGAGCTACAGCCTCACCCCGCCATGCCAGTCACTCACTGGCAGAGCTGTGGCGAGCACACACACCAGCCCACCCCCAAAGGCTGCTCTAGCCACCAGACACACACTTAACCCAGCAGTCTCTGAAAGCCTCTCCCTCCATTTAGCACCCTTCAATAACAAAAGAAAGAGAAGCCTTTCCTCCGCAGAGCAACACACCTCAGGTGCCCAGATACCCAGCCACCTTGGAGCCCCTTCTGCCTGCAGGGTCACCCGGGCACAGGCATGACAGGTCCCCTCGGGCAAGGCAGGCTGCCTGAGGCTGCCTCTTCCACAGGGAATGGTTTCTTTTCAGAGGCCTCTCTGTTCAGTGCTTTTCCCACATACCATCTCCTCCCGCCATGACCTAGTTCATCAATTGCCTCTTTGTCCAGTAAAGAATCCCTGCAGCATCCCCAGCACACTGGGAACGGCCCCTTGCATTATGCTGGTGAGTAGGAGACGAGTCTTTATTTTCTTCTTATAAATGCATCTGCTTGTCCCCAGATTAGTGCTGACATGTAGGCTGGGGGAGAAAACGGCCTTTCAAAATGCCAAGATTTATTTGAAGGCTTCCTAGGAGTCAGGGAGGGAGGGGGAGAGGGTGGGAGAAGGACAGGGAGCAGGAAGGATGGTCTCGAGGACAGCCCCAGGCAGCAAGGCAGGGGCATCATCGAGTCACCAGCAAGGTTTAGAGCACCCAAAGCCATGCTTTCGTCTGAGCAGGCAAGGCACTGGGGCAGCTGCCCGTATTCCTGCTGGTCCCAGCTCAAAGGGAGACCAGGCTCGGGCACAGGAGGAGGCTTGTACCCTTCAAGGCTGCCCTACCTGCAGGGAGAGGGGAGACGGAGCCACTGGCTTCCACCGCCCTCTGAGGAAACTCCTCAAGCTTTCAGCTGTGCCCACAGCAAGCAAGGAGCTCTCTGTACACAGCAGCCAACATGCACCTCCCAGTTCCCCAGGGCAGCAAGAAGTACAAAGGGAGCAGCTCACAGGCAGCTGGGAAAGGTTTGGATGCTGTGAGCTGTCATTGCAGGAAACCCCCTCCTTGCCAGATTAAAAACATGAAATAAGCAGTCATTTTGAAAAGCAGACCTGGGGCACCGTCTTCCTCTGGGCTTTCCTCATCTGCAGACACCAGAGGCACCGGCACACCACGGGAAAGGGTCCAGCTCCCCAGCAGGGCTCGCTGGGGCTGCCCGTGCTTGCTGCCATGCCACGGACTTGACGAGGTTCCAGCAGCTGCCAGGGCTGGCAGAGAGGCCATAACTAGCCCTGTGCATGCACCCTGCAAAAGCAATTGCCCAGCCAAAAGTGGCTCCAGCCCAACTGCCACAGCTGGCTACAGCCTGGGGAAGGGCCCTGCAGGAACAGGCAGGCATCGGGGGGTTTATTCCCTCTGCTCAGCTATGCAGCACCCACAGCTCCCAAGTAAGCCACCACCCACCTGGCAGACCAGCTCTCCAAGATGCGTGCACAGCTGGGCACAGCCCCGAGCATCTGCCCAGGCCCAGGCTCTGCTGCAAGGATGCAAATGTCAGGCTTCAAACCCCTCCTCTAGACAGCAAATTTTCCTGAAAAAAGGGAAGAACTCTTCCTCCCCTCACCTGCCAGAGAGCCAACCTGCCTCCCCTGCCATTGTTTCCAGGACTTTTCTTCCCATTATCAGGAAAGCAGAAAGTTTCTCCCCAGCCTCCTTTGCCAGTAAGTGGGAGGCTGGACTGGCCCCAGGGACCTCCCTGGACTAGGTGAACCAGTGTCTGATGGCTGGAGCCTTACCCTGGGGAGCAGCATATAAAAGCTTACCTGGTGGTTACTAGTGTGCCATGCAAAAACCTTCTGTGAGTGGGATCAGTCTGTAAACAAAATATCTTTGCCAGGACACCAGGGTACCAGCACTGAGTGCCAGCACTGGAGTCCATAAACTGGGGAACCCAACCCTCCTGGTGGTGAAGGGGGTGTGTGCTATGTATGTGCGTGTGTGCGCACACGTGTGCAGGATTTGGCCTTGAGCAGTGTCATGGTTTAACTCCAACCAGCAACTAAGCACCACGCAACTGCTCACTCACTCCCCCTCCCACCCAGTGGGATGGAGGAGAAAATCGGGAAAAGAAGTAAAACTCGTGGGTTGAGATAAGAACAGTTTAACAGAACAGAAAAGAAGATACTAATAATGATAACACAAATAAAGTGACAGCAGTAATGATAAAAGAATTGGAATATACAAATGATGCACAGTGCAATTGCTTACCACCCACCAATCAACGCCCAGTTAGTCCCTGAGTGGCGATCCCCCCGCCCCCACTCCCCGCAGTTTATACACTAGATGTGACGTCACATGGTATGGCATACCCCATTGGCCAGTTTGGGTCAGCTGCCCTGGCTGTGTCCTGTGCCAACTTCTTGTGCCCCTCCAGCTTTCTTGCTGGCTGGGCATGAAAAGCTGAAAAATCCTTGACTTTAGTCTAAACACTACTTAGCAACAACTGAAAACATCAGTGTTATCAACATTCTTCGCATACTGAACTCAAAACATAGCACCATACCAGCTACTAGGAAGACAATTAACTCTATCCCAGCTGAAACCAGGACAGGGGGATCAGGTACAGAAGGATGTTTAGCAATCTGTAGGTGCTTATCAACATTCTGTAAGCGGCTAGCAACAGGGTTTACCTGTTGTGTTGCTGATAATGATCCTGATGCTTCACTGACAGTTTGTTTATGTCTCCAATAAATCAGTAAATCACTTCAGTCCCCAAATGGTTTAAACCACAGATTGAGTGGGTTTCTCCTGCAGCACATGCATGGGGTGTATGGGCAATGGTCCCTACAGCCCTCTCCGTTCTGCCGTGCCTGCACGTGGCTCACACAGATGGAGGGATGAGTGCTCCTCAGCTCCCAGGTGAAAACGCAAAGCAAATCCAGATAACAATGGTGACATTACATGAGATCATCTGTCTAACCAGATGAACAAAACACCTCAATAGAGTTACTCAGCATTTAATGCTGTCAACAGAAATGGACTTTCTTCCATTCTGGCTTTTTATAACAGATACCAGCAAACCTGCTTGTAGCATAAGGAAAATGTAGTAGGTCAAGCAAAACCAAAATAGATCTGCTGACCAGCACTATGTTGCTGATCCCTAAAAATATGTCATCAGTATCTTTGGGTTCTTGACCCACAAAAAAAAGGAAAAAGTATTTCCTGAATACTGCCAGCCTGGGGACGAGGCTAAAGACAGACCATGGCTCCCACTGCCCAGTGAGAGGATGGTTTCCCACAGATAAAACAGTGACATTCACCAGCATGAGGATGTCAGGAACAACTGTGCAGCCAATAGCTCCCAGCATCAATGGGGACCAGCTGGCTTTCCCTGGATGCTATTGTTATATAAGTTAGCAATTAGCTTCTTGTAGACATCCTCACATACATAAGAACATCTAGTCTAAGCTTGGCTGTTTCCCTCAAGCTAACCCCAATATATTTGATCTCTCTAGTCAAAATGACAATTTTCTGTTGGAAAAAATTAAAACAAAACACAATCAGGAAAGCAAATTCCTCTCTCCACAGGAAGGCAAATTAAAGTAAATTACGCAGCAAGGATAAAGGGATACTTGCATTTCATTTGAGCATGAACACATTTTTCATAAAATGAAATAAATAAATACAGCCCAGAAAGTCAGACTTAAAAAGCTCAGGGTAAGTTACTGGCAGGCTAAATCACTTTCACTTTGCAAATTTAAGTGCTTATTATGCTGCTGTCAACAAGGACATCTGTGAGCCACAGACCTGGATGAAATCCTGCCCTCCTGGGATTGGTATCATGCTCACGGGGCCAGGATCACATCCTGGATTTCAGTCTCTGCTTTGATCTAGCTGCTCTGATTTCAAACCTATCCCTTGCCAGGTAAGAAAGAAGCCTTAGGAAAGATCTGGGGAATCTGCTTCCCCAGGAGATTTAAACATAAAGGAAAGTCATGAGAGAACTGATAGCTAAAGTATCCTTTTGTTGAGGGGAAAATGCCAAATAATAGGGACAAGGGTATTATAAGATCCAGTAAATGGGAACTCAGATGATCCAAGAGGACAGCAGGTTCTTGGCACAGGCAAGTATAGGTCTCTTATAACTGGCCACTGTGAAACATAAATCTCCCTTGAAATCTGAAATAGTTAAAAGACTCCACACATGTTATGCTGAGGGAGGACCTAAGCATTGGAAAAGCTGATCAGGACACAGTCTTGATCCCACCTAACTTATAAACAAGATGAATGTTATTCAGAAAGCAACCTAACCAAAAAGCATAAAGTTTCCAGGTGAAGATCTATGGCTGATGTCTCCCCTACAAGGGGGAGACAAGCTCTTAAGATCTTCTAGCCCTGAAAATCAGTATTTCTCCAAGGCTTTCAAGGAAGAGGTTGTCTGTAACTTTAGCTTTAGCAGTGAACATTTTTGAAGATAAGTGGAGAGGGACTGGCTCCTCCAGCAAGACAAGTCTATAGGGGAATGAAGACATAGCCACTCCCCTCTTCATCCAAGGAGCCCTGATCTCCAGCTGACTTGTGCCCACACCCAGTGAACCGAGTCCCACTTGAAACAGCTTTCACAAAACTGATAGACTCGTCAGGCCAGGATGCATAAAGACATTTAGGCAGCTAAGATGCAGTTTGGCCTCTAGCAGAGTTAAGGACAGTCAGGCACCTGTCTTCCAAGAACAACTTGGCTGTTTGGCACTAAACTTGTCTTGGGCAAGTTTAACCCAACTATCTGCGAAGGTCTCTGTGTGGAGTCCTCCCCAGTAACACTCCCCATGCACAGAAAGTGCCACAGCACTGCCTGCCTGATGAGAAACTAGTGGGTGTTTTGAAGGAAGATAAATAAGACAAGAACAAGTGAAAACAAACTCTCCAGGGCAGTCAGCAGAGAAGGCTTTGAGTTGGCTCACCCTGCAAAATGGATGATGATCGACAAGGCACATGGATTCCTTTGAGATGGAAAGGTGCAGAAAAGAGTAGAAAAAAAATAGTCATAACAACTCAGCAGTCACAAGCGTAATCCCACACATTTACTGTCTATCTCTGCTCCCTTTGCTACACTCTTCACACGTTTTCTATGATTTTTATTTTAATTCTGAAGACTCATGGTACAAGGCCCCTAATTGATGTCATATGGCACTTACTTCACCAGCATATATAAACCTCATTTTCCCCTGATATTTAATTGACGCTATACAAATGAAAAACCAGAGCAGGGCATGTGGGTGTTTAAAAGGAAGCTCAGTGTGTGGGAACTGTCAAACATTTGAGCTGACTAGAACATCCCCAGCCTAGCCTCTCCATCAAGAAAAACACATTAGGATGAGAAGATACCATGACCTTACTCCTGAAATGTTTGAGGCATCATCTGATGGTGATTACCGTAACTTGCTGCTTGTTACAGCCCAGAGACATGGGCTGGAGGCTGTGGAGGGACTGAGGGGGGGGGGGGACACACCATACCATCAAGCAGCCCATGAAGGGCTGGGCTCCTTGCAAACCTAAACGTGCTCCACAGCAGGTGAAAGCCATGCCCTTTATCTTTGGGGTTTCTAACTAAAACCCCAAAGATAAATCTCAAATCTCAAACACTCTGTGTTGTTCCCAGAAGCCAAAAGATTATTTTTAGCTCAAGGATTGTTCTCGGTGCAGATGGCCAGAGTCCTAAGATAGAATAAAGGCTCGGGCTGTCTGCCATGCACTGCTGGTGGATCACCGCATGGTGAATAGGCCTCTGTGTCCATCTCTCCTCAAATGCCAAAAGGCAGTAACAGCACTTCGCTGGTTTCACAAGACATTCTAATATCTCAGCATGGAAAACCCCATCTGCAACGAGCTTCGCTTCTCATCAGGGAGAACATTGTTTCCTCCCCCTTGGGTCCTCTCTTGCATGTCTTGCTTGGTCTCCCAAAGTGTTTGCTACCTCCTGTCCATAAGAATGCTCCAGGCTGGAGACAGCCATGCGCTGCTGTGCTGCAGGCACACTGGCAGCTCACCACGGCAGCAATACCTGGCACTAACAGTGCTTTATGTAATGAACGAGTTAACTTTGTTCATGAAATCGGGAAGGGAGAAGAGACATATTGAGATTTAACAGATACCTTGTGTAAGTAACAAGGCTTGCTTAAATGGTGCATAAAGGTCACGGGAAGAGGGCAACGGCTATAACTTACTAACTTAAGAGAGAAAAGAACAACAGCTATAACGTACTAGATAAGGAGAAAAAAGACAACAACTACAATTTACCAGATAAGGGGATTAATTATGCCAAGACCGTACTTCTCCACATCAAAAGACATTTTACATCAAAAGACACTCGTCCTTGAGAAGATCGACCAAATCTGCCTAGTAACAAACCTGCACGAGCGAAGAAAGAAGAAGCGAGACAAGGCGGAGACTTGCAAGAAAGGGGTGCATGAACTGTATATAAGGAATGTAACTATAACATAAAGTTGTGAGCTTGTGGCGGAGCACTGCCTCCCTGGCCGCCCAGCACTGTTTTGCTCTCTTATCGCTTGCTAATAAATTCGACCTTTTTTTATTCACTGCAAATTGGCTCCTCCAATTTGTCATGAGCGTCTATAACACTTTATATGTTCAATAAGCTGCTGGAGCAGTAAATGGTCTTTGCTAGCTGTTTCTGAGCGATCCAAAAGCTCCCCCACTGAGCTTCCCACACAAGCTCTCACCACACCTGGTGAGTAGTTTTCCTTCTAAACCTGGTCTATCTCTTTTCAAATCACTGGACATCACTCAGTTCCTGCCAGCTCTTATAACACCCACAAAAAACACTGAATAGAAACAGCACCAAATCCCCTGAAAGTGCTTCATTTTGGGGGTACTTAGAGGACATTAACTGGGCTTTGCACTTTGGGAGCCAGGTGAGGAGAAACTTGATTTTACACATGGAAAACCATCAGGAAATGGCTTGAAGTCATGGAACTGCCACAGCACCATTTCGGAGAGGACCCAGTGGACCTGGGACTCAGACAACCTGAGGCCCATGCTCCAGCCACATCTCCATCCCTCAGAGACAAGGGGATGAGCTGGGTGAAGAAGGCAGCTAATGGGGACCCACCTCCTGTTGATTGCTGTATCTATCTACAGAGTCCCAATGAATCATGGAAAGAATAGCCCGATGGGTCCTTGTAGCATCCTCCAACACCGTGGTGCTGGCTACCATCAGCTACAGGGACAGCCTGGAGGGACCATGAAACCCTGGTCTTCTGAGGCTGTTCCTAGAAAAACACTAACCATGATAAACTGAATTAAACATTTTAAGGTCTTTGAAATCTGCAGGTGGGCAGATACCAGAGTCACCACTGTGACCGTGCTGCTCCACGAGATTATTCATGTATGGCACAGAAAAATCCTGCAGAATTGGCACAGCCCAGTGAGTAAGGAGCTGACTCAGGGCACCTGGGCTGCAGCCCCAACCAGCATCTCCTTGGCATCACCTTTCCTCCTCCTTCCTCTTCTTGGCTTTTGTCAGCCCTTCAGGACAGGGATTGTGTCTTAACCCACACAGAGCCTGCAAAATGGGGCAAGTGCTACCAGAACTAGAGGCTCATAAGGAACAGCTACTCCAGAAACAACCATTTCCCACTGTTTCTACCTCTTGTCATGACCCCAAGCACAGTGGAAAGTCTGGCCTGGGACAAGGACACTGTACCTGGGCTGGGGATGAAGGCCACAGTACTGCCTCAGCTAAAAGCATCCTGCTCAACTGCCTCCCCTGCCCTGCCATGCAGGGGGTGTGCTAGCCACCATCACATGCCTGCTTTGATACAGTCCAACCGCTTTAACTAGGCATCAATTCAGCTGAAAACCATTTTTGCAGGGTTTGTTCTCAGATGATTGAGTCCCTGACATGCCTGGCCACCAGCACCAGGACCTCCAGTGCTGGCTTACAGGCGAGGGGGCAGGCAGGGTGGACCTTTAGAGCCTGGACTTCTGCTGGGCAAGCGTTCACATCTCCTGCAGCGTTAGTCTGGAGCAAAGGGGGCCACAGCTCTGAAGCTGAGGACAGGCATGTTTCCTGGCCTGGCTTATGCTCAGGCAAGGCAGAGCAGCCTCCAACAGAGCCCCTCAGAGGCTGGATCAGTGCAGAGCCAGCACAGCCTGGCTGCTGGGTCTTTCCAGAGCTTCATCTCCTCCTGATCAATGTGAAAGCACCCTGAACCATGGTACTGCACCCTCCCCAGCTCCTGACAAACATCTTTTTGCTGACCTTCACCCAAAGCCACACTTGCATCAAGCTGGGGAGGAAGGAAGGGACAGCCCTGTGGGATATGTTGCTGCTCTGTTTCCATAGGAAAGCCACACTCTGCAGCATCCTGCAGCCAAGATGGGAGGTGGAAAGCCACAGACATGGTGCAGGGCATCTGTGTCTTTGGGGATGGACCACAGGCTTTTGCACCAGTTGCAGCCAGCCAGGCAAGGAACATCTGCTGTGGCCCTTCTCTGACTCCAAAAGGCCTTTTGGCCCCACATCCACTTACAAATCATCACTTCCCACCACCTCCGGGATGCAGCAATGCAGGACGGAGGGTGGTACATTTTCCAGACATCTCAGGGACTTGATCAATTTAAGGGAGAGCATGTCAACCCCTGGCTCATCAGGCATGAAAAGCACTCATTCATCACCTGCATGTCCCATTCACCACTCTCAGGTGAGCAAAGTTTCTTATTTTATGTCCAGGGCTGCCCAAAGAGCACCACTATCACCATGGGCCCACCTCTCACACCATGGCACCAAGCACCAGCACGAGGCACTGCTCAACATTTAAAAGGGGCGTAAATGGGAACCAGAATAAGCTCTTGAAACTGCTCCATGCCGTTCTTTGGCAGGTGCATAGACAGAACAGAGGGTTCAGTTGAAACTAGCACACTAGAAACAACTGCAGCAGCTGTCTTGAAACAAGGCACCTGAAACAAGCCATGGTCCATTCAGGATCCTGTGCATTGGGGTTGCCAGGGAGCTTGAATCTAGCAACAGAAGAGTGAGGGCTGCGTGTGTCCAACTTTAGAGGTCTGATCATGACGCTAATTGCAGAGGGGGGATGCTGCTCTGCCCTGCAGGGCTCAGGCGATGCTCACAAGGGGCTGTGATGGTGGGAGCATGATGGTGAGAATGCAGCCATGGGCGCACCCAGGTCTTCAGGGCCAAGGAATAGAGCTGTGGGCTGTGCTCTGACACTCAGCTGTGGTGACAGTGCCCAGCTGCGGCGACAGTGCCCAGCTGCCCCCAGCACCCAAAAGGACCTGGGCAAGCTGGGATGCACCCCATGCCCTGCCAGCAATGCTGAGGACACCGCAGAAGGGATACCCCAGGAGGTGGGATCAGTCTTCCTTGGGAAATGCTGGTCTTTCTTCAGCAACTATTAAAAACACCAAGGACACCTGCCTGAACCAGGCACCCCGCTTTCAGAGAACTAAACCTGACAAGAGGCAACCCTGAGCCCCAAATACCCTCAAGGCTCTGGGCCTTAGTTTGTCCTTCTGCTGACAGCAGCCATTTGGGCAGAGAGGAACATCAGCTGAGAGACACCTGAGATAAACAACTTGAGAAAACAAAGCAAACACAGTCTTTAATTTAAGGGCCACCCCCATTCTGGCAGAGGACAATCCCTGGGCCAGCCAAGGAAGGCTGCTGCTGCCCTCAGGCTCAGCATATGCAAGAAGCATCAGCATGCAGGGAAAGCCGGAGAGTGGTGGCAATGCTTTTTTAACTCAGGCTCACACTGGTGAACAACCCACTGGATCTGGTCACAACAGAGGTATATTGAACAGCCTCGCTGTGTGTTCCCTCCCTTGCTCCACCATCATGGCTTCCCACCCTTGCCCCAATGCCCTTCCTGTTAAGCAACGCTTAGGCTCTGCTTTGTTTTCTGAGCTCTGCAAGATCTAAGGCAAAAACAAAGCATCATCCTTCTCTTAAGCAGAAATCATTCATCCTATTCCCTTCCTAAAGAGACCACTTTTCCCCTCTCCACATTTGCAGGTCATGGTTCAAGGTAAAAGACCTGCTGAGAGGATGGAGAAAAGCTGTCCCCAGCCTCCTTGTCTGTGGGAGGCAGCAAGCCGGGGAGCAGCACAGCAGTGGGCAAGCAGGCAGCCCCCCAGCCGGCTGAATTTTAAAGCCTGCATAATTCAGCAGTGAATTTGACTTATACTTCTAATCCTGCCTCCAGGCAAGATGCATGTACCTCCCTGAGGGGATGGCTCCAGTGTAACTTTAATTAACACTTGATCCACTACGAAAGGAAGGGCAAAGCTTCCCCTGGGCTGAGGCATGCCAAAATATCCATATTCCCCAGCCCTTTCAGCTCTGCTGCCTCCGGACTGAAGAGGCAGTCACTCAGAACAGGGGCTTTACATACCCCAGATTGACCTCTGGATGCGCTTCTCTCCCTCCATCATTTACAGGAGCCTCCAGGGCACTATCCAGATAATTCACAGCCTAATACTGCATTCTCCATAACCTCTCTGTGCCTTATTTCCCAGTCTGCACAAGGAGAAGAGCTCAAGCCCTCACACCACCACGTTCACTCCAGTGCCTTTGCAGATGTGCCACCTCGGACCAAGCCAGCCCCATGTTGGGCAGGGCAGGGCAACGGGGATGAGGTGATTGTGGGTCCCCAACCAAGACGCATCTCGTCAGCAGACCTGAATCCAGCAGAGGACACAGGCTGGTAAACCTCGTGTGGGACCTTGCTGGTTCAGAGGGATCATTCTGGGAGAAATTCTTCCCCTTGTAAGCTTAAGAAGCCCCCAGCACATGTTTCCCTTTGCACATTTTCCACTCTCCAGCCAAAGCAGGACTGTAGTACATATCCAGCAGATAAAGCTGAAATCGTTAGAGCATCTCAGACATTATTTTTCCCAGCAGTGGAAAAGTAATCACAGCATCCCCATTGGCTCCAGCTGGCTCATCCCCAATGCTGAAGCTATGGTCTTCGGCAGCTAAAGGATTGATCTTTTCAGGTGGCTTAAAACAAATTAATGAAAGACAAATAATTTGGAGCAATTTTTCTCAATCTTTCATAGGTAAGGGGCAGAAAACCCCTTTTCTGCTTCTTAGCATTCTTCCTGCAAAATGCTAGAGCAAAATTGTTTCAACAGGTTTGGCAGAGACTGCCATGCTTTGAAGCTTTCTCAACACTGGAAAAACAGTTTCACGCCTGCTTTCATTGCATTATGCAGCTTATGCACAGAAACAAACCACCCCCTCTCACACTATACAGACAAAGTCAGGAGGTGATGAATCCTCTTAGATTCACCAGTATTGAAGAGGGCTTGTTTCAACCAGCCCACTTCTCAGTCTCTGCCACCCAAATCTTCCCAAGAGCTGGTGTGACAGTCAATGCTGGTGTGATGGCTAGCTGTGCACCTCCACTACCCCTGGTGCACCAAGACATGAAAGGAAAACAAGATGGCTCCAAGACTCTGTGTTATAAGAAACATGACTGAGGCTACAAGTCTCAGCTGTGGCAGAGGTTTTTGAACTGCAAAACCAGATATATTAATTCACTTCCCCCCCCCCCCACCCCGCAACAGATTAATTCATGCTCTGAAAAAAAAGCTACTTCAACAAAAAGCTGCTGATGGTGGGAGGTCAGCCAGGTAGCACCCCATGGGTGCTGAACCTCTCCATCCCATCTGTACACAGGGACTAAAAACACAGTAATCTACCTGCCAGAGACTGCGTGAGATAAGTAGGTAAGAAAAAATTTAAAAGCCCATGCTTTGAGATGGAGGTAACCAGACCCATCTCAGCATAGCAGGCAAGTCCTTTCTCAGAAGTTCAGCATCTCTGCAGCACTTTTGGGCACCATGTCCCTGCCCTGCACTTGGCCCTTGTGCTGGCCCCCCACAGCCAGGCTGCACGGATGCAGGGGAGATGGTCCCTGCTCCAACAGTGTCCAGGATACGTCCTGCAAGACATGAGTCCTTCCCAGGGGAGTGAAGGAGAGTGAGCTCAAATCCTGCTGTGTCAGGCAGGGTTTGTCTCTCTGCCTTGGGAGCAGTAGCCCAAGCTGAGTTTGCCTCAAGCATTCAGGACTGTTCTCCCCTCTCTCCACTACAAACCTTCTTCTTACTATCTCCTGCTCTATCAATTCCACCACGGGCTTATTAAAAGTCATATGACTTGTGGGAAGTTGAACTTCAGCTGGTTGACAAGCTGCTCAGCTCTCCTGCATGCCTCAGAAAGTCAGGTTACCCCTGCTAGGGAAATCAATCAATCATTTACACCCATTAAATCCATTTCTCCGTGTAATGCTATATAAACAAGCAGTATTTGCATGACAACACATGTCATAAGAAGCTTCTCAAGGCAAGCAAGCTCTTTCCAAGAGCTCCACACACAACATCACAGCCAGCTAGTGCCAGGGACACTGAATGCAGTAGGATCTCTCCAGGAAACAAGGTATCACTCAGGGCCAAAGAAAGATAAATAGATCTGCACCTGAGATGAGCATTTTCTTATCAATGTAGCAAGGAGACTGAGCCCCTAAAGCAATCCCAGATCTGTATAGATGTTATCTCATACCAGTCCACTATGCAAAGCAGGAAGACTTGGCTATTGCTAACAGATGGAAAAACTTAAGCTAAAACATACGAAAAGCAAGTTAAGTGACTTGCCCAAGGCCACATGATGAACCAGTGTCAAGGTGGGCTATCAAGTCTGAGCTGTGAGGGGTGAGAAGGGCCCCCCTCACCCCTGGGCTCACAGACCCAGCTCTGTTCATTTGCCTTTTGGGCTCCTGCTTGCAGCTCAGCACAGAAGGGATACAGTGATTTGCACTGAATAGCTCTCAATGCATGTTTTTTCTTCTATGAATCTGCCCCAATAAAGCTTTTGAAACTACATAAATTTTTAGCCCCAGAACATACTTTGGCCAGAAGTTGCACAGCTTGATAGCATGGCCCGCTGCATAGGGAGCAGGAATCAGATCTGCTGAGACTGAATGCCAGCCCAGGCTGGCCTCTGACAGCACTGCCCGCTGCAGCAGGCTCTTCATATCCCCTAACGTCGCTGCAGAGCCCTTAACTCAGCTGTGGCAGAGCAGCAGTGTGGCGACCAGACTCCACAGCTGGCAGGCTCATGCCCACAGTGGGTTTGTACACCGCAATTTGCTTGCTGCCCACTTCCACACCGAGGAGGGAGGGCAGCAGAGAAGAACCCCCGCAGCAACCAAGCAGTTGAGGAGCAGGAGGCTGGTAAAGATACAGTTTGTGCAGCTTACCTCACTCAGGACATCAAGGCCCATTCCCACCCCACCGTAACTCCAGCAGCTTCAACAAACTTGCAGCAGTATGGAGCTGACCCACTGTACATGCACTTTATCTAATTACAGCTATCACTGAGGACACAGGAGGAGCACAGCACCAGCCAACCACTTGCTAAATAGCAGCAACACACACTTTATGTTCAGTGGCAAGAGATGTACACCTCTAGCCTTAAGCACTCATGTTGAAGATCAGATGGGGCAGGAGCCAAAGCGTTTGCCATCAATGCTCAAAGTTGAAATTTGCCTCAGAAACTGTGCTCCAAGTCAAAACCCCATGGCCTCACTTTATATAAAGCCAGGCTGCTGCTTTACATAAAGTTTTCATTGCAAAATCTGCCTTTAGGTGAGATTATGCAAGACTTAATTTGAACAGTAGGAATGACCCTGAAGTGTTTTCTTTAAAGGCCCTGATGTTTTAAACTCTGACTGCAGGAAGCCGTGAAGCTTCCAGTCCCCAGCAGAAGAAAACCAGCTTCTCTGCTCACAAAGCAGACAAGCAGCAGCTTCTCCATACAGCAAGGAGCAGGGAAGTGGCAGAAAAATCACAGCTTCTGCCGTAAGTGTGCTTCTCCACTTATGCCCCATGCTCTCCAGAGCACTCCTGTGCCACTCCCCAGGTACATTTGGGTGCAGCCTGAAGACACCAAACATACTCCCAAAAGCTTTGCCAACTGGTGTAGAAAGGTGCTTTGGTTATGAGAGGACCTCCAGTTTCAGTCCATGAGTTTACACATTGCTTTGGGATCCTCTGAAACGTCCCTAGAAAGTACCAAACCTGATGATGACAGGGCTAATAATTTAAAGGGAAAATAACAACAGTGTATCAACAGCAAGCATCAGCAGCAGGGACTGCCGAGGGATTTACTGTGCAAGGAGGACCTTGCCTGGTGGACCAGCACAACAGAGGTGCTGGAAACACAGCTCCATCTCACCCCACACAGCTTCCACGCCAGGTGCAAGTAGCGACATTGCTGCAAGAGTGCCCGTTCCCAGCAGAGTAAGTTTCAATGGGAAAAGGACAAGCAAATAAATGACAGGTACCCTGAGTGACTCAGCACAGACTCCTACCTGTGGAACGACTATAGGCCAGGCAAGGACCCTCCAGCAAGGTCCCTGCAGGACCCTGCAGGGCTCTCAGTGCTGCCCAGTCTTCCCCACACTGACAGACCCATCCCAGGATGAGCTGACAGCCCACCTTTGCAGCCTGGTGCATCCCTTGGCCTCACTGCTCAGGTCCAGCTTGGTTTTATATTCTTTTTCTGTTCAAGGACATGAGCACTGTAACTCTCACCTTGTGATTTATAACCATCCACATACAGGTAGCTCTGCTTTGAACACTTCAGCTCCAGCTGGTGTCTGTTTGGCCCCTTGCAGGTTCATGCCATGCTGTGACTGACCTTGCATGATAACAGCAATCCTTTCACTAGTCAGCGCTGGCTTTTTACCATTTGTTTACCCCACAGGTTTACCTGCACTTTGCACGCAGGTTTTACATAACCTCCAATTCAGTCTTCCCTGTTGTCTGAGTGTTGTTTTTTAAAAAGAACAACAAGATACATTTGCAATTGAAGCTGAAGGCAGGACCCTGCAGCTCAAGTATGCTCTCTCCTGGGTACTGTTTCTGCACTCTAATTGCTGAACTTGGCAGGGAAATGGAAGAAAGAGACCCTGAAGCTACTGGGCCACAGATGTGGAAGAATCCTGCCTGAGCTGCCCTGAGCCATTCCTTGTCGCAGCAGGGCCCTGCTTCTAGGGCTGCTCTGGGGCAGATCCATGTCTCCAAGCCAGGCGCACCAAGAAAGAGCAGGGGAAGAGGAACCTTTTCTGCAAAGCAGAGACTGGGCTGAAAACACATCTCTCCTTCAGCAAATCAGAGCCAACATGTGCACCGCATGTGTGAGTGGCATCAGAGGCAAACTACTTGCTTGGACATAGGGAAAGCTGACACAGAGCAACTGCCTAGCAACTCCACATCCCCCCCTTGGGATCTATTTTTTTTCTTGCAGTCTTCCAAAAAGCCCAGAGCCCCTCTCTGAATTAAGACTAGGGACAGTGCTAGAGACGTTGGTCTCCATGGGCCACCAAGCAGGTCCTGGGGGCAGCAGCCTGGAAACCACCTCCGGCTCCAGTCAGGACTAGCCCAGGCCAGAACTGCCAAACCGCTCCGTCCCAAAACTGCTCCTCCTCGCCGTCACTCTCAGGAACAGCTCTCACCCGCACTCTGCCCGCTCAGGCTTTAGGACAAAGCGCAAAGCGGACTCTTGGGTCTACATTCGGCTCGCTCTCTGTCCCTCCAAAGAGGACGCGGGGCAGCCAGCAGGGCTTAATTAACAAAACACTGTCGCCTTGCAGCTCGCTTGAGTACTCTACGAGCGGCAGGGCCTCAGTGCCGGGGTAGCCGGCACGCCGGGGCTCCCCCGCAGCCTGCCCGGGGACAGCGGAGACCGCGCGCGGCGGCTCGGGGCGGGCGGCGGCTCGGGGCGGGCGGCGGCTCGGGGCGGGCGGCGGCTCGGGGCGGGCGGCGGCTCGGGGCGGGCGGCGGCTCGGGGCGGGCGGCGGCTCGGGGCGGGCGGCGGCTCGGGGCGGGCGGCGGCTCGGGGCGGGCTTCCCACGCCCTGGTCTCCGCTCCCGGCGAGAGAAAGGGGAGTCGGAGGGCGCTTGGGGAGCGGAGCGGGGGTGCCCTGCCTGTCGCAGCGTGCGGCCCGCCCGCTCCAGAGCTTCCTAGCGGCGGGCGCCGGCCCAGACGCCGGGGACGCGGCGGGACACGGCGCGGGGCAGCCCGGGCCCTGGCTTGTCGGCCCCCCGCCCGGCCCGACTCACCTGCTCCGGCTCGGCCCCGCCGGGCCCGGGTCCTGCAGGACGCCTTGCCGTCGGCTCGGCTCGGCACGAGCGCCGCTCCCCCGGCGTGAGCCCGCACGGCTCGGCTCGGCTCGGCCCCACCCGCCCCGGCAGCGACGCGCCACCCCCTGTGCCGTGCACCGGCCCCCCTCCAAAGGCAGGCATCATCGCCCCAGGACGCCCCCTTCCCAACCCCCCCGCAGGGCTTTCCCCAGTGCCGCAGCCCCCCCCCTCCCCCCCCCCCCCCCCGAGACAAAGGGCCGCGGCTCCCGGGGCAGCTGTCCCCCGCCCCAGCACACGGCATTGGCATCGCTCGTGTCCAGCCTGCGGCTCTGCATCAGCTGCCCCACGGTGCTCCCCAGGCCCAACCTCCTCCGTGAAGCACAGCAAAGGCGACCCCCAACTGTCGCCCCTCCCGTGCCCTGCTCTAGGTCAGGAATTTCCCCCACCCCACGGTGGGACCGTGGCTGGCCCAGTCCCATGCAGCACCCGGGAGCACATTGGCTCTGGACGATGACTGAGCGCTGCTCAGAGCAAAAGCAGTTCAAATTCCAGATGTGCCACACGTGCACATGGAAGAACACCACTGTTAGATCCCGGACTACTAAATGGCGACAGATCCTGATGCCGAGACTTCCCAGTACTTGTGCAAAGCCAGAGGAGCTTGTGCAACCCCAGCCTGAGGAAAGAAAGCACTTTCTATTCCTGTCTCTGATGGTAGGCTGAGTCTTCTCACCTCTCCTCCAGCTCTGCCTCCTCTCCCAGCTGCTATCCCGTCCCTTCACTGCCAGGATAAGGGTGCTCACAGGGCAGCCACGCCAGTACCCACCACCATGCATTCCAGCTCTCCGTGGACCCACAGGGCAGGAGCAAGGCGACCCCCTCACTTGTGTGACAGGCACCATGTTTCTCCATCAATACAAACACTGCTGCAACATGGGGTGAGGGTGCCCTGCAGGTTACAGCAGCCCCACTACGAGAACACCCAGGACTTGTTTAGGTTATTTGATGAGGACATGACAAACAAATATCTGGGTCATGCAGGAGCTGGAGGCAGCTGGGACTTGAGGAACACAGCTGGTGACAAGGGAGGCTGGGCAGCCACAGCCAGAAACATCTGTGCTGCACTAGTGACTCTGGTGTGCTCCAGAGCAGGACAGATCTCCCAAGACAGCAATGTGTGACCGAGGCACATGCTTGGCCCTCTGTCCCCTCCACAGCACTCCTGTCCCCACCTAACAGCAGGGGCCAGGGAGAGGTGCAGGCAAGAAGGGGCAGTTATCCCCCTGCCCTCCTCTCCGGCCCTGCCGGCTCCCCAGGGACACCCCACACTGCTGCAGCTGGAGTCACACAGAGCCAGGAGCAGCTTTTATCCCAGGCAGCAATGTAGGCTGCAGAAGATACGCTTGGAGCAGCCACACAGGCTCTCCTGGGTGAGGGTCCTTGAATCCCTCTGCAGACGGATTAACCAGGCAGGGTAGTTTCCCTCAATAGGAACAAAATCAGGCAGAGCAAAGATGGCTGGTTGGATACAGCAGGAAACTTCATTTTCAGGGTGTCACAGACCCTCTTCCCCTGAAGGACCGTAGACCTCCCCCATCAGAGCTGGCACAGGGCACTGACATGTGGAGAGCAACATCTATTTGCTACAGACTACAGGTTTTGCCCACACCTCCTCAAGGCTCCAGACACGATGTCTCAAAGCCTCTTACACTTCTACATGACAACTACCAACATGGGAAGCATAGAAGTGACTTCTCTCCAGGATGTCCAGGGGTTACGTTCACCGCGTGAAAGGTAGGTTCCACAGATCACAACACAAGATGCAGTTTCAAAGCCGCTTTCTTGTATAGAAAGACAGCACCTAGACATAACTAGCTGTTAAGGCTCTTAATGGCTTCTAGATACCCGACTTTAAGAATATTTACTGCCCATTTACTGCTATCTTGTAAACACGGTTGTTAAGATGCAGCTGTACAATGAGAAACCATCTTCAGAAGTGTCCTTCCACTGCAGCACAGGATCTGAGAGCAGCTGGCTGGGCAGTTACTGCACTGAGATTCAGGGCAGCAGTGACCTGCAAAGCTGCCCAGCCCAGATGTACTCACAAGTCAGGCTACAACTTTGGGCTACAAACTCAAATTGGTGACCATTTCAGGCACATCTTCCTTACAACCAACATCACAAATGCAGTGGGAACAAGCAGATTTCACATGTGGCATCAGGAGTTAGTCAGCAGTCTGGCACCCCAGGGCTGTCAGTCAGGTACCCACAGCTCTGTGGCTCTATTTCCTCTAGGGGAAACTGGGAAAGGGATTAACAGGGACTAAAATCCAACTCCATTCCCAGAGCAGATGTGTCAGCAATCTCAGCAAATCAACGGGTTGGCCAGGCAAGTCTGTTTGCGAGGTGAAGCTCCCTTGACCAAAAGCTCACATTAGGAAGCGGATGCATCCCCAGTTACTCTGGTGGTCAGCACAACTCTCCTTGCTGCAGTAGTCTCCACTTCAGGTATGGCTGGCCCAGCTTGCTGCCCAGCCAGCTATCCTGCTTTCCCTGTCCTCCCTCCTTGCCTGTTCCTTCTACAATGTCCATCAAGAGCAACATATTCAGTGCTAAGGTAAGAGGAGAACCCCAGCTCCTTTCTCCCCTTTTGCTTTTCTCAAGTACACAGACACCCCTTCATAGGCTGCGTACCTGTGTGATGCACCTGGCCAAGGTTGTGACAAGCTGTGCTCCAACAGAGCACCCTGCTACATCATCCTGCCTCACTTGTGAGCACAGATCATTTTCCCTGCAACAAGCAGCACACAGAGCAGGGTATTGGGAGAGCCACATTGTCCCTGGGTAAGGGACTTCTGGGAGCCCTGGCTGGACCTGCAGACCAGAGCAACAAAGAGAGGAACAAAGAGAGACCTGAGATGGGTCTAAGCACCTGCCTTTTTCAGACCCAAACTCATGGAAACACCATGTCCTCCAAAGCACAGCCTGACGTCACTCTGTAGGTCATTCAATGCAGTGCAAGACATTTGTTCCCTTTGTGCTTCTTGGGAGGTATCTTCTAGAAAAGACTTGTACAATCACACAGCCTCCACCTGTTTGTCCTGCCTTGGACAATTTTGGGGGTCACTTGTCATTTCAGCCACATTCGAGAGAAGGGTCAAGACCTCAGAGGTGCTTGGTTTTGTGAAAACAAGGCAGCACATGGGGAAGTGAGACCCTGTTTGTCCTCCCAGTGCAGGAGGTGCTGCAGCCTTTGGCAGACATTTGAGAACCCACACCCCAGAGCAACTGCCTCAAGGTCCAGCAGCAGGAGAGGCTCTGGTGGGAGCTTGCACCTTCTTAGACACCAAGAAAGCATAGTAGCATACCCAACGGAAAGAAACTCTTGAAGAGAGCCCCTAGTCAGCACAGGGACTGCCCACATCTGCTGCAGCTCCTCTTGCCAACATGGGAAAACCAGGAGGTTGTCAACACTGGATAGTAGTACCACAGAATTGGGTCCTGCCAGAAGGGGGAAGTTTATAGCTTGAGAAATGGTGTGCAAGAACTCTCCTCATACCCCAGAGGAGGAAGAAACTGGTTGATGTGTGTAGGGTTTAGGGATTAATCTGTGTGGGGCCCGGACGACGGAGCACCAATATGATGATTAAAGCCGACAGTTTATTGAGCTTAGCTAATCATTTTTATACAATTCTCTAAGTTGTTGAGAGACTTTGATTGGCTACTACATGCAAGCACTTGGTGTCCACACGCACAAGCATAAGCGGTGATTGG
Organism: Astur gentilis; assembly: GCF_929443795.1. Taxonomy (NCBI): domain Eukaryota; kingdom Metazoa; phylum Chordata; class Aves; order Accipitriformes; family Accipitridae; genus Astur; species Astur gentilis. The sequence goes on from NC_064908.1 coordinate 8,505,956, forward strand.
TTACATTGGTACTGTCCATGCGCACAAACACAAGACATAATTGGTTGTGTTAATTAAAGCATACAAGACTTGTCTCAGTCCAATTGGTCAAGATAAGCCCCTGAATTGAGGTTGTTTGTGCCAAGTTCCCTTTATCGTGGAATGTGCACCTGTGTTTTCCTAACTGGGATCTTTCTTCTTCTATCTTCTTATTTATTCTGTTCAAGGCCTTCTAAAGGCGCCTGGAACAGTCTTGTGACCATGAGCTATTTTCAGGCCCAATAACTAAGCTCCATATAACTGAACCCTACATCTCCCCCTCTCTCACTTTTTTTTTTTTTGAAAACATATTGCTGTCTTGTTCCGCAAACTTAGCCCAGCAATCAGTAGGTGTCAGTTTTATGTGGGTGTCCCTACAGAGGCAAGTATGGTTTTGCTGCACACCAGCCTGATGCTCTTCGGAAAATCCCAGAGGAATGGGTTTTAGCACACGTGGCCAGCGGGTGCCAAAATCCGCCTCAACTGAAAACCTATGACGCATGCACTCGCTGGCCAGGCGCACTGCACGAGTCATAGTTATCTTATCTATTGGTTCATGGGCTTTGTGATGCGGTTGTAATGCACTGAGAATTTTAAATTGTTATGTTGGCTAAGATGACCTACGCATTAATTTTTGGCTGAGGTGGTATTCGTATTGCAGCACCATCTATGATGCTTCGGATGATGATGGTCATATAAATCAAACGGAAGTCCATCATGGGCTTGCACCTGTGAAAACAAAAGCATAATCTCGCCCCAAGGTTATTAATGAAAAATGGACCGTCCCATCGCCCTATTTCTAGATTGTTAACTGAGTCTATGACCTTACTTCTAATTTTAGTTTTACCTAACTGTTAACAAAACAAAAAATATTTTTTTTTTTGAATAATGAATAAATGACTCCATATCAGGTATCTTAAAACTACTTCCACACTCAGCTCTTACGAGTAATGTTTCGCCGAGTGCTGATTAACATTAAATCATATATATATTTGCTTATTCTCTAAAGCACTTATTCTAAACTGCTTATTCTCTATACAATTAGTTATAGGTTAGTTGATTAGTTGAATGTCTGTTACAATGGTTAAAAAAAAATTTTTTTTTTTTTTTTGATGATTAACTCTCTTTTCTACCCACTCGCACTAAAATACATATCCAAAACCGATATCATACTCCATGTTTTTTACACGCATTCTTAATCTCCGCATTGACTGTCAGTCTCCGTCATGATTTTTCTAGTCGGTCTATCTAGGGCTTCGGGACCTGCTGACATCTCCACTGCCTCTTGCTCTTGCTCTTCTGGGTTGTCTGTGGCATCTGGTCGCTCAATCCACGGCTTGACCCATTTCGCCGGTATCCAATGGGGTTGTTCGTTACCTGTGGAAACACAAGCATACCCTCTTCCCCACGTAAATAATTTGCAAGGTCCTTGCCACTGCTGTAAAACTGGATCGAATACTGAAACTTGCAGCTGATTTTTATCAACATTTTTGCTCCCACACATATGCCTATTAATTGGGATCTGATCCTCAGTACCACGTGGCTGTAGCCAATTCAAAACATACAGTGCTTTGCTTATTAACTCTTGGGGGGTACAATGCCGCATGTCTTCCCCCGTTTTTAAAATGTTTAAACGATCCTTTAAGGTCCGATGTGCACCTTCAACAATAGCTTGACCAGTGGAATTATGGGGTACGCCAAAATTATGAGCTACCCCCCACATCTGTAAAAATGTTTCTAATGACTGTGTGCGATATCCCGGGCCATTGTCTGTTTTAATTTCTGTTGGCACTCCCATGGCGGCAAATGCTGCCAGAAGGTGTTTAATTATGGCCTTAGCATTGGTTGATATATGAACAGTAGCCCACATAAGGTTTGAATATGTGTCAATAGATACATGAATAAATTTATATCTCCCAAAACTGGGATATTCCGTAACATCTGTTTGCCAAATTTGCAATGGTGATAATCCCCGGGGGTTCACCCCTTGTGGTTGTAAGCTTGGAATATTCGCACAGTCTGGGCAAGCAGCAAGAATAGCTCTGGTTTGCTGCAATGGAAGATTAAATTGTTTACTCAGCGCTTTTGCCGACTGATGATAAAATTTATGGGATAGCAGTGCTTGTCCAAACAAATCAGGTTTGGGTGTATTAAAATAGATGTTTGCATTGGCTACTACCAGTTGATCTGCACGCGCATTACCTTCCACAATGAATCCCGGCAGCGTTGTATGGCTACGAACATGATCGATAAAAAATAAGTCTGTCCGTTTTTCTAGTAACATCCATAATTTTAAAAGTGTCATAAACAGCTGCTTATTGTTTACAGTTTTTAGTAGGGACCTATGTATACGTTTGACTATCCCCATGACATATTGAGAATCCGAAATAATGTTGACAGGTGTTTTATCCCACTTTTTAAAAACAGAGCATACGGCTAATAACTCGAGCACTTGTACTGACCCCTCTGACAGAATGACTTCGGATTTCCAGGATCCGTCCTGTAAATATACAAATCCTGCTTTACCTGTCTTGCTGCTAGCATCAGTAAAAACGGTAATGGCCTCCAGCGGCTTATCGCTGCAAATAGAGTGTGGTTCCATTGTTAACATTGTTTTAAATAATGGGTGAGGGGGGTAGTGATTATCCACTTCCCCCTTGAAGTCCAGCAGAGCTACTGCAAGACAGTCATTTTTCGTCATGGCATTACTCACAATATCAAGTGACATAGGTAAAATGATTTTGTCCATTTGCCTCCCTGAAATTTGTATCACCCTTACCCCTGCTTTTTGAATGCACATCCCCAGAGCTTCAATTCTAGTGACTACTGTTTTTGACATGCTAGCAGGCAAGAATATCCATTCTAGTATTACCAATGGGTTTTGTTTTTGTTGCTCATCCCACTGACCCAAAATTCCCGCAACTTCCTTATCTGAGTTATATACATACAAATTTATGGGCAAATCAGGGATATATCTGCCAGACATAGATGATGTGATTTTCTGCTCAATTACTATCAAGGCTCGCCGCCCGGGTGCACTTAGTTGTAGTACAGAAGTTAGGCTATTGCTGCCCCGCAATAAGTCCAGCAGTGGTTCTAAGTCTGTATTTGTGATACCACAATAAGGCCGGATCCACTGTAGGTCTCCGACAAGTTTTTGTACATCATGTATATTTCATATGTCTTTGTGTAGGGACAGCTTTTGTGGACAAACAGAGGCTTCCGCAACTTGCAAACGCGGATTTAGTGTTAACAGTGTTCCGTCTTTTTTAAACCTTGATCAACAGTCACTGGCTTTGTGTCCGAACTTGTCGCACTTGTTACAGACCCCAGGAAAGTTTGACTGACTGCTGTTAGTTAGTGCTGGCATAGATCGAGGCTGCGTTGCTATGTGTTGAGGGCATGCACGTCTCAAATGGCCCGGTTGACCACACCAATAACACGCTAAGGGGTCTTTCTGTGGGCCGCGGTCTCCTTTTCCCTGTTGCACTATCGGTCGTAATGCTACCGCAAGCGCTGCAGCATGAGCTTCAGCATGTATTTTAGCTTTCTCTTGTTCCTGTATTAGAGGTAAGCGATTACAAGCCTCGATGATATCCACTAATGTAGCTGTACGTGGAAGCGACGCAATGATTTGTCTGCATTTTGCATTCGCGTTTTGAATAGCTAAGTCATTTCTGACTGCAGCTTTCGCTTCAGGGGTTAAAGTGGGTGACGCATCGACAGCAGCTTTCAAACGGTCAAGGAATTTCATGTACGGTTCCTCTTCCCCTTGTATGATTTGAGAATAGGGTGGAACCGGCTTACCCACTTGCGGCACCTCTGAAATAGCTTCCAGAGCTAGTTGTTGTGCCAATTGTAAAACCTCTGGTCTTAATGCAGCCTGAACGGGACCAGTAGCAAACTGTCCCGTGCCGAGTAACATATCAACACTGACAAATGCAAGTGGATTTTGTTTCCCAGTATCTAAATTTCTCACCTGGGCTTCCTCTGCTTTCTGTCTCCACCGATCATGCAACAGCAACCTCTGAGTTGGTTCGAAGAACATTTCCACCAAAACCTTTATATCTGCTGGCACTAAGATTTGTGCCTTGAAAAATTGTTGTATCATTTGTTGTACGTACTTATTGTCTATTCCATATTGCATGATGGCTTTTTGCAGTTCTTGAACCATTTTCCAGTCCAGAGGCGCCCATTGTCATTTTCCTCCTGGTTCAGTGAACACGGGAAATGAGCTGATAGTGGGTGGCAGTATGACTCCTTCTATAGTGGCTTGCTCGATAATCCCGCGCCAGCGTTGTCCCGGCGAAAAAGACGGATCGCTGGGTGGTGGTGGTGGGGGTCCTGCCTGGGCTGGTTCTGTTTCGTGAGGGCAGGTCTGTTAGCCATCGCATTCCTTTGTATCTATCCTCGTATCTCCCTTCAGACCCTTTCCCCTCATTGGGCATTAATTCTCCCTTTTGTACACACAGGTCAATCAGTTCTTGCATTTTGTCCCTGGGGGATTTTTCTTCCCCATTGCCCACCACTTTAGCAAAAGAATCCATACTCTCTATGATCGCAGTTGCTGCTTTCTCATATGACTTTCTCGTCAATGGCTGCCCACCTTTACCCCCGTCTCTTTTCCTCATTTCCTTTAACAATTCTAACAATGTCTCTTTTTGTTCTATTATTAGAGTAGCCAAGTCCTTGTTTGCATTATTTGAATCAGGGTATATGCTAGGTATAATTTGTTCATGTTGAACAGCGGTATCTGGGGGCTGTTTTCTCGCAGGCGTATTTTTACTCACTCCCTGATTCTGTAGGGTTTCCTTTAATCGTACGGCTAGGGAGGCTTGGGAACTGTCAGATGGCTGATTAATATCAGCAGTCCCAGGGAGTGGAGCAGAAGTCAAGGGCACAGGAGCAGGCGGACAAGCTCCAAAAACTCTCTCTCGCTGCATTATGTTTTTCTCCCCGCTTTTCCCTTTCGTTTGCGGTTGGAGAGAGAGAGCAGCAAAAGCAGACACAGACACTTTACGATCTGCTTTCATTTCTTGCAGAGTTGTCTTAATCAATTTCCATAAAGTTGCAAGACCTTTAACTTCTTTAGACCCGTCACTAATTTCATCCCATAGGGAGGTTCCAATAGCTTTCCAGGTACTAAGCTCAAAAGCTGTACCCACACTAATTGAAAGGTTTCTGTCCTTTTTAATATTTGTCTCTGTTTTTTCAACCAGCCTCATAAATATCTTTCTGGCTGCCTTTTCCCTCGCAGATGCTGCGATACCCATGCCGCCCTTTTTATCAACGTAAGCTTACGATTTTACCTGCTTTTCCCAAGCAGTGTCCTGCCACTCTTGAGCAGTGCCGGTGCTGTCTTTCAAGCCACCGTGGTCCGCGGCAATTCCCCCGCCTTTTCAGTAGCATTGCCTCTTCTTCCTCTTCGGATCACGTCGGAGGTCACCAAATGTAGGGTTTAGGGATTAATCCGTGTGGGGCCCGGACGACGGAACACCAATATGATGATTAAAGTCGCCATTTTATTGAGCTTAGCTAATCATTTTTATACAATTCTCTAAGTTGTTGAGAGACTTTGATTGGCTACTACATGCAAGCACTTGGTGCCCACACGCACAAGCATAAGCGGTGATTGGTTACATCAGTACTGTCCACGCGCACAAGCATAACCGGTGATTGGTTACATTGGTACTGTCCATGTGCACAAACACAAGACATAATTGGTTGTGTTAATTAAAGCATACAAGACTTGTCTCAGTCCAATTGGTCAAGATAAGCCCCTGAATTGAGGTTGTTTGTGCCAAGTTCCCTTTATCGTGGAATGTGCACCTGTGTTTTCCTAACTGGGATCTTTCTTCTTCTATCTTCTTATTTATTCTGTTCAAGGCCTTCTAAAGGCGCCTGGAACAGACTTGTGACCATGAGCTATTTTCAGGCCCAATAACTAAGTTCCATATAACTGAACCCTACAGATGTGTCACCCCGCAGGCACTGTGGCTTACTTTGGTCCTTTAAACAAGCCTGAGGTTGCTGCTGAGCCCCATCCCACACCGATGCTTATCCCTCCCACCAGCTTGCTGCACAGCTTTGCTGGCCATGTGCACCTGTTAGCAGCTGCTTCCAGGACCTTGTACTTGAACATCCTTGAGGACTGATAACATCCCTGCCTGCTAGCCTGAGCAGCGGCAGGTATGTTGTCCCTTGGCACACTCCCAAGCCAAGAGATCTGCTGCACCCTGTGCAGAAACAGAAGAGGCCTGGACTCCAGCAGGAATGGCATGTGCAGGTAGGCTCTCAGCCTCACCTCTCCTGCCTGCAAAACATGATGCTCACTGACTGCTCTGCATTATGAGCTGCTCATGGCAAGGACAGTCCCTCAGTCACTACCAGCCCACCCACTCGTGCCCACATGCAAGTTCCCATTTTCTGGCTTAAAAAAATCACTCTTAGCTTTTGGCATCCCTGAACCTTACTTAGGGATGGACTGTGCCCTCCTACAAAACACAACAGCCAAATGGCACTGAATCTGTCACACAGGGCCCAACCATGCCCCACTCCCAACTGGATTTGGAGGCATCACTTGCAGAGTAAATTTGGAGCAATGAACACCTGCCAGAAGTGCATGGACTACTCAAGTTAAGAAAAGCCAATGGTGAAAGTGCAATTTCTTGGGCGCAGAGCCCCTCACCAACACTCTTACCAACACCTTCCCCACGCTGCACAGCAGCTTGGTGGTCCCTCTAGTTCATGTCCTCTCCTGCCTGCAGTGTGGAGCTGCAGGTCCCAGCAGCAGCCTGCCATCAGGTGCCACTGGCAGATTTGGTGCACCCCAGAGCACCGATCACAGCATCTCCTGAGGCTGTGGTGTCCAGAGCCACAGCCTGCCACCCCTGCACGGTGCTGGTCCAGACAGCAGAGATGGCCGATGGAGCCAGCCTCATGCCTGGCCAGGCTCAGCAAGGCCCAGCCCCTAGCTCTCCCACGGCAGCTTGTGCCACTGCAGCAGCGCAGACACATCACTCCTCAGCTAACTGATTCATGAAGGTCATGGTGCCACTAAACCTTACCTCCCGAAGAATTTTATCTGGAGGCTGGTGCTGTAACACCACTTTCCACAGTGCACACATGTTCTGCTTTGGCAAACCTGCACGTGGATTGACGTTAGCATTTGGTCACCCAGCTGGTACAAACTGCATGATGCCTCCTGCATCCAAGGCTCAGCCCTGCACCAGACCACTCCCAGCTTGCTGCACTCCTCAGGGACATGGTTTCTTTGTACTTCCAGTGCTGCTGTGCAAGCTCTGGCTCAAAGCAGAAGCTAGGACGTCCCTGGGAACCTCTAACCAGTGCTTTACACAGATAGGAGCAGCAAAAGACAAGGTCAAACCTTTCCTCTGACAACCACCAGGCCAAAAAAAGATTACGGTAAGCACAGCCTCTGCAGGAAGGCCTTCTCCCAACCAGGCACCGTAGCCTCCCACATCACATCCTCTACAAGCTAAGAGAAACCGCCCCACAGCATTTTCCTGGTCTATGCCGTTTCTGCAATCCAGAAGAAATCCAGCTGCCACTCGAAGGCATGGCTGCACCTACTCCCTGCTTCAGCTGCCTCTGCCCTCTGCTGGCACCAGTCTCTGCACCAACTGTCTCATGAGCCAGACCTGAAGGCGGATCCCTCGAAAAATTAATTCAACAGGAGGAAAGAGAAACTATTTTTCAGCTGGCTTAGCTCCCTGGTTCTGCTCTTTACCCAACAGCACAAACCCATGCCTGGGAGGGACCACAACAAACACCTCATCGGGGAGGGGGTGCCCCCTTCTCCTAGCTCCAACCTGGGCATACACAAGACCGAATGGCGAGGTAACCTTGACCTTGCTGCAATTACAGGGCCAGCTTCCCATCTCTGCTGCCTTTTTGGCCCCTGCAGTACACAGGCCAATGTCCAGTGCTCCCCTTTTTGAATCCCTGACCACCTCTTCCTGTAGTTTTCTCCGCTTGCTCCACAGGCTGAAGTGCAGGGACCTCTTCCAAAGTAAAGCTGCTTGTCCCAGGGCATGCTCCCAAGCTGCCAGCTGAAAGCAAGGGAGAGGACACACCATATCCTTACTCTCAGCAAGACTGCTCCAAGTCTTGATGCAGTTCCACGCTGTCACAGTAAGCAGCCAGAGGAGCACGGAGAAGGGAAGCCAGGCCGCTCTGCCCAGAACCACCACAGCAGGCAGAGGAGTCAGGGAGGCTGCACTCTCATTTGGCCACCGCTCAGGAGTTACATGGGTAACCACTGACAGCCCTCGGTCTCCATGGCTCACCAGGGAGCTGACTTTCCACCCACAGAGCCAAACCCCACTTCTGCCCCAACACCTCCATTGCTGCCCTGCAGAGCCCCCACGCTGAGCAGCGGTGAAGCCTGCTGGGGACACCTTTGAGCACGTAATAGGTATTGCTTGATTTCAAAGGCACTCTGGGAATTTTTGTAAACAAAGATACCTAGATCTTACTTCCTCTAAAGAGGGAAACTGAAGTTACACAATTACTACTTGCAAGGCTGATTATAATTGACTATATGCTTAACCCCTCTTCCTATTTTTGATACGTTTGAATGTTCTATTTCCATCCTGCCAGCTAGGACCAAGGGACCTTTACACCAGCAGTTCTTTAGCTGACACAGGCAACAGAAACCAACCCATGGAAATGTAGCGCAGTTGCCACAGGTTATTAGAGCAAGACATTCTGCTCAGTTCAGACAGGACAAGTGTCCGATCTCTCCACTTTCACAGAACAGGAACTTGGAAACAGTTAACCTGGGGCAGATGGAAGGAGGATATATATAATTTTAAATTAATAGACAAAATACAAATACAGCTGTCTTGAACTACAGGACTGAACTGTTTGGGTTCAGAGGTCACTCCAAGCACCCCCTGCTCTTTTATCCCACTGAGGCCAAGGATCTGACCAAGGGAGATTGGAAGGAGCTTGTCCTGGAGCTGCCCAGGGCTGACACCCTGAAAGTACCACCAGAGAGGGACTTGCCTTCTCAGTTTAGTATCTTTGGATGAGTTTAATATTATTGATAGGGGAGGGACAAACCCAGACTATGTCTTTTCAGATCTTGGAAAACCTTTGGCTCTTTGTCCCATCCACCAGCAAGTATTTTCATTTCTGAAGATATTAAGAGCCTTTTAAAAGGCATTATTTTATTAGGATTGGTTTACACAAAAGGCTTTGGTGAAAAACCTTTTCCTCAACCCAGGAGGAATGTCTTTGCCCATGTCACCTCATAGATTTCCGTAACCTCTTCATAAAACTTGGCAATGAGTACAAATCCTTTCTTCTTCCCTTGAAGCCCTGGATTACACACCTCACAGCCATTACTTGTACCCGAACTCTGCAAAGCTCTTTGGCACAGAATTTAAATAAGAAGTAGTCTAAAAATAAGATCTTAATCCTGCTGCATGCAGCACAGCCTTCACCCTGAGCCAACATAGGACCCACTCCAAGGACCAGTTCCAGCCTTTCCTCTCCACTGCAAAAGCAAACAATTTCCTGCTAATGTGTTTATTTTTCTTCATATCAGTTCATATTTTAAACTAACACATCTGAAGACCATCCAGTGGTTTATGAAGCTGAAGACCCTCCTATGTCACAGCCTTCTCCTCTCTGGGGAGGTGGGAAGAAAGTTGCTTAAGCCTCATCCTTTGCAGAAATAAACCTTCTCAGGAGCATCAAGCCAAAACAGTCTTAAAAACAACAGCCCCCACCAAAAATCAGGGATTTCAAAGTCTTAATTATAATGACACTTTACTGAAAGCACAAATGTGGGAGTGCAGGAAATTAATTAAAAAATAACATAATGGAAATACTGCTCAGAAGTCCCCTAATATTTTCATTCTATTAAATTCATAAAGAAAGCATAGTACTGTTTAAGTCCTAATGCACTAAAAAACATTTTTCAATCAAGTGACCAGTCTATCAGGGATAAATCTCATGCAAGTTTCAGACAAGAAGGAGGCAGGATCTCTGTACCTCCTCTGGTGGGAACCTGAGTACAAAATCAGCCCTAGAGAATCCCTGGCCAGAGCACCTCACACACCCTCCAAGCCTCGTGCTGTTCTTTCATCACCCCAAGACAGGCTAGATCCTACTTCCAGCTGGTTTTGTTATCTTGTGACCCCATTTTGGACTTGTGTGGCGGGGTTTTTGGTGGCGGGGGAGGGGCTGCAGGGCTGGCTCCTGTGAGAAGCTGCTAGAAGCTTCCCTGGCTCCAAGTCAGACCTGCTTCTGGCCCTGGCCAACCCAACCAGCGACGGTGGGAGGAGGAGAAGATGACCCTGCAGCACATGGAGGACCCCACACTGGAGCAGGTGGGTGCCCCCCATGATGGCCCTGACTCCACGGGAAAGGCCACACTGGAGCAGTCTGTGCCTGAAGGACTGGACTGCCTGCGGAAAGGACTCACATTGGAGCAATTCATGGAGAACTGTCTCCCGTGGGAGGGACCCCAATGCTGAGGCAGGGGAAGAGTGAGGAGTCCTGCCCCTGAGGAGGAAGAAGCGGCAGAGACAAGGTGGGATGAACTGACCCCAACCCCCATTCCCCATCCCTCTGCACCACTGGAGGGAGGAGATGGGGAAATATGGAGTAGAGTTGAGCCAGGAAGGAGGGAGGGGTGAAAGGAAGGTGTTCTAAGGTTTGGTTTTACTTCTCATTATCCTTGTTTTCATTTGACTGGTAGTCAATTAAATTGATTTTGTTTCTTCCCCAAGTTGAGCCTGTTTTTTACCTGTGACCATAAATGGTGAGTGATCCCTCCCTGTCCTTGTCTCCACAATGTCTTCTTTTGTATTTTCTCCTACCCATTCCACTGGGAGTGCAGGGGTGAGCGAGCAGCCTCGTGGTGCTTTGTTGCCCGTTGGCCTTAAACCAGGACACCGCCTGAAGCAGACTGATCTCCCATGCTGTGGTTGCCACTGTGTGGTTGCAGATGGTAATAGTACACGTGAAAATGCTGCTTCTGCAGCTTCCCACCCATGACCACATCCTTGAAATCTTCCTGTAACAGCTCCTTTGGTCTTTAATAAGCTAAAACTCTTCCTTTATAAAATATAAACTTCTATGACATTCACAGACATCTTGTAAAGTGTCTGCAACATTTTGAATAAGCTGACAACGTACTGACCCTTTGGGGTAAAACCTGGCCTTTTTTTGCATGTTTATACAGCACTTGGCATAACAAGATCAAGCTAGATCATAGGTACTGCTGAGTTCATTTACAGCCATACTATCATGTTCAGCCCTGCCCAGTTTGCAATGCAACTTTCTCCATTTCCATTTCCCTTCAGGGCCATGTGCCATTTGGGGCATTGATACCGAAAAAGCTGAAGAAACTCTCTAAGACTCAATTTTGGAGTTTTAGAAAGCAGGCATTCTTTATTGCAGCGCTGGGTGCATGGGGGATCGCTCCACCTATCGTGCACACCATCAGGCCTAATCGTGCAGGTTAAGTACATGTTCTATATACATATTCACTAGATTTCTGAGAAATGTTACACATATTCATTATTTTTCTGGGAAACTATTAGCATATGCAAATGTCCTTTACACAGGTGCATTGAAGGTCTCTGTTGCTCTTCAGGAGTCCTCTGGTGGTCTTCAGGAGTCTTCCTCACTTGTCCACTACCTGACCCTTCTCAGATGATTCTGTGCAGTGTGATCTTCTGCATGTTTAATACATCTTATCCTAAAGAATGCTTGTTAGTGCTTCTATTATCTATGCTTACATTTTGATGTAATTCACATGGATACTTCTAAACTAAGTTACCTAAAAGGGCTAAAGTCCTTATCTTCTTCAGTGGGGGCTCATCCAGGATGGCCCAGAAACTGCAAGGCCATCCAAAGGCAATTTCTCACACATTTTGCAACATACAGAACCCCCCCATCCACCACTAATCAGCAAACAATCAGGCAAAGAAACAGCAACGCCACTGTACTCAGAAAAACATCCTGCATCAGTATCTGCTGGGCCCTCCCTTTGGAACAAAAAACCTAGAGAAATCTCTCATTAAACCATCTCATGCTGCTCCTGACTTGCTCTCAGAGCAGCATAAGCTCCCTCTCTTGCCAGTATGCTCAACCACAGGGCGATCAGTGTATAAACACCATGAGGACACGCTCCACTCGTCACACACTTACATCCTCCTGCCGAGGTCTGGCATCCTCCAGACATCCTCTCATCTGCTGCTCCCTCACCAGAGAGGTGGACATGAGCCAACAAACCCCTCCATGGATCCTCACCCCAATTTCCTTCTGTGCTACATTCCCACTTCCCTCACCTCCACTGAGTACTGAGCTGAGCTGCCATGGCCGCTGCATGCTGGCTGGGCTGGGCTTTCACTCCACCCCAGCTCTTCCTTCTCATGCGAACACATCACAGAGGGGACCTGAGGTGCACCACTTGTCTTTGCAAAGGGTGGCAGCACCAATTCAGCACCAGGAGGTAAATGCTGCACAGGTTTGAAAGGCAGAAGCCAGCAGCAAGGCCAGGGTGGAGACACCCTGTCCTCCATCCAGCAGCTCCCCCCAGACCTGTGGGGAGGGCACAGCAGCCTAGTGCCAGCACTGAGCCTCCCTGGCTTCCACCCTCCTCACCCCCATGCCATAACGTGGGTCCACAGCACTGAGACCACAGCCGTGAAGGCCAGTCAACACGGACAGCACACCTGCTGCCTGCAACAGCCAGCAGCACGACGGGGAGCAGAGGGGGCACGCAGAGCCCTGCCAGCCACCCCATCCCACCACATCGCCACAGGCCCCACACCACCCTGCCCTGCCTCGGCATCCCTGGACCCGCGCTGAGGCTCCTGCCCCGACCCCCGACAAGGGGCCCAGGAGGTGACGCCTGGCCCGGTCTGCCTCGGCCCCTCCAGCAGCACCCCCGGAGCGTCGCTGAGAAAGCAACCGCGAGGGAACACCCCCTTAGGCAACATGGCGGTGCCTCGGTAGGCATGGCGCTCACGTGGTCACGTGAGGGGGGCGGCAGGCCGCCACGTGATGCCGAAAGCTCTGGGATCATGTGAGCAGCAGCCTTCGGTTCCCACGCGGGAGGATCGTGCGGTGTGCGCGGAGCGGAGGCGCGAGCTGGATGGTTGCCATGGAAACGCTGCTGCCGCTCCTGCTTCTCATCCCGCCGCCGCTGGCCGGCGCCGCTCCCGGTGGGTGCCCCGGGCCGGAGCCCTGTCTGCCTCCCTGCTCCCCCGGCCGGAGCCCCGAACTGCCCTGGCCCATCCCCGGGTGGGACCCCCCCCGCCGGCTTCCCTGGACCCCGGACGGGACCTCGAACCAGCCTTCCTGGGCGGCAGCCCCGGGCTCTCCTGGGCCCCGGTTACCAGCGCTGGGCTGGGCTGGACCGGCTGGCGGCGCCGGTTGTCGGTTTCCCCTGCGCTGACGGTCCCTTCCTCCAGCTGCCCGGACAGCAGGGCCCGGCCTGGAGGAGCGGCTCTTCCAGCAGGTGCGGGACCACTTCAGCTTCGAGACCTGCGGCAACGAGACCTTCCCGCAGCGGTACCTGGTCTCAGGTGGGTCCCGGGGGGTGTGCTGCAGCCGAGCTGCTCCCAGCCCCGGCCTGGCCCGGCCTTGCTATGGCTCAGGGCTGAATTTCTGTCTGCTTAAGCTTTAACCGCTCCTGCACCGGGACAGAGGGCCTCTAACGTTCGGTGCTCAGAGCAGCCAGGAGTCAGTTTGAGCTGAGTGCCAGCCCTTCATGAGCCAGCCCCTGGCGTGGTCTGTATCCTCCTCTCATTCCCTTCAATTTATCATTCTGGCCACCGGGTACAGGGAGCGGGTGTGGGGATTGGCCTCTCCTGAGCAAGAGCAGACTAGAAGCAGCAGCTGCGTTAGGCTTGCACCAGGGGTGGCTCTGTGCATGTGTGCTTTCAGTTGGCCACAGCATCTCTTACAAGTGCAACTCAGTGCTCTGAATGCAGCAGGAAAAACTGATGGCGACCTAAACGTTGCACTCTGTACCCATCGTTCTTATGAGTGAAGATAACTCCTCTTGGGTCGGTGTTTTGCATCAAAACCCTGCAACTTTAGATAGCTTAAGCTGTGCTGAACAATGAGGGCATCCAGCAAGGAGCTGGCGGTGTCTTCCTTTCTAGCCAAATAACATATTATCTTTTGTTAACAGACAGTAAGAGAGAGGAGGCTTTTCTGAACAGCGTCTGTGACTAAAAAGACAGCAGTTTCAATAACCAGTGTCATATGTTTTTCAATCCTGCCTGCTTGGAGGAATCAGGGAGAGATTTGCAGGGAGACAACAAAGGTGGAGCTGTGAATAGCGCCAGCCCAGTGCTGCCCACTCTGGCACCTACCTGCTTCTGTCTCACAGACTGCCTGCGTCTGGGGCCTTGTATGCAGCATCTCACCTTCTTCACATCACCTGTTAGTCTGCAGCTTGTTCAGCAGCTGCACCCAGTCATATATGTTTCACCAAGCATGAATTTGTGGATCAGTTGAGCCCAAAGAAATGGGAACACCACTGAATTTTGGTAGCACACTCAAGGCTGAAATTTCACTAATCAAGTGGCCCTTTTTGAACAGAGCTTTGGGATCATCTGGTTTAAAGCATTGCATAACTTTTATTTGTTTTCTTTTTAAAGTGTTCTATTTTATCTGTGTGTCCTAGGCAGAGCTGAATAATATTTGTGAGAAACAAAACACTAACATTGCAGTTCTGCTGGTTTACAAATAGTTTCTTACTAAAAATTCCTGTGAGTACTTCCTTTCCCCTCTACTGCTACTTGTGCAATACGAGTCTTTTTAGATTATCAGTGAGAACTTGAAGGAGACTATTATTTCACAGTGAGGCATCTGACTGTCTTGAGGTTAGCTGGCAGTTCCCCAGGATTTCAATCTAAAAATAGACACGTTTTTAAGCAACCTGTCTGGTTTGGTTTTGGCTCCTGTGAATGGTTGTTTACTCCAGGAGCCACAAAGCCTATCAGAAGAAAAGCTAGAGTGAAGATAGCACTTCAGTTTCCTACCTGATACTGCAAGCAAATGCAACAAAGAAAGAGAATCAGCCTCTTTGTCAACAAAGAGCAGCAGTTTCACTAATGAAAGGTTTCAAACCCATTTCCAGGCCAAATCTTGCTTTGGAAAGTCTGTGTTGAGAATGCAAAGAATTCAATTCAGGCCTCTCTGTTAATGGAAATGACATCGTGTGACATGCTGCAGCAGTGTCAGTAGGACAACTGCTGTTGGAGGGTCCCTTTGGGTGATGTGGCAATGGGTTTGTTTGGGTTTGTGTGGCCGGGGTTTTGGTAGTGGAGAAGGGGCCGCAGGGGTGGCTTCTGTGAGAAGCTGCTAAAAGCTTCGCCGGCTCCAAGTCGGACCCACCTCTGGCCCAGGCTGAGCCCATCAGTGATGGTGGGGTAGCGCCTCTGGGACAACATAGTCAACGGGAAACCTGCAGTGGGGAAGGAGATTGGAATGTGAGAGGAATACCTATGCAGACACCAAGGTCAGAGGGGGAGGAGGTGCGCTGGAGGAGGGGATGCCCTTGCAGCCTGTGGAGGAGCCCACGCTGGAGCAGGGGGATGCCCCTGAAGATGGCCGGGACTCCATGGGAAAGCCCACACTGGAGCAGTCTGTGCCTGAAGGACTGCAGCCCGTGGAAAGGACCCACACTGGAGCAGTTCATGGAGAACTGTTTCCTGTGGGAAGGACCCCAATGCTGAGGCAGGGGAAGAGTGAGGAGTCCTGCCCCTGAGGAGGAAGAAGTGGCAGAGACAAGGTGGGATGAACTGACCCCAACCCTCATTCCCCGTGCCCCTGTGCTGCTGGCGGGGAGCAGGTGGAGAAAATCAGAGTGGAGTTGAGCTGGGAAGGAGGGAGGGGTGGGGGGAAGGGGTTTTGAGATTTGGTTTTATTTCTTATTATCCTGTTTTGATTTGATTGGTAGTAAATTAAATTGATTTTGTTTTTTTGCCCAAGTTGAGCCTGTTTTTTTGCCCAAGTTGAGCCTGGTTTTTTGCCCATGACCATAAGTGGTGAGTGATCCCTCCCTGTCCTTGTCTCAACCCACGAGGTTTTTTTCATGTTTTCTCCTCCCCATCCCATGGGGGGAAGGGAAGGGTGGGGAGGGAATAGTGAGCGAGCAGCTTCATGGTGCTTTGTTACTGGCTGGGCTTGAACCACAACACCCCTTTAAGTACTGAAGGGCTGCAACAAGGTCTTCCCAGAGCCTTCTCTTCTCCAGGCTGAACAACCCTAACTCTCTCAGCCTTTCCTCACAGGAGAGGTGTTCCACCCCTCTGACCATTTTTATGGCCTCCTCTGGACTCGCTCCAACAGGTCCATATCTTTCTTGTGCAGGGGACCCCAGAGCTGGACACAGTACTGCAGGTGGGGTTTCACCAGAGTGGAGCAGAGGGGCAGAATCACCTCCCTTGACCTGCTGGTTATGCTTTTGATGCAGCCCAGGATATGCTGCTGCTGATATGCTGATATATGTTATATATATAACACACACACACATATATATCATATGATATATATTTATGATCATATATGAAGATGATGTGCTTCATCCTCTAATTGGTTTGTAACTGAAGGCAAATTGAGACTGGCGGGACAAGCTGACCCATGATGTTAATACTTGCTTATCTAACAAGCAGTTGCTTTAATGCTTGCTGACTTTAACAAACATTTGATTTTAGCTTAGTCTTAAATTGCACAGGAATTAAGAGGGATAATAAATAGCTTTCTTCAACAACAGACCTCGGACATCAGTTAAGTGTTGATTTCAGCACTGTTGTGGTTCAAGACCAGCTGGCAACAAAGCACCACAAGGCTGCTTGCTCACTTCTCCCCCCATGGTGGCATGGGGAGCAGAAAATATAAAGAAAACTTCGTGGGTCGAGACAAGGACAGGGAGGGATCACTCACCACTTATGCTTGCAGGCAAAAAACAGGCTCAACTTGGGAAAAAAACCAAAATCAATTTAATTTACTACCAATCAAATCAAAACAGGATAATAAGAAATAAAACCAAATCTCAAAACCCCTTCCCCCCACCCCTCCCTCCTTCCCAGCTCAACTCCACTCTGATTTTCTCCACCTGCTCCCCACCAGCAGCACAGGGGCACGGGGAATGAGGGTTGGGGTCAGTTCATCCCACCTTGTCTCTGCCACTTCTTCCTCCTCAGGGGCAGGACTCCTCACTCTTCCCCTGCTCCAGCATTGGGGTCCCTCCCATGGGAGACAGTTTTCCATGAACTGCTCCAGCATGGGTCCTTTCTGCAGCTGCAGTCCTTCAGGCACAGACTGCTCCAGTGTGGGCTTTCCCATGGAGTCCCGGCCATCTTCAGGGGCACCCACCTGCTCCGGTGTGGGCTCCTCCCCGGGCTGCAGGTGGGCGTCTGCTCCCCCGGTCACCTCTGTGGGCTGGGGGGGGACAGCCTGCCGCCTTACCAGGGGCTGCAGGGGCATCAACCTCCTCCGGTGCACCTCCTTCCCCTCCTTCTTCACTGGCCGTGGTATCTGCAGAGGGGTTTCTCTCACAGTCCAATCTCCTCCCCTGCTGTAGGTTCCCCTTCTTAAATCTGTTCTCCCAGAGGCGCTACCACTGTCACTGATGGGGTTGGCCTTGGTGACTTGGAGCCAGAGAAACTTCTAGCAGCTTCTCACAGGAGCCACCCCTGCAGCCCCTCCCCTGCTATCAAAACCCCACCACAGAAACTCAATACAAGGGGCCTTGTAAGATGGAGAGAGACTTTTTACCAGGGCCTGTAGTGACAGGACAGGGGGCAACTTTTTTAAACTGAATGTGGGTGGATTTGGATTGGATATAAGGAAGAAATTTATTACTATGAGGATGGCGAGACACTGGAACAGGTTGCCTAGAGAAGTTGTGGATGCCCCAACCCTGGAAGTGTTCAAAGTTAGGCTGGATGGGGCTTTGAGCAACCTGATCTAGTGGAAGATGTGTCTGCCTGTTGAAGGGGGGTTGAACTAGATGATCTTTGAAGGTCTCTTCCAACACAAACCATTCTATGATATGTGATTTACAGCTTGGTTCTACATTACATCTCGCCACAGGAGCAGCAGAAAGATGCAGGCAATTCCTTAACATCCCTTTTGTGGGAAAAGTGACCTGTGCAAGTATTTGGGGATGAATTGGGTTGAAAAGGGTATATAAATGGGAAATTGCTCTTTTGGGGGCAACTGTTTCCAAATGCCTTGCAGAACTGAGATTTTAGGAATTTTCAGGCAGAAGTTTAAGTTCCAGGCCACATGCTGATATTTTGGAAGCTCTTATTTACCCCTGCTCAAATGAGAGGTTTGTGTAGCCTGGCCTTTCTAACGCCTTTATGCCCCAGCTCAGGTCTGGGGGATCAGCCTGTTTACAGTTTTTCCTTGTTAAGCTCCTGTCCAAACTCACCAGAAGTAGAATCATTTCATGCTTATGTGGGTTTTGGTTTTTTTTTTATTATTATTTGCTTCTGTCAATTGTCTCACTTAGCAAAGTTCTGGAAGAAAGGATATGGACCCATCTTTTTCTATACTGGCAATGAAGGTGACATCTGGACTTTTGCTCAGAACTCTGACTTCATATTTGAATTAGCAGAGGAACAGCAAGCACTTGTTATTTTTGCTGAGCATGTGAGTATTTTAGTCATTATGCATAGTGAGTATTTTAAGTCATTATGTGTACTATAGAGTCTCGTTCTCTTCAGTATTACTGAATTCAGCTTTCTGCAGGGCCAGAAAAATAATAACATCTCTTGCCATGAAGCTGAGGTATAACTGCTATAAGCTTTATCCTTATGGTAGAAGCTCTTCTTTATTTAACCATGGCTTCTGAATTTTTTTTACTATGCCTACCAGCAATCCAGGATACAGACTGTTTAGTAAAATCTATGCCATGGTGTATTTGCTTTAGACCAGTGCTTTTGTAAGTAGTTTCCATGGGCCTTGAACTCCACACTGGATTAAAGAGTTATTTTCTTTGGATAGTATTTAATATCTAGCCTGAGAAGTCCCAAGCCAACCTTTCCCTAGGCACACCACTCTATTAAATCTACTATTCCACAACTTATGCATGAAGAGATTACCCTGTTCCCTTTTCTAGTTGGGGATTTTTCAGGAGAGAGGGCCCACTTGGCATCCACTGAATTAGCTTGTCATGGACTGTCCATCCTCTACAGGATACACCATGGAGGTCTCTGTTTATCAGATGCAGGAGACAAGGCACTTCCACAGTTAAGAACAAGTTAGAGGACACCACATGCTCTATTACTGCTTCCCATTTGTGCACACTTATACCAGTTCTATGGTGAGAACCGAGAAGACCCGGACCTTGATTCCAGCATTTCCTCAGCATATCTCTTTCCTTTCAGAGGTACTATGGGAAGTCTCTTCCATTTGGGCTTGAGTCAACACAGCTGAAGAAGACTGGTCTGCTTACCGTGGAACAAGCCCTCGCTGACTATGCAGTGCTAGTTAGTGAGCTTAAGCAGCAGTACGGTGCTGCAGACTGCCCTGTCATTGCTTTTGGAGGCAGGTAAAGGTTGTGTATGCTCCTCCCCTTCTCTGCATCCTTTCCTAGCCACAGTCGCTCTATTCTCATAGAGCTCACTGGCTCTCAAGCAAGTTCTAAAGGCAGAGCTTTAAGCTATCCAATAGAGGGCAGATGCGCCTGTGCCCGAGCTCCCAAGTGCTCATCACCAGGTCCCAGTCAGCTCTCCCATCAAGAATTAGTCTTGATTTGTGATTTCTTTGGAGAAGCACCACTGACTGGATGTTTCTAGGCATCTTCAATGTATGAGTCAGCAGAATTGCAGAAACTGGGCAATTCCTCCTGAAAGATCAGAACATTTTACATTGGAAATACAGAAAACTAATAATTGGTAAAATAGTCTTTCCAGGGGCCACCCAGCTTTTTATTAAACACAGCCTCTTTAATAACATCCAGCCATTTTCATTGTAGGCTCCTTTATAATTCTGCTCTGCAACCTGCTGCTTGGTTGCTCCTTGCTTTCTAGAAGTCCTTCTCCAAAGTGCTTGCTCTGTTGCAGCTGTGTTGATGTAATGTCCTTGTCTCTGGAATGGGTCCCCACACTTGTAGTAGAGGGATGCTTCCCTTTAAAAGGCTTCCACCAAGTACAGGGCTTCTAATCCAGTTGCAGTGAGCTAAAAAGCATTTGACCTCACAGTTATCAATAAGCTTCCAGCTCACTGTGGTGGTGACTGGACTGTTGATCTCAGGGGTGTTTGTACTGTGACTATCAAGACAATAGCTAGTGTAAAAAGGGCCAGGAGCTGTCCTGGGCTGGGAAGGTGGGAGAGGGATTCAGCAAAACCTGCTAGGTGGGCTGCATGTTAGACTACAGCTCTGTGTGTGTAAATCTTCAGTCTGCAGCAGCCCTGAACAGCAGTAAACCTGCATGAAGAATACTGAAATATGGCAGTGTTGGAGCAGCACAGCATTTCCCATGGGAGGAAAAAATCCCTCTTCTGTTGCTTATAACTTTGCCAAAATTTAACTTGAAATTACCCATGGCAGGTTTCAGCTAACGCCTGTTTCCAAGACCAGGGTTAGAGAAATGCATATTGCTTTACATGTGGGTGATGTGGGAATGGTATTTACTCCAACCACTTGAGGTGGTGGGGAGGGAGACTTGAATACCTGTAAGCTTGGAGTTAGACCAGGTTTTACCTGCATTTTGGGGATGTCATTTGCCATTCCTAGGAGTGACCTCAGAGTAACTCTACAAACACTGGCATATGAATAACTTTTGTCACCTTGGGTTTATCTAGCAACCCTTGATGTATCTGCAGATTGTGGCCCTGGCACTGAAGCTACCAAGGTGGCTTTGAGTTTTATTGTGGTATTTGTTAATGTCTCCCCTATATCTGTGCTGATCATCTATGCAGCTGTTATTTGGGATGCCCGGGGAGAATACTCTCCACTTCCCAGCACTAGAGAGGGCTGCAAATTGTATAGTATTCAGGGACACCCTTTGGTAAGAGCCTAGCTAGTCACTAAGAGCCTAGCTAGTCTTTATAATCCTGTATGCAAAATGTGTCTCCTTCCGCCATTGAACAGTGACAGCTTCACTTGAGCCTCACTTGGTTCTGCACTGAAGCTGTCAGGACACACTCAGGATGGTGCAGAGTTAAACATTAAGGCAGGATTTACATTTGGTGGCAGAAGTAAACTGGGCTGCTGTGTTCCCACCAGAGTTTGTGTGAGTGTTTGGTAAAAGGCCAGTAAGAACACATGTGCTGCTCATTGACTGTAACTGGATCTTTTTACATGATGATGGCATCTGCTAGATATCCATAAGCTTCATCGTGCCTTGGTTTAGGTGAGCCTGTGAATGCTGGCCTGAACTTTTGAGTTACGATGTTACAAGGTGTCTGTTAAAGGAAATAACTCTTTTGTCTCTCCCATGGCAGCTATGGAGGAATGCTGAGCGCTTACATGAGGATGAAATACCCAAACATTGTGGCTGGAGCATTAGCTGCCAGTGCTCCTCTGTTGTCTGTGGCTGGGCTTGGAGACCCCACCCAGTTCTTCAGAGATGTAACAGCAGTAAGTAGCATCTCTTTTAAGCAGCATTATTTTCTTCCTTTAAGAAGGCTGGATTTTTTTCCTTTTCCATGTCTGTCTTCGCAGCATCAATTCTGGGCAGGGAATGCAATTAAATGGGAACCCACCAGGAAAAGCAGCAGCTGCAGATGTGATGGCTGAGCACTGCCTTAGCTGTGGCAGCTCAGGTCCCAAAGGTTGATTCCAGCACCTTTAGTACCACTAAGGATTCCCTTTCCCATTTCTAGTGACTTGACCATATTACAGCCTGAAAGTTTTCCTTTGTGCCTGGCTGAAGCTCCTTTGGATAACTTATTCTTCAAATCCTCTCCCAAAATGTATTTTGCATGGATATCAGTGATTCACAGCAGCTCCTTAGTCCCAAGATGGTTGTATTTCAATGAATAGCTTGGAAATCTTCATTTCACTAATTAAAAATATGCAGGTGTCCTGGGTTCACTTAAAACCTAAATTTAAATGTGGCTTTCTCATTTGGAGGACATAGGGCCCATAGGAAGGTGGTATTGCTTAGAACTGACTTACATTTAGTTTATAAGGAAAGAGATGTACTATGTGCTAGTACTGAAATCTTGTGATGGTGTCTGTTTTGCCTCTTTCAACATGAATTTCTAGATCTGGGTGACACAGTTGGCTTTACATGAACTACCTGAGTATGAAACTTGTGGTCTTTTTCCTCTTATTTACATATATGAAAGCCTTATTTCAGTGCAGAGGCTTACAGGACAGATGGCATTACTAGTAAGTGTAAAGAAGAGACTGTCATATGAAAATAAACACAATAGCATTTGAAACTCTAAGTGTATAAAATAATAAAAGACATCTTGTCTTTTCATACATTATACATTTTAAAACAAAAAACATAATACCACTTAGGCACTGCAGTGGGAATTCTTGCCTGGTTGAAGCTAATTCCTTCTTAGAAGCCCTGTTCAGCTGATAGCTTTGACTTGCTTCAGCTGTGAATATGCTGTGAGTCATTACACGCCTCTGAAATTAGGGCTTTGACCTTTTCACGTGAAAAAACTTTGCAATTCATTTTAAAATATATTCTCTTTGTAGCAGTAAGCTAACCTCTGGGCTGAGATCCTAAGCAAGTGCTTTGTGTTGTTTTCAACTGAAATCTGGATTCAATTGCTCTTCTTGGTGAGAGAACACCCCCGAGAGCTGTTAATACTAATGAAGGCACAAACCTTTCATGAATCTTTGTGGGAGCTCTCTCTTCCCGTGAGTCAGAGTGCGTTGTCTCAAAGCAGCTTTCTCTGTGACTTTTACTGAGCTTTTTCAGCTCACTTCATAAGCCTCCAGCTCACAGGGGATGTGAGCAAAGGGCAGAAAGTTGATTTTGCATAAGACATTTACATAAGGCTAGGTTATATATGCCAACTGCCCTGCGGGCAGCCATGCAGAAAGCCCATGTGTGAATACTACAAATACAGGCACATGCATGCTTCCCAAAAGGTTACTGCTGCAGGGGCTGTTCAGGCCACCAGCTTAGGTCAGTTTAGGCATCTGAATTAGGTGTGATTCAAAAGAGTAAAGTTGGCAGCCTGGAGGGGGAACAGCTTTCCTTGAAATGGCTGTAACGCCTCCTGCCTCTGCTTCTGTGATGGCTCAGCTGAACTGTTCCTGGGTCCATAACGGTCTGGAGAGGAGAACTGGAATGGGTGGTGGTTCCTTAGCGTGCCAGGCAGTGTGCTGCAGCAGCCCAGCATTGCCTAGTGGGGAGCTCAGCCATCATGGCAGCCAGAGCAGACCTGCTCCTCTGTCCCAGGCCGATCCATCCCCACATTTCAATTGGAGCCATTAGTAGATGAAGATCAATAAGCACATCCAGAAGGAGATTTGGAATCCCTAAAGGAATGCCCAGGTAAACTGTAGAAAACTCCATAGTGTTTTCTGTAAGCCTAACTATCAGACAAAGGCAGAGTTAGGAATACAAGCAATGTCCCAAATCTATTTTTAGTTGAGGCTCGGTCTTTGTAAGAAAAATGCTTAGCTAGTGATTTGTGTTACTTAACCATGGCTCTAGCAGGGTAAAGGGACCTTAAAAGAGCCCTAATAATTCCTGTTATTACAAAGCACTGGTTGTCACCAGATTTCAAACTGCCTTACAAGCTGACAGAAGAGAAACAGTTTGGGTTGATAGAGCCTTTAGTGACAGAAACAACTTCTTCCACCACCTTAACTAGCTACAGCTCTTCAAACATACCTTAAAGTGCTTTTTCAGGACCAGTAATGTTTTTCCCAAGGAAAAGGACGTGGCCTTCTTGGTCATCTGGCAGGCGACTGGCAGACTTAAGAAGAAAAGCAGGTCTTGGTTCCCAAACCAGTGCTTTACCCTCCATGCATAACTGACTTCATGGCTCTTTCTCTTAGACAAAGTGCAGTTAGAAGGACTTGTATTGTGTGGTTAAAAAAAAAAAACACCCAACACTTTTGGGCCTAGCAGCCTGGCACCCTCTTCCCATGTCCTGGCCAAGGCATGTGTCTCCTTTCACTGCTTCATGTTCAGTCTAATGGCTTCACTAAGTGCAAAGTGTTTTGTCTAACAGCTCATTCCAGTGAGACCTGGTGAAACCGTTGCTGCTTGGGGTCTGATGTGCAGACTGTTGGCTTCTGCTGGGACATGCTGATTGTCTGGAAGATAAGGCAGAAGCACTGGTGTCACTGCTCCTGGAGCCACAGATGAGGTTCTGACCAGTGGGCCAGTAACCCCTGTCATCTCCTGGTACTTATGGCACTTCTTCCCAATGCAGCCTCCACACATATCTCCTCTGTGCAACTGTAATCCCATGTCTTTTCTGTCCCTTCAGGATTTTCAGAAGTCCAGCCCAGGCTGCGTCATAGCTGTCCGCAAAGCCTTCCAGCAGATTAAGGATCTGTGCCTGAGTGGAGGTAAGAAGAGGTAGCCCTGCAAATGGCTTCCCAAGGGCAGCCAGCAGGCAGTCCCAGACGTGTGGAAAAAAAGTTGATTCAGTTTTATTTCAACTAGGTCTTCAATTGGTTCAGCTAAATCAACGCAAATGCCCACCTGGGCCCCTCTTTCTGCTTGCACAATTTAATGAACTGTTTCAGTTAGCATTAAAATTAGTAACTGACACCACAATGAAAACATCTATGTGGGGGCTTACACAGTATTAATGAAACTGTCTTTTCTGTGCCTGTGCAAAAAACCCTGCAGGTGCAAAACACCTGCATTTTATGCTGGTAAAGACTCATGTTTCACCAGATACTTGTCCTGAACATCCACACCATTGAAAGCTGTTCAGATGGGTATTACAACTGTGTGGCTCAGCTCACTGGACACATCTGAGAAATATTTGGAAGGCAATCTAGGTCTTGAAGCAGCCATCACTGTCTCTAGCCTTGGACAGTTAGGTAAAGCCAAGGACAGAGGCTGGTGAAGATCTCTGCAATGTCTCCCAAGTAAGCCAGACCAGATATCGTGGGCCAATGCAGCCTGTCCTGGGAGCCCTGCTGGTGTTGGAACAGCTGTGGTGGGTTGTTGGTCTGTCTCAAGGTTTGGCTTGGTCTGTGGTGCTGCACATTGGGGGCTGTGTGCCTCTGACAGCTGCTGTCACTGCCTCAGTGCAGGGGCCAGTCTTGGAATTGCCCAGCAGAGTTGGGGGTCCAAAATCCCATCTAGCTTTGGGTCACAGCAAGAAAAACATTACCATTAAATAGCCAAGGTCCTCAAGGTCTGCACGGGGCCACACTTTCTGCAGTGGGGTAGATAAGGTGGTCATATTTAAGGCTTAGGGTCTCAAGTGAGGATCAAGAGGCAGGTTCCAGGCCTTGGGTTTCCAAGTAAAGACAGCCAGGCTCCAGTGGGCAGCTTGTAGAGTACGACGAGGACAGACAGGAACTGTGACTCCAAAACGTGGAGGATGAAAATGAAGGGAGCAGCTTTCCCCAGCAGAAATGCAAAGGTATAAGAGTGCATCTTGAAGGAATGTCTTCAAAGACAGATTTCCTGACTTCAGCTGACCCCTCTGCTTCACACTGAAGTTTGAAGGCACATCTCAGGAGTTCTTTATGATTTTGTGAGCACTATTCTCACTTAGCAATTTTTACTGCAAATGTACCCAGCTCCCAAGGAGCTTCCCCCCCCCCCCCCCCCCCCGCCAGTTTTTCCAGCTGTTGAATCCCACTGGGACTTGTATGCTGTACCCTGCTCTCCTGCGTGAGAGCTTGCCTGGGGAGACCACGCTGCAGGACACAGCAGACCACAGGGAGGGAGCCTGTGAGGGCAAGGAAGAGGCAGCCTGGCAGGGCACCAGTGAGGACAGGCTCATACTAAGCTGCTCTTCTCACTGTGGCAGCTGGGCTTGCTTCCGTCTCAGTGGGTGCTGATTCCTCTGGGCTCCCCAGGAAGGTGTCGGTGGCTCTGCAAGGGGCAGAGTGTGGGCTGTGGGTCACGCAGAGTCGTGAAGCTGTACAGGAAGGCTGTGCCTGATCATCCACGTGTGTGTAAATTTAGATGTAATGTGTCCTTCCCACTAGAAACCTCATCTGTGTGTTACGGCATCTCCTTACTCCTGAGTGAAACAAGATGCTGAAGCCTGGTATTGTTTTCCTCTGTTGAAGTCTATGTCTTTCATTTTCCTTCCTTCTGCAGCCTACGATGAAATCAGCAGCAAAATGGCCACATGCAATAAGATCTCTAACAAGGGGGATGTTTACCAGCTTTTTGGGTTTGCTAGAAATGCCTTCACCATGATGGCCATGATGGACTACCCTTACAAAACTGATTTCATGGGTCGCCTCCCTGCCAATCCAGTGGAGGTGAGTACCAGGACACGGGTGAGAGTCGCAGTTTCTGATGTGCACCTTGGTGACCAGAGTGCAGGGGGCTGCACAGCCTGGGATGCTGTCAGGCACACACCATCAGTGATGGTGACAGGCAGAGGTAGTGGTAGATGTTGCAGCCCTTCGCTCTGGCAGTAAATCTACACATTTTAAACTTCTCTGTGACGATGACTGCTGTGTTTGAAACGCACGGCCATAAGGCTTGTTGGGAAGGGTTTGCTGGAACCATTACCTACCTTGCTCTGTATTTACCTTAGACACAAAGGCCTGTGCAAGCTTGGTGACTTCAGCTTTTAAACACTAAAAACCTGTAGCTTTTTAAAGGGTAGCTTTGTTGTAGCCCACCTCAAGATGATTTCATAAATGTATTTTTCTTTGTGGGTAGGGATGGAGATCTAAAAATCAGGCTCCTTTCTAAGTATCACCCAGGAAGATGGCATACCTCAGAGTATAATGCAGAAAAAAGTCTGCTGCCATGGGGACTGGAAAACCTGAAAACTTTCAAGAGAATCAGAGACGGCAAAGTGTGGGAAAGGGGCCTGGTTCTCAGGGGGTTACAAAGACTTCTCGACACCAGCTGGCTTTTATGCTTCTAGTCCTACCTGGAGCAAAATGCATACTGTGCATACAGGCTACGCTGTACTGGGACTTGGGAGATGCCGTCTGTGGCTCCACTGGGCATCCAGTTCCCTTCTAGGGTCTATTTAACAACCTGTAAAATGGAAATAATTATTCCACCCCTTCTTGAGAAGGGCATTAAATATTCTGACTGTAGGAGTAAGGAACTGTTATGTATCACCATGGCCTCTGCACAGCTGCTTAACTTGGTAAAGAAACTGTTTGTCCTAGCCCTGCCTCCTTGTTTCTATGTATTTTGTTGCTAGAAGGGAGGAAAAAAAAAAAACCCCAAACCTGTTGCATTAGGCTCTTGGAAAGCTGCTGAACCATAAACTGTGTAAATGGTAATTTTAATGAATCTTCCAGTTTAGCCCTTCCATGGAGCAGACTGTTAACTATTCTGTCTGCAATTTGCCTGTAATGTGTCTCATCCAGGTCAGCTGTGAACAAATCCTTGCCCACACAGACCCAATTGAAGGCCTCGCTGCTCTTGTTGGTGAGTTAATATTACCAGTTTGGTCTTTTATTTAACACCCTGTTTTCTAGAAGCACCTGTAAGTAGAGCTGTTGCGTTGTTGTGCAGGTTGTGTATCGTAGGAGCTGGTGTAACTCTGATCTCTCACTGGGATGTTTTGCCCCATATTGGCTTTGTCTGTCGGGATGTCCCATGGTGGTCCATGGGTTCATTCCCTCACCTTTCCAAACTTATTCTTTTTCGGCCACTGCAGCCCCTTAGCCTGTTGACTGTCCATGAGATGTGGACTTCTAAGGCACTTGTTTCTTTTCTAAAAGTTTACCCATACTTTGGCTCAAGCAGTCACAGTTTCAATGCACATTCACTGAAGGAAGTTTTCTGGTCTGCTTGTTGAGGACAAGGTTGTCATCACAATGCCCTATGGTCTTAATCCAGTGGCAAGACAATCTTAAATACATTGTGTGTATTTATCTCTGTGAGTATTTAATTTGTCAGCTAGCAGTGTTTGTAAGGAATTTATTAGAGAGACAATTCCTCATAAAATCTCTCAAGTTGCTCATTAAAAATAAGTTCTACCTTGGTCATTATTCAGAAAAACAGGTTCTGAATGGCAAAAAATTGATTCAAGGAATTCTTATGGGTTTAACATGGCTTAGTAGGATTGGAAACCAATTCCTTTTTTTGCAAATTATGCATGTCACCATGGTAGCACTAAGTCAGAAACATGCCAATTCCAAATCACTGCTAAAGATGTTTGGCTGGCAACTAGAAAAGTTTTAAAATACTAATGTCTTGGCAAACACTGTCAGCTCTGCTTGACGTATTCACATCCTACTTCTTTTCTGAGGCAGAGTGGGACTCTTGTTTCTTTGTGATGAATAAGCTGAGGGTAGACTTCTTCCTCCTGCCTGCAGGGAAGCACTTCGTGCCTCTTCCCATCTCACCAGCTGCATTTACTTGGGACAGTTTAAGCATGCAAGAGGCATGATCCACCAGAACTTTAGGCAGGGGACTGGCTTTCTTCCATACCTGCCCCTCTGCGTCATACAGGAAAACACTGTCTTCTTTCTGCATGTACTGCAGCGACCCACCTCCTGTGAGGTAGAGCATCGTGTCATGGGCTGTGATGCTGAACTGGCAGCAGTTGAACGGGGATAGCGCTAGCGTTGTCCACTGATTGCTTACAGGACAATAATACTCTGTCTCGTTGACATGAATCCATTCCTCCACCTACAAGGAACCAGACCAACACTCATCCATTGTATCATGCCTTGAGTGGGCATCACTGTCACATTGGGCTTGCTTGGTTTATGATAAAGGAAACCAGTGTCTCAACATCTGTTTGAATACCATGGGCTTTAAGGTGCCAGATTTTTGATCCACATTTAGCAATCAGAGCCTCAAAAGAAACTGAATAAAATACCAAAATGGTGTGGCTTTAAAGGAGCTTTCTTCTTCTTGGAAAATCAGAGGAGTGAGCTGAGCAAGGTGCCACAGGGACCTGCTGGAACTGACATAGCCCATGTCCTGCCTGCTCTCCAGACTTTTTAACACATTACAAAGGGAATCACCTAAAGAGGGCTATATTGCATTGAATTGTGGACAATAACTGAGTTTGTATCATCTGGAGGATTTTGATGTCAGCCTTGATGTGCAGTTTCTCTTTACAGATTTCTATCCCTTCCTCAGTGAGCAATTAAGATGCCCTCATTCCTTCAAAAGAAACCATACCGGTCATGGTGAAATCAGGCCAGGCCCTGAGTCTTTACACTTTCAAATGGGAATTGCTGAATGATCTTTGAAAACTCAGTTCTCTTGGCTTCAGGGAATGGGATTCTCCTAGAGTGAGCCTTTCAGTCCCTGTCAGGTTTCTTCCCAGAAGGCTGGGCAGTGCTTTCCCTCTTTTTTCAGAGATGGGAAATCCAGGTTTGAAGAGACTTCATTTTGCATTCCAGGACTTGAGCCCATCTTTCCTAAAATCTAGACTAGTGTTCTCACTGCAGTCCATTTCTCTTCCCATCTCCCAGTGTTTTGCCCCCTCTCAGCTCGAACAAGGAATATTAGGTGGTCAGTGTGTTTGGGGCAGGTACATGACCAGCTTTACACTTAGGTTTTCCTGTGCTAGCAGGCTGTGCTCCACTGTATGTTTTCTCTATTTAAAAAAAATGCTTGCAACAGCCTCTGTACTCTAGCAAATAGAGTGTGACAACAGGGCAGCTTCTAATGTGCAGGATTGTAATGGCAGGCACATTTTCATAAGCTTATTGCCCTGACTTGCAACTGTGCCAGTTCACCAAGAGACCAAAAATAACAAAGTTACTGGTCAACCTGTTGGTTGCCTAGCACCACAAAGACCCCCCCATACTTGAGATTATAAGAGCAAATGAACTTACTCCTTTTAGTGTCCTTCCTCCAACGCAAAAGATCTTGTCCCTGACTGTAGCCATCCCATGATCACAACGGGTAAAAGCCATGGCACTGTTGCCAATCCAGCGTTGGAGGCGAGGGAGGTAGCTGTAAGTGTCTCGTAAGGTTTTACCTCCAGAGAAGCCCCCTAGAAGGAAAGCAGAAATCTTGAAAATCTATCCATCATCCTTTCTGAGATCCAGCAAAACCTTCCGCAAACATTAGCAGAGCTGATTTTTTTTCTTTAAAACACCTAAGAAGCTCAGGTTTAAAATTTCACACTGTTCTGCAGAGCTGATGCAGTGTGAAATTTAAAACCTGAGCTTCTTAGGTGTTTTAAAGAAAAAAAAAAACAAAAAACAAAACAACACCAAAATCAAACCAGTTCCAGCTCTTTCTGTAAATAGTTTTCCACAAAAGATTTTTTAATAAAGCTCTTGGGGTATTTCAAGTGTAAGCAGGAACAGCTTTAATTAGGGAATCTGCATCCAGCATGCAGTCACAGAATGGTGGTTTGAAAGAAAAGCATTCAAAGCTCTTTGAACTTCAAATCTTCAACAGAAGGTCAGAGCCAATCTGCCAGTGCTGCTGTCAACTTTTCTCCTTATTAGGCACTCACTTGTGTATTTCAGGGGTGCATTATAAAAAGCTCCTTGCAGGCGGAGGGTACTGCTATGGGAAGGGTAAATGCCTCCACCTGCTCCACCTTGTGAACAAGGAAGATAGTATTTCAGGTTTGTCATAAGCCCCAGCTCACCTGGGTGTGGACGCTTTGTCTGCATGGAGCTTGTGTTTAAATCCTGTACTGAAGTAATGCCCTTAATTTTTCAGTTTGCTTGGGCAGGGCTATAGGCTGGCCAAAGCAAATTTGCAGTTACACCACTAGTTTAGACATGAACGAATGCTATAGGTGGGTAAGATCTTATGCCCAAGTGGTATAGTGTTATCCAGCGTAGATCGCTATGGTATGTTTGAAGATCTGTGAGGCAATTTTGTCCTTGCTCTTTCGTAGGAATTGAGACCAACAGAGGTTAAATGAGCTGCCTGTGGCACTGTGGGCCAGCTGAGTCAAAGCAGGGACTTGAGCCCGAGTCTCAGCCATTCCCCCAGCTGAACTATTATCCATCTGCGCTGCCAGTGCAGGAGCAGTGCCCTGCTGTCACTGGGGTACGTGTCTGGGTAGGACAGCCTGTGGGCTACCTTCCCTGCCCTTGGGGCCTCGGGTGTACAGTCTATCACAGAGAAGTGCCCTTCATTGGAACTGTGCAATTGAAGTTAATCTGGACTAGATCAGTACAGTGATCTCAGATGGCCATATCGGGTTTACAAAGCAGGGAGCCTAGAGTGATAGCAGACTGGCCCAGGACTTTTAACTGCAGAGGCAATAAGACAAACACCACAGTGCTTTTCCTAGGACATACCAAAGATTATCTTTCAAGTCCAAATTAGTAGCTGCAAAAGCTAAAGATCCTACAACAATTTCCTGGAGTGTTTACTCTCATGCTGCTTTATTGTTACATATCCTGAACTATCTACCAAAGATCTCTATAAAGACTGAGGATCCCTTCTAGGGCAAGAGCTGTACAGGCTCCATGGGTAGGAGAGTAAGAGCCTGCATTATACTTCTTTTTGTACAGGTTAACAAAGCAGCGCAGTAGGGTTAGTCCCACATCTTCCATTCAGGTTAATAGGAGGATTTAATCCCATCCCCAACACTATGGCAGCCTGCTCCTGGTTTATGTTTTCAGACAGCAAAGCTTTGGGATTTAGCCACGATTGCAAGGTCAAAGGCAAGGAGGGGTGTGGATTGCAAGACGATGTTGTCACCTTTAACGACTTGGAAAGAAAATAATTCCTGCCATTCTGGAGGGCAGTGAGGCTGTGCTAACACAGCAGGAAAGGGACACTGGAGCTGTGAGTGTTATTGGTGTGGGTGCAGGCTTAGACTGTGACATTAAAATGCCAGCAAAAATCAGTGGAACTATGAAAATATGCTGCTTTCTACTAGCTCTATCACCTGAAATATAGAGGATTCCCTTGTGGGTTGTGCCTGCATGATCAGCAATAGGCCTAGGGAAAGGAGCTGCGAACTCCCACTTGTTGTCAGTGGGCTGGTACAATTCCACGGTGTGGGTGAGGGTCCCCAGCAGTGTCCCACCACCCACGGCGAAGATGCAATCAGACAGCACATCCGCATGGAAGCGTGTCCGCCTCTCCAGCATGCAGGCGACCTGGAGCCAAGAAGTGTTGCGGGGATCAAATCGGAAAACCTAGGATCACAGCAGATGGGTGGTGGTTAGCAGAAGGCAGGTGGCTGGCTTGCATCTCATGTGGCTTCACGAACTGCTAAATGCTTTCCCTGGACAGAGGAAGGTTTTATATTCAGACCTGACCAGGCTCAACTACCAGTGCCAGCCAGCTGATAACAGCAGTACCTCCCCAGTGAAGCTAGAGGCTCAGTTATGGCCTCTCTGCAGGTCTGTGGGGGTTTGTGAACAGGTTGTGCCCTCAGCTTGCAGCAAGCAGGAGATAGAAACACATTAGCTTAATGAAACACCTTTGTTTCAAACACCAGCTAGCATGTGTCAGCTGAAAACTGTTTCAGTGAGATTTAAACAAGTACATTTTGCACCTCTGCTACTGGTTGGCTGTGTAGTAAAGAGAGCAGCTGAGCTTTGCGCGCTGCTCTCACCCAGGAGAAAGCAGAAGTGGCTTCCCCTCCCCTTGCCCGTGGTGGCATCACCACAGGGGCACAGGACCTCCACTTCACATCTTGTTCAGCAGTAAATACCTCCCCAGGCTTATTTTGTCAGTCCTGATGAGAAAGCTCAGGTCACTGAGCAAGGGCAGTATCTGCAGAACCACATGCAGTAGCCCAGCAGCCAGTGCTGCAGCCCTGCTGCTTCAGCATCCTCTGCTCTGCTGCTGTTGAGCTGCCTCCTGCCTTCAAGGCAGTGGAAGAGAGTTGCTGTTCGCAGTGGCACTGCTGAACTAAGTACAATGCTGAAATGAGCCCCCTGGGAGCATGGGAAAGAAAAACATGCTGGTTTTTTTAGCAAGCTCACTGAAGCCATCTAGGAAAAGATAAAATCCTGCACAAGTCTCTTTACTCTCCAGGCAGAAGGGAAAGGGCGTGGGAGCTAAAGCAGATTTGACTTTCAAGAGCAAAACCAGGGAAGGAGCAATTCTCAAATGAAGTGGTAGGCTTTAACCATGCCTCCCGAGCATGAGTCCCATAGCAGCAACAATGGGGATAGGGGTAGCTAGCATTCATGGGGTTGTTTGATTGACTGATGTGGACCTGGCTGAACCTGCGCTGTGGAAGTTGTGTATAGATTAGGATGACAATTTACAGTAGGAGCAAGGTGAGACCAGGGCAGGATGTGATTGCTTCCCAGAGAGTTTGGAAGCTGTATTCCCAAGGGCTTTCAGTACTGCACAGAGTGCTTAAAAAAATGTAGAGGTGGGAGATATGTGGTGGGCAAGAGGGAATACTCCCTCCCTTCCTCACACACAGACATTTTTCCAAGGCTGAAGGTTTCTTGTGTCTTACCTCATTTGATGGCTGCTTTCCTGTGGGATCAAATTTGCACTGTCCCCCGATGACAAAAAGGAAGTCATTGATGATGACAACACAGTGGTTGTACACTGGCACACAGAGGTC
Source organism: Astur gentilis (assembly GCF_929443795.1). Lineage (NCBI taxonomy): Eukaryota > Metazoa > Chordata > Aves > Accipitriformes > Accipitridae > Astur > Astur gentilis. The sequence goes on from NC_064908.1 coordinate 8,539,559, forward strand.
CCCCACCTTGTGCCAGGTGCTGCAGCTCTGGTCTGCAGCCCACATCTCTCTACACACGCAGTTCTCAGCAGTTCTGCCACCAGCAACAAGCAGCACAGTGGAACCAGAGCGAAGGCTTGTGCTCTGGGTCTGCAGGACTGGCTGAGCATACAGCTGGGAGTGGTAATTCAGAGCCTCCTGCAGGTACCTGTGGCAGCCTGAATCCAGCCTCATAAGAGGCATTTCCTGGACATATCTTTGCAGGTCCCTTAAAGGAATGAGAGGGAATCTTATGTGCCTTAAAATTTCTGCTGCATCTTTCAGCCGCGTGCGGTCGTGCTGCAGCCAGCTCACAGCAACTCTGAACAGCTCCAGCTCGCTGCATCCTTCAGTGTCAGTCCTGTCTAAAATTTCACAAAGGGTTACTCGGTCCAGGTCTTTCAAGCACTGAGGATCAGCCAGGATCTGTTTGTAATGCTGGCCTATGTAGCACATGGCTTTCTGTCTCAACTCTGCTGGGCCAAGTTTTTTAGCAATGTTAAGAACATCCATGCAGTTCTCACAGTTCAAGCAACCCTCCAGAAAGCGAAAGCACAGCTTGATCACCTCCCGAACTAGGAGGGTTTCTGCAGCTTTGAAGGTCTCTTCAATATTCTGTAATGAGAGGTCTAGTTTGTTGGAGTAAATGAAGTTGAGAACGTTCCTCAGCCCGGCAGCACTGACAGCTTTCAGCCTGATGTTACCATCCAGGCTCCCTGCTCTTGTCAAGTTTCCAACAAACAGGATCTTGCAGTAGTTACTTGCTGATGCTAAAATGATCTTGTGAGCTGGAAAGCAAATCCCTTCTGCCTCCAGTGTCACATCGCACAGTGCTCTCTGCGTGCGAAGGCTGCTGAGCCCTTCCAGGAGTTTTGCCAGGTACGTGTCCGACACAAGCCTTGCTGTGCTGGCCTGTGAGCTGAGCAGCATTGCTTTGAAAGGTGCGTAGACCTGGAGCAACCCCAGGACTCTTCGCTGCATGCACTCAGTGCATCTCTTGGGCAGTCTTCTGTGGCCGAAATAGTGGTTTCATGTGTCAAAGGAGCTGAGGCTGTGCTGCCTGTGCCACAGAGCTATCCAAGAGGCAGTAGCTGCAGCAGCCTCCCTCCTCAATGGCTTCTGCCCAGTGCTTTGCAGACACAGTGCTGTGTGCCTTGCAGAGCTGTGTGGGGCTGTTTGCAAGTGGAGCTGTTGGTGCCAGTTATTGCACAAAACCCACAGTGTTTGTGGGTTTTTGCCTGTGGGCTGTGACACTGGCAGCAGCAGGTGGCCACCAGTGTAGCCACATTCCTCCTCCTCGCTATCTGGTAACTACCCATCCACACAAAAAAAAGCAGCTTATTCTTCAGCAGCTCCCCAGCTATGCTTTGCTGGGCCACCTGGCCAGGCGCTCTTTCATCAGGGCAAGCCTGCACATGCCCTCTTTCCCTTCTTGACCAACAGTCAAACAAAATCCTGTCTGTGACGTGCTACCCTTGGCCCTCTGACTAAATTTGATGGATTCAGATGACAGCAACTTTGAGGGAGGGGGGATGAGAAGGTCTCAGCAGTTGTGTCCCATCTAGTTTGAAGCATTTAGCTAATATGTGCTGCACACAGCCTGCTCCTGCATGCATTAGGGATTGGAGGCTAGGGCTCTCCCAAGGCTGCTTTTGGCCAGTTGCTTGGCTTTTGGCACGAGCAGAGACAGCAAACAGCACCTGGGCGCGGCTTCCTCCCTGTGAATACAGCAGAAGCAAAGGGTATCATCCAGTCATGCTTGAGAGCACATGAAGGCTTTGGCGTAAAGAAGTTGGGACTGTAACCTAGCACTGGTGCAGACCCTGGTAGCTCTGCCCCAGCCTTACACACTTGCCCAGCTGGGATAGCTACCCTTCTGCTTGGTCTTGGCCGTGTGAGGTTTGTGTGGGAGGCGGTGGGTGAAACAGCAGAGAGGTACTGACAGGTTGACTTTGTGCTGTGTTCCTACCTGGCAGGGGTGTTTTACAACTCCTCCGGCTCAGCACAGTGTTACGACATATACCAGCTGTACCAGTCTTGTGCTGACCCCACAGGCTGTGGCATCGGCTCAGATGCTGAGGCCTGGGACTACCAGGTAAGGTGTTGGAGACATCAACAAGCTTCAGCTGCTGCCCTGGTTATCCCCCTGCCCTGTGACAGCTCTTGTACCTCTTCTAGGTTTGCACTGAGATCAACTTAACTTTCAACAGCAACAATGTGACCGACATGTTCCCCGAAATGCCCTTCACAGAGGCCATGCGAGAGCAGTACTGTTGGAGCAAATGGCATGTGAGGCCACGAGCACACTGGCTGCGGACAAACTTTTGGGGGGGAGGTGAGTTGTGCTGGCTGCTTGTCCCTTTGCATTGCCCTGTAGTTGTCTGCCTGTCCCCCCTCTGCCCAGCTGAGCTCCATGGGGACAGGCACAGTGCACTAACAAGTCCTGGCAGTCACAGCCTTGTGCTGACTTGAGACAGACGTTTCCGTACCTCCTTGAGACAGAAGTGGAAAACTTAAAAACTGCCAAGAATTTGTTTTATTCTCCTCTGTTTTCTGTTCTTGACCATGTTTGCAGCATAGCCAAACACATTTGGGTAAATGGGCAGGAAGGAGGCCTCTCAAATGTCATCTCTCTGAATTTCAGACCTGAAAAGTGCAAGCAACATCATTTTTTCAAATGGAGACTTGGACCCATGGGCTGGAGGTGGGGTAAGCATGTGCACTCCCACACACTGAACACAGAGAGCAGCCTTTTCAGGTGATACACTGCCCCCTCTCCCTTTCAAAGAAGCACTGGCAATTCATCCTTAACCCATTTGGGTTTCTGCAAGAGACTGCTTTATGCTGAACCATTCAGGAGCCTCAGGACATCAGTCCATTAGAGTCCATCAGCCAGGAACACTGATGCAGCAAAGGTACAGACACAGCAGGAGCCTTCTTACCCAACACCCAGGGTCTGAACGACAACCCATTGTTTCTGTGTCGAGACTTGGTCTCAGCACTGACAGCAAGTGCTCCTTGTTATCTCCAGTCTCAGCATACTTTGCGAGACCAAGCAGTTGCTGTAAGCAGCAACTCGAACCAGGGCATATTTTGGCTTAGGTTCAATAAAACTTCAGAGTGGTGGCAGAATTCTAGTTTAAAATTTAAACCCCAAAATTACCCAGAACTGGATTTGGAGTTAGTTGAGCTCCTAATTGTAATGTAGGAGTTCCTTGGTTTAGACTGGCTTGGTAATCCCAGCTGCAAGAGGAACATGGGCCCAAAAGAACTTGTTACTTCAAACCACCTGTACTGGAATAGGCTGACAGTTTTCATCTTGGGGGAAGCCTTCACTTCGAGACAGGTGATTCAGTTCATTAGGACTGTTAGCCATGCACACTCTATAAGCCATACCAAGGATCTCTTCCCATGCTTTTCCTCTGTCCTGCCCAGCTTGGCTTCCAGTTTTCAGTACTGATGTCCAGTTCTGCCTGGTAACTTGGTCAGAGTTTGTCTCTGCTCCTTTTCCTTACAGATAAATAGCAGTCTCAGTCCTTCACTAATTGCATTGACCATTAAAGGAGGTGCTCATCACCTAGATCTCCGGTAAGTACTGAACTCTCCTTTGGTTGACAAAATCCTACTGCCCTGGGTGTTTTGATCTTAGCTAGCCACAGTCCAAAGAACCAGGAGATACTTAAAGAGGACTGGATACCAGACTGTTGCAGCATAACTGTGGAAGAGCAATCTTCCTCCCCAGTACAGGGCTCTTAGAGCCTTCAGGGAAGCCAGGCTGTGCAGAACTCAGCACTAAGCTCAGGTACTTTCATTAGAACATGTTCTTGCTCAAGTGTGTGATAGCCTGTAGCAATCAGTCATGTGAAGTAGTCCAGCATCTCTTGGCATTAACCATCAGCCCTCAGGCCCGGAGCAGAGAGGGCAGCAGCCACCAATGCAAGGGAGAGCTCGGGGCTCTCAAGCCTGCCTCCCAACCTCCTGGTGGGTGTGACAATGTAACTTGTTTTCCAGGGCATAAAGATGAAGTACAAAACAGATAATCTCTGTCCTTCAGTTCCCTGGCTTGGCTTTCCCTGTGAAAAAGGCAAAGAGCTGCTGCCCACTGACTAGCTCACACTGCTCTGCTTTCTCTAGAGGACACAATCCAGCTGACCCCCCATCTGTCACAGAGGTGCGCAAGCTCGAAGCGAGCATCATCAACAGCTGGGTGAAATCTGCAAGGATGGAAAGAGCACGGGAGAAGCGCTCGGGAGCTTCAGCGGGCAGGTGGCTGTGAATGCATTTATCCCTGCAGCCTCCAGCAGAGGTGCGAGGCTGCCACCAGGATACAAAAAGACAGCAGCCTGCTGAGCTGTGCCTGTGCTGTTTGAGAAAGTGTTACCTCCCCTGCCATGAGGGTTTAAA